>NC_044388.1:1491898-1815837 GCF_006542625.1 Nomascus leucogenys | reverse complement strand
ATCTGTAGACTGCTTTGAACAGTATTATATCGTGCCATTGCACTCCAGCCTGGGGGACAAGAGTGAGACTTTGTCTCAAAAAAAAAAAAAAAAAATACAAAAGTTAGCCGGGCGTGGTGGCGTGTGCCTATAGTCCCAGCTACTCAGGAGGCTGAGGTAGAAGGATTGCTTCAGTCTGGGAGGCAGAGGTTGCAGTGAGCCAAGATTGCACCACTGCACTCCAGCTGGGGGACAAAGCCAGACCCTGCCAAAAAAAAAAAAAAGAAGGAAGGAAGGAAGGGAAAGGAAAGAAAGAAATTCAACGAAAAAACGTTTGCATGCTTTAATACAGCAAGATGGCTGCATACAAAATTGAGTCTCCATTTACAATAGCAACAATAACAAAAATAAAAGAAACACTTAGAATATGCAAGAGCTAGATGAAAACTTTAAGATGCTCTTTTTTTTTTTTTTGAGACTGAGTCTCGCTCTGTCATACAGAATGGAATGTAGTGGTGGCGCCATCTCAGCTCACTGCAACCTCTGCCTCCCGGATTCAAGCAATTCTCCTGCCTCAGCCGCCCGAGTATCTGGGATTACAGGCATACGCCACCATGCCCAGCTAATTTTTGTATTTTTATTAGAGACGGGGTTTCACCATGCAGGCCAGGTGAACTCCTGACCTTGGGTGATCTGCCCACCTCAGCCTCCTACAGTGCTGGGAGATTACAGGCGTGAGCCACCGCGCCCAGCCCTATATCTGTTGCATACATTTATTTAAAAATACAAAAATTGCCGGGCGTGGTGGCTCACGCCTGTAATCCCAGCACTTTGGGAGGCGGAAGCAGGTGGATCACAAGGTCAGGAGATCGAGACCATCCTGGCTAACACGGTGAAACCCCGTCTCTACTAAAAATACAAAAAATTAGCGGGGCATAGTGGCGGGCGCCTGCAGTCCCAGCTACTCGGGAGGCTGAGGCAGGAGAATGGCGTGAATGCGGGAGGTGGAGCTTGCAGTGAGCGGAGATCGCACCACTACACTCCAGCCTGGGCAGCAGAGCGAGACTGTCTCAAAAATAAAATAAAATAAACATACAAAAATCAAAATTTTGTGCATATGTGGTCACACATGCACAGACACACACACACACACACACACATACAAACCTGAACAACAAAAAAAGATGTATAATTGGCTTGGGTGACAGAGTAAGACTCTGTCTCAAAAAAAAAAAAAAAAGATATATACCATATTCTCGGATAGGAAGACTCTATTAGTGAAGATAAACTAAGTTTTGCTGTTTTAACAAAACTCCCAAGCCTCAGTGGCTTAAAACAACAAAAAAATTCACTTGTTGCTCATACTACGAATCTATCATGGCTTGTCAGGGAGTGAACTTCACTGTATTCTTTCAGTGAAGGAAAGGAACAACAATAAAGGAACAACAATCACCTTGAACATTGTGGGTTATTATGCCAGAGGAAAAGGAAACTCTGTAGGTCATCAAACCAACAATGACAAGCTCAGCACAGAAATAACATATCAATTCTGCTCACATCTCATTGACAAGTGCTGGCAAACAGCACTAATAACGACCTCAAAGACTCAGCATCATAAAAATAAAACAAAAATAACAGAGAATGGAAGTGACTTATCAATAGGCAGATCAATGGAAAATAATAGCTGGGCGCAGTGGCTCACACCTGTAATCCCAGCACTTTGGGAGGCTGAGGCAGGCGGATCACCTGAGGTCAGGAGTTCGAGACCAGCCTGGCCAACATGGTGAAAGCCCGTCCCTACTAAAAATACAAAAATTAGCTGGGCATGGTGGCACACACCTCCAGCTACTCTGGAGGCTGAGGGCAGGAGAATCACTTGAACCCTGGAGGCGGAGGTTGCAGTGAGCCAAGATCACACCACTGCACTCCAGCCTGGGCAAAAGAGGGAGACTCCATCTCAAAAAGAAAAAAAAGAAAATCCCCGAAATAATAGGTTGGTAACTTCAAATGCAAATGTTAAGAATGGCAGGAAAATTGTTACCTGCCCTAATCCATTTCTGATATTTGCAACTTTTAAAAATCAGGACCAGGACCTGCTGCCTGCTGCCTCCAGGTCACCCCAACAGCAAATTTGCCATGGCAACAACCTCCTACATAATCTGCCATCTCCCTTTGTTTCTTTTGTTTTGTTTTTTGTTGTTTTTTTGAAACGAAGGCACAGTCTTGCCTCACTGCAACCTCTGCCTCTCGGGTTCAAGCGATTCTTGTGCCTCAGCCTCCTGAGTAGCTGGGACTACAGGTGTGAGCCACAGTGCCCGGTAATTTTTTTTTTTTTTTTGAGATGGAGTCTCGTCCCGTTGCCCAGGCTAGAGTGCAATGGCGCGATCTCTGCTCACTGCAACCTCCACCTCCTGGTTTCAAATGATTCTCCTGCCTCAGCATCCTGAGTAGCTGGGATTACAGGTGCCCACCATGCCCAGCTAACTTTTGTATTTTTCGTAGAGAAGGGGTTTCACCATGTTGGCCAGCTGATTTTTTGTATTTTTTTTTTTTAATAGAGATGAGGTTTCACCACGTTGGTGGTATCGAACTCCTGACCTCAAGTGACCCACCTGCCTTGGCCTCCCAAAGTGCTGGGGTTACAGGCATGAGCCACTGCACCCTGCCTGTATTTACTTGTATTTTTTATTTTTCTTTTCTGCGTATTTTTTATTTTTTCCTGAGATGGAGTCTTGCTCTGCCCCCCTGGCTGGAGTCCAGTGGCTCAATCTCGGCTCACTGTAAGCTCCGCCTCCTGGGTTCAAGAAATTCTCCTGCCCAGCCTCCCAAGTAGCTGGGATTCCAAGCAAGTGCCACCATGCCCGGCTAATTTTTGTAGTTTAGAAGAGATGGGGTTTCACCATATTGGCCAGGCTGGTCTCAAACTCATGAACTCATGATCCACCTGCCTCGGCCTTCCAAAGTACTGTGATTACAGATGTGAGCCACCACGCGTGGCCATTTTTTGTTTGTTTTTTTCATTAAAAAATTTTTCGTGGGTACATAGTAGGTATATATATTTTGGGGGTACAGGAGATGTTTTGATACAGGCATGCAATGTATAATAATCACATTAGGGTAAATGGGGTATCCATTGCCTCAAGCATTTATCCTTTGTGTTACAAACAATCCAATAATCCAATTATACTCTTTGTTATTTTTAAATGTACAATTACATTATTATTGACTACAGTCACCCTGTTGTGCTTTCAATGCTAGATCTTATTCATTCTTTCTATTGTTTTGTACCCATTAACCATCCCTACTTTCCCCCCACCCCCACTACCCTTTCTAGCCTATGGTAACCATCCTTCTCTTTTTTTTTCCTGAGACTGGGTCTTGCTCTGTCACCCAGGCTGGAGTGCAGTGGCGCAATCTTGGTTTACTGCAGTCTCGACCTCCTGGGGCTTGAGTGATCCTCTAAGCTCAGCTTCCTGAGCAGCTGGGACTACAGGCATGCAACATCATGCCCAACTAATTTTTTGTATTTTTTGTAGAGACAGGGTCTCAATTTGTTGTCCAGGCTTGTCTCAAACCCCTGGGCTCAAGTGATCCTCCCCCCTCAGACTTCCAAAGTGCTGGGATTACAAGCGTGAGTCACTGCACCTGTCCCATCCTTCTACTCTTTATGTCCATTAGTTCAATTGCTTTAATTTTTAGCTCCCACAAATAAGTGAGAGCATATGAAGTTTGGCTTTCTGTGCTCGGCTTATTTCATTTAATATAATGACCTCTAGTTCCATCCGTGTTGTTGCCAATAGCAGGAACTCTTTTTATTATTATTATTATTATTTTGAGACAGAGGCTGACTCTCTCACCCAGGCTGGAGTGCAGTGGCACGATTGGCTCATTGCAACTTCCACCTCCTGGGTTCAAGCGATTCTCCTGCCCTAGCCTCCCAAGGAATCCTGGGATTACAGGTGCACGCAACCATGCCTGCCTAATTTTTGTATTTTTTGCAGAGATGGGATTTCACCATGTTGGCCAGGCTGGTCTTGAACTCCTGGCTTCAAGTTATCCACCTGCCTCAGCCTCCCAAAGTGCTGGGATTACAGGCATGAGCCACTATGCCTGGTCTCACTCTTTTTTTATGCCATCTCCCATTTTAAAAGTCATACATTTCTGGTGAGCCAAAAATGATGAAAGAAATTCAGAATAACTGGAAACTTTTGAAGTTGATGTTTTGGAGACCAACCATGATCCACAAAATATACTTGGCATCTCCGCTGGAGATATATATGGATGAAATGGATCATGTTACGTGTCATTTCTTATTTTCCAAAAAATATATCTCCTTTTGCTATCTTAAACAGGCTTCCTTCCCATAGACCTTATATAAGACAGTCTTTTAGAACATATGGCCTGACAAATACGAATATACTTCTGGGACAATGACAGAAAATATTTGCAATCAGAACTAAACCAGAAAACTAGACATATAATAATTGTATCTACCTGGCATACTGGATCAGCCTATAGGCAATGTACTTGCGGAATAGGTATCCCAGCTGAACCGTGTCCATATGAAGTATCTCAATTATGAGAGTCCTAGCCATTGTGTGTAGCTGTGAAGGGAGTCCACAAGTTTTTATAGCCTGATTTAATAGTATCAGGTTCTTCTTCTGAGCCTCCACATCAACAAAATACCTCTTTTCTTCAAGTTCTTGAGGAGAGGAAGGGGGCACCATTATTTTGGGTTTCTTGGTACCTAAAATTGAACTCAGTATCCAGGGCTTGTCTATAGGAGGGAATCGGGATTTCTGGTACCATTCCAAAGGCGAAATCTGTGATGTTTTGAGTAGAGTAGTGAGAGAAGATGGTGATGTCGTAGGCTTCATGAGAGTGGGAAGGGCCCCTTCATCAGTGTAAGGGGTTTGGGATACTGGTGTCCTGTATTTGGTGAAATGGGACTGAAATGTTCTAAATGATTCTATAGCAAAAGTATCTTGAAGTATCTGGGTTTCTTCAGAAGTGTCAGAGACCTCCGACATTTGGAACTTCTTAGTGGTGAAAGGAACTTGAGCTACCTTGAAATCTGGAGCACTAGGATGGATCAATGCTGATTTAGATTTCAGAGAAGAAATAATTGCCAATCTTTTCTTAGCAACAGAAGGGGACCAACTTTTCTGGGGCTTTCCAGGGGCTGGGGACGGCCAGAGTGTGGGAGGATGTCTAGAGGTGGGAGGGATCCATAATGAAGAAGCTCGCCCAGGAAGGATCCGTGGTGCCAGATGCTGCCCAGGGGTAGAAGGAGCCTGCAGATAGGGAGATTGCTCAGCAGTGGCAGGAGGCTGGAATTCCTGGAGCTGCTCAGAGAAGGTTAAGGGTCCAGATTCCAGGAGGTCCCCAGGGATGGAAGAGGCTTCAGGAACTAAGGGCTGCCCAAGAGAAAGAGAAGCCCAGAGACTTGGAATCTGTCCAGAAGTGGGTGGGACTCCAGCTATAAAGGGCTGCCCTGGAGTGGGAGGGGCCCGAGGTACTGGGAGCTGTCCAGGGGTGGGAGGGGCCTGTGGTGCAGAAGTGGATTGACCTCCGTATACCAGGGTCTGTCCAGAGGAAAGAAGAGTCCGTGGTGCCCCAAGCTTCCCAGGCTCAGAAAGAATCCCCATTTCTAGGGGCTTCCCAGGGGCAAAAGGGCCTTGGTTGAGGGGAACCCTTGATACCTGCAAAGGAGTAGAAGAGACCCCGAATATAGAGGACTTCTCAGCAGTAGGAGCTGATGATGCCAGGGACAGCCTAAGGCTTGGAGACAACCTTGATATGATGGAATGCCCAGTGGGGAGAGAAGCCTTCGATTTCTGAAATGGTCTATGGGACCACTGGACTTGCTTAAAGGTGAGGGGCAACCCCAAGGTATGGGCTTTATCTAAGGTGAGATGAACCCCAAACTTCAATAACTGTTCTTGAGCCTGTTCTAAGTCCATAGGGGACTCCAAAGCCTGGGTTTGCTCAGAGGTAAGAGTGACAGCTGACACCCAGGCATTTACTGGGGTGATGGGGACTCCCAGTGCCTGGGCCTGCTGAGGGGTGAGAGTGATCCCCTGAGCCTGTGCCTGCTGAGGGGTGAGAGGGATCCCCAGGGCCTGGGCCTGCCGAGGGGTGAGAGGGAACCCCAGGGCCTGGGCCTGCCGAGGGGTGACGGGGATCCCCAGGGCCTGCGCCTGCTGAGGGATGAGAGGGATCCCCTGAGCCAGGGCCTGCTGAGGGATGAGAGGGATACCCAGTTCCTGCCCCTGCTGAGGGGTGAGAGGGATCCCCAGTTCCTGCCCCTGCTGAGGGGTGAGAGGGATCCCCAGTTCCTGCCCCTGCTGAGGGGTGAGAGGGACCCCCTGAGCCAGGGCCTGCTGAGGGGTGAGAGGGATCCCCAGGGCCTGCGCCTGCTGAGGGGTGAGAGGGATCCCCAATTCCTGAGCCTGCTGAGGGGTGAGTGGGATCCCCAGTTCCTGGGCCTGCTGAGGGGTGAGAGGGATCCCCAATTCCTGGGCCTGCTGAAGGGTGAGAGGGATCCCCAATTCCTGGGCCTGCTGAGGGGTGAGAGGGATCCCCAATTCCTGAGCCTGCTGAGGGGTGAGAGGGATCCCCAATTCCTGGGCCTGCTGAGGGGTGAGAGGGATCCCCAATTCCTGAGCCTGCTGAGGGGTAAGAGGGATCCCCAATTCCTGAGCCTGCTGAGGGGTTAGAGGGATCCCCAATTCCTGGGCCTGCTGAGGGGTGAGAGGGATCCCCAATTCCTGGGCCTGCTGAGGGGTGAGAGGGATCCTCAATTCCTGGGCCTGCTGAGGGGTGAGAGGGATCCCCAATTCCTGGGCCTGCTGAGGGGTGAGAGGGATCCCTTGAACCTGGGCCTGCTGAGGGGTGAGAGGGATCCCCAATTCCTGAGCCTGCTGAGGGGTGAGAGGGATCCCCAATTCCTGGGCCTGCTGAGGGGTGAGAGGGATCCTCAATTCCTGAGCCTGCTGAGGGGTAAGAGGGATCCCTAATTCCTGGGCCTGCTGAGGGGTGAGAGGGATCCTCAATTCCTGGGCCTGCTGAGGGGTGAGAGGGATCCCTTGAACCTGGGCCTGCTGAGGGGTGAGAGGGATCCCAATTCCTGGGCCTGCTGAGGGGTGAGAGGGATCCCCTGAGCCTGAGCCTGCTGAGGGGTGAGAGGGATCCCCAATTCCTGGGCCTGCTGAGGGGTGAGAGGGATCCCCAATTCCTGAGCCTGCTGAGGGGTGAGAGGGATCCCCAATTCCTGAGCCTGCTGAGGGGTGAGAGGGATCCTCAATTCCTGGGCCTGCTGAGGGGTGAGAGGGATTCCCAATTCCTGAGGCTGCTGAGGGGTGAGAGGGATCCCCAATTCCTGAGCCTGCTGAGGGGTGAGAGGGATCCCCAATTCCTGAGCCTGCTGAGGGGTGAGAGGGATCCTCAATTCCTGGGCCTGCTGAGGGGTGAGAGGGATCCCCAATTCCTGGGCCTGCTGAGGGGTGAGAGGGATCCCCAATTCCTGAGCCTGCTGAGGGGTGAGAGGGATCCTCAATTCCTGGGCCTGCTGAGGGGTGAGAGGGATCCCCTGAGCCTGAGCCTGCTGAGGGGTGAGAGGGATCCCCTGAGCCTGAGCCTGCTGAGGGGTGAGAGGGATCCCCAATTCCTGAGCCTGCTGAGGGGTGAGAGGGATCCCCAATTCCTGAGCCTGCTGAGGGGTGAGAGGGATCCCCAATTCCTGGGCCTGCTGAGGGGTGAGAGTGATCCCTTGAACCTGGGTCTGCTGAGGGCTGAGAGGAATCCCCAGTTCCTTCACCTGCTGAGGGATGAGAGGGATCCCCAGGGCCTGGGCCTGCTGAGGGATGAGAGGGATCCCCTGAGCCTGAGCCTGCTGAGGGGTTAGAGGGATCCCAAATTCCTGAGCCTGCTGAGGGGTAAGAGGGATCCCCAATTCCTGAGCCTGCTGAGGGGTGAGAGGGATCCCCAATTCCTGAGCCTGCTGAAGAGTGAGAGCGATCCCCAGGGTCTGGGCCTGCTGAGGGGTAAGAGGGATCCCTAATTCCTGGGCCTGCTGAGGGGTGAGAGGGATCCCTAGTTTCTGAGCCTGCTGAGTGGTGAGAGGGATCCCTAATTCCTGGTCCTGCTGAGGGGTGAGAGTGATCCCTTGAACCTGGATCTGCTGAGGGGTGAGAGGGATCCCCAGTTCCTGCGCCTGCTGAGGGATGAGAGGGATCCTCTGAGCCTGAGCCTGCTGAGGGGTGAGAGAGATCCCCAATTCCTGAGGCTGCTGAGGGGTGAGAGGGATCCCCAATTCCTGAGCCTGCTGAGGGGTAAGAGGGATCCCCAATTCCTGAGCCTGCTGAGGGGTGAGAGGGATCCCCAATTCCTGAGCCTGCTGAGGGGTGAGAGGGATCCCCAATTCCTGAGCCTGCTGAAGAGTGAGAGGGATCCCCAGGGCCTGTGCCTGCTGAAGGGTGAGAGGGATCCCCAATTCCTGGGCCTGCTGAAGGGTTAGAGTGATTCCCAGGGCCTGGGCCTGCTGAGGGGTGAGAGTGATCCCTTGAACCTGCGTCTGCTGAGGGCTGAGAGGAATCCCCAGTTCCTTCGCCTGCTGAGGGATGAGAGGGATCCCCAGGGCCTGGGCCTGCTGAGGGGTGAAAGGGATCTCCAGGGCCTGGGCCTGCTGAGGGGTGAGAGGGATCCCCAGGGCCTGGGCCTGCTGAGGGGTGAGAGGGATCCCCAGGGCCTGGGCCTGCTGAGGGGTGAGAGGGATCCCTAGTTCCTGGGCCTGCTGAAGGGTGAGCGTGATACCCTGAGCCTGGGCCTGCTGAGGAGTGAGTGTGATTCCCACTTCCTGGGCCTGCTGAGGGGTGAGATGAATGCATTTAGTGAGAGGCTGTCTAGAAATAGGAAGAGCTCCAGGAGGGGAGGATTGTAGGGAGGGGGGAGGTGTGATTGATACGGGCTCCTTTTCATCAGGAAGATTCCCTAATGTCTTCAGATTCCTCTGAAACTCTTTTCCTTCATATAACCGCCGTACATCTTTCAGTACACTCTTCCACCTGGGAGATAATGTTATTGGAGTTTGGATGACCATTTTTTCTAGCTCTTTAGGTTGTGTTTCCTTCATCTGCATCTGATCCTTTGTTTTGATCTGCCTTTTGAGTTCCTCTAGCCCTCTCTCTGGCTTCTGCTTTTCCTGCCCTTTCTCCCTTCTCCTGTGTGGCCCCAGATGTTTCACTTCCTTCTGAATCTGCCTCATCTGTCCATTCTCCTTTTCCAAGAGCAACCCTTGTGCTTTCATTTTTTGGGTCCCTTCTTCCAGCCGCTGCAGGCTTGACTTTGGAAGCTCTTCTTCCTCTTGTCCTCTTTGCTTTTGCTTCTCCTCTTGCTCAGCCTGCTTTGGAGTTCCCTGTTTTTGCTCTTCCTTCCACATCTCTTCTTCCTGCCACTGTTTCTGGCTCTGTTGTTCTTGCTTGCCCTCCTTCATCTGGAGCCGTGCCTTTTTTTCTTCCCAATTCTCACTTATCTTCTCGTAGTGGTCCTTCAAGAGACTTCTTTCTTCCAGCAACTGCGGTTTGAGACTCATGCCAGACATTTGTTCTTGACCCTCTTGCAAATGTTGCTCCCGCCTTTGTTTTTCCTTCTCCTTGTGGTCTTTCTGTGCTGTTGAGACTGTTGGAATATCTCCTTCACTTTCTATTTCAGCCAAGATCATTTGTATTAAATTGTTAATTACTGGATCTGTGCTCTCATATGAGAAGAAGGTACTGCTTTCAGACTTTGCACTAATTGGTGACTTCTGAAAATGCAATCCTGGCATAAATGAGACTACCTTTTTTTGTTTTATAGGTTTCTCTCCAACTTGTTCTTCCTTTTTTATATCTTTGTATTTTCTCAATATTTTAGTCACAGTTTCAGCCACTTTTTGGAAATATTCCTCCATTTTTGCCTTCATGATTCCTAATTTTTCAGCTTCTGCTCTTTTTAATAACTCCTCTTCCTTCGGAACAGTCTTTTTGTCAAAAGGCTTTTCTATGTTATCAATTTTCTGTTTTAGGAAAGCCATTATGGCTTCCTGAAATTCTTCAAGGTTACTCTGTTCACTTTTGCCATCTGGACTTTCTAGAACTCTAGTAGGTTCTGAAGTCTCTTTAGCCACTCTTGAGAGTGATTTAACAAGTTGATGAGACTTGACTTGTTTGGTCGACACTTCCTTCTCTTCAGTTTTTTCTTCTTTGCTTGTGATAGTTCCTGAAGAGATATGGTGTTTCTTTCCTTTTATTTTTCCTTTCTGTGGCTCAGCGGTATCATCAAATTGGATCATACTGAGTGGCTCCACTAGGCTTCTAATTTCACCTTTGCCCTCTGTGTCCAATGACTCAATGGTGGGTTCCACTTTAATCTCTGCTGCAGTTGGGCGTTTGTCAAATGGAGATTCACGTTTGACCTTCCTAAATTGCTCTAACATCATCATACTTGCTCCGCTTTTGCCACCTTGGCTGTTTGTTTCAGTTAAAAAGAGATGTTTTCTGTTTGCTTCAGTGGGTGACTTTGATTTGTCTTCAGAAAAGGATTTCATTTCTTTTCTTTTCTTTTTCAGTACTTGTAGCTCATAGTATTGACTAGGTTTGGCCTCTGAGACTTTCTGTCCACCTTTATTATCACTCAGATTTGGTCCAGAGGTCTCATAGACGTATGTGCCTTTTGTGTGCCTTCTTTTCCATGATTGGTACTCGTCAGTCTCATCTTCCTGATAGACATCACCTTTCCTCAGTGATACATTATCTTTAGTGCTATCTTCAGAAATGTCTTCAGAAGCAGCAGGTTGCTGCCGTAGTTCAGTTAAATCTGGAGTTCTTTCAGCTTGGGCTGTATATGAAATAGTGGAGTCCCATTTTATCCCAGAGTCCTTGGTCTCTTTTCTTTGGACTTCGGCTACAATATTTTCAAGTTCCTTGTCTAAAATATTGTCCATATTGTCTTCAGTATCACCAACCTTGATAATCGCCCTGGATGACTGTGGAGAAGGTCCAGGTAACACTTTCAAGGTTGATGATGTGGACAATTTTGCATATAGTTGTTCTATAACAATTTTGGATCGAATAAGTTGTTCACATTTTTCTTCTGCATCTTGAAGTTTCTGCTGAAGCATTTCATTTTCGTTACTGAGATCTTGTATTATCTTCAGAGAGAGCTCCTTTTCTGCTTCACTTGTCTCATGTACATACACAGTGGAACTTTGGAAGTTAACACCTTTTAATTCATCATTTAGCATACTCAACGCTTTAGAAAGGTTTACTATTGTTGATGATATATATTTAATAGCATTGTTTTCCAATGTACTGAACATTGTGGTGCCTATGAGTTCCTGTAGCATACCTTGGATTTCTGAAACCTTTGTATTTGTTGCAAGTTGATCACTAATCATCTGATCTGGTGTTAAAGCATGGGCTGTTGAAGGTCGTTTTATAACTCTTTCTTTCCAAGATTTCCAGAGAGTACCTCTAGATGCTGAAGAAAAAAACACAAAACAGTGAGATTGCATTTTTTTCTTTTGCATTGTGTTCTATCTATGTTTAAACCTAAGGAATTTTGCCTAGATTAACTATAACTAATTAAATATAAGATAAAGATTAATCTGAAAACTTTAGCTCTAAAATAAACAGTATTATTTTTAAAGGAATGACTCTTTTCACATAATCACCTAGAAGTTTTTCTTTCTTTTTCGTCGAGAGGGGATCTCCTTGTTTCCCAGGCTGGAGTGCAGTGGCACGATTACTGCAGCCTCAACTTCCTGGGCTCAAACAATCCACCCACCGCAGCCTCCCTGCCTGAGCTGCTGGTGTTACAGGTGCAAGCCACAGTACCTGGCAATCACCTAGAACTTCTGCCTCCAGAGTTTAGGACATGAACTCAGCTGTGACCTCGACTTAATTTTAGTTACAAGTTTGGGGTTAGATATAATGTATCTAAGACAAGGCCAGGGCTTGGTGGTTCATGCCTGTAATCCCAGCACTTTGGGAGACCTGGGCAGGCAGATGACCTGAGGTCAGGAGTTCAAGACCAGCCTGGTCAACATGGTGAAACCCTGTCTCTACTAAAAATACAAAAATTAGGCAGGCGTGATGGCGCATGCATGTAATCCCAGCTACCTGGGAGGCTGAGGCAGGAGAACCACTTGAACCTGGGAAGCGGCGGTTGCGGTGAGCTGAGATCACACCACTGCACTTTAGCCTGGGCAACAGAGTGAGACTCTGTCTGAAAAAAAAAAAAAGACACACGTTTGAAAAGATTTGCAGAATGGCTGAGTGAGAAAATCAGCAATCTTTTTCTTCCCGAAAAGCAAAGATAAAACAGGGCAAAACTGCCAAAACAACTATTTTAGGACTTTGAAATTGACCAAAGGCATACAACATATTGAGAAGCATTTATTCATGAAAAACTACTGAACCTCAGTAACAAACAGTGAAAGTTTGCAAACTTGGAGTTGCGTCCATTCTCAACCGCCAGATCCATGGCCTGGAACTTCTACCAGAGTGAGGCAGGCTGTGAGGACTGACAACTTTACTGCCTACGGGGATGATTTGACTTGGAGCAAAGCCTGGAAAAACCCATGCCTAGTGGCATTGTCGGCTGAGGCAGGGGAATCGCTTGAACCCAGGAGGCAGACATTGCAGTGAGCCGAGATCACGCCACTGCACTCCAGCCTGGGTGACGGAGTGAGGCTGTTTCAAAAATAAATAAATAAATAAATAAATAAATAAATAAATAAATAAATAAAAAGAAATCATACAAAGTATGTTTCCCAGTTGCAATGGACTCTACATATATGTAAGGATTATATATAATGTCATACTAATTCTTCTGCCTCTCTTATTGAACCCTGAGTGACACGAGTTCTTAGTACAATACTAAAATCGTGATTCATAAAAAAAACAAAATTGATACATTTATTGGATTTCATCAACACTAAACACTTTTAGGCTTCAAAAACACCACTAAGAAAATGAAAAGACAAGTCATAGGCAGGGAGAAAATATTTGCAAATCACTTTTCTGATAAAGGACTTATATCCAGCCAGGTGTGGTGACTCATGCCTATAATCCCAGAACTTTGGGAGGCTGAGGCAGGAGGATCATTTGAGCTCAGGAGTTAGAGACTAGCCTGGACAACACAATGAGACTCTGTCTCTACAAAAAGTTTTTAAAAATTAGCTGGGTGTGGTAGCACACACCTGTAGTCCCAGCTACTCAGGTGACTGAGGCAGGAGGATCCCTTGAGCCCAGGAATTCCAGGCGGCAGTGTACTATTATTGTACCAGTGCACCCCAGCTCGGACAACAGAGCAAGATCCTGTCAAAAAAAAGAACAAAACCCTATATCCAGAAGCTGTAAAGAAATGTTAAAACTCGGCCAGGCGCGGTGGCTCATTCCTATAATCTCAGCACTTTGGGAGGCCGAGGAGGGTGGATCACAAGGTCGGGAGTTCAAGATCAGCCTGGCCAAGATGGTGAAATTCCATCTCTACCAAAAATACAAAAATTAACCAGATGTGGTGGCATGCGCCTGTAATCCCAGCTACTTGGGAGGCTGAGGCAGGAGAATCACTTGAACCCGGGAGGTGGAGGTTGTAGTGAGCTGAGATCGCACCACTGCACTCCAGCCTGGGTGACAGAGTGAGACTCCGTCTCAAAAAAAAAAAAAAAAGTTAAAACTCAATTTTAAAAATGGGCAAGTACTTGAATAGATATTTCACCAAAAAATATATGGAAATAGCTTAATAAGCACATGAAACATGCCAAAAAAAAAAAAAAAAAAAAAAAAAAAAAAAAAAAAAAAAAAAAAAAAAAAAAAAAAAAAAAAACATGCTCAGCATCATTTGCCATTAAGAAAATACAAACTAAAACCACAGTGAGATACCACTTCACATGTACTAGGATGGCCATAATAAAAAAAAAAACAGACAGAGGCCGGGTGCCTGTAATCCCAGCACTTTGGGAGGCAGAGGCGGGTGGATTACCTGAGGTCAGGAGTTTGAGACCAGCCTGACCAACATGGAGAAACCCCAACTCCACTAAAAACACAAAATTAGCAGAGCGTGGTGGCGCATGCCTGTAATCCCAGCTACTAGGGAGGCTGAGGCAGGAGAATCGCTTGAACCTGGGAGGCGGAGGTTGCAGTGAGCTGAGATCATGCCACTGCACTCCAGCCTGGGCAACAAGAGTGAAACTCCATCTCAAAAAAAAAAAGACAGACAATAACAAGTGTTGTTGAGGAAATGGAGAAATTGGAACCTGCGTACATTGCTGATGAGAGTGTAAAATGGTACAGTCACTTTGGAAAACAGTTAAGTTTCTTTAAAAGTTAAACATAAACTTACCATATGTCCTAGCAATTCGACTCCTAGCTATCTACCCAAAAAAAAGTGGGTAAATAATGGCATTATTTATAAAAGCCCCAAAGTGGAAACAATTCATATGTATATCAACTGGTGAATGGGTAAGCAAAATGTGGTATAGCCAAGCAACTGTGTAAACTAACAATGAAAAGAAATTACCAAAATGCCCTATAACATGGCCGAATTTCAAAAACATAATGCAGGTTGAAAGAAAATAGACAGAAAATACCACCTATAATATGATTCTGTTTGTGTGAAATATCCAGATAAAACAAACGTAGTGTGAGAGAAAATACATTAGTGACTGTGTGGTGCTGCTGATGGGCATAAGGATTGACTATAAATTAGTATGAGGGATCTTTTCGGGATAACGGAAATGTTCTGAAATTAGATTGTTGGCTGGGTGCTGTGACTCACACCTGTAATCCCAGCACTTTGGGAGGCCAAGGCTGGTGGATCATTTGAGGTCAGGAGTTTGAAACCAGTCTGGCCAACATGGTAAAATCCCTGTCTCTACTAAAAATACAAAAAAAATTAGCCAGGCATGGTGGCAGGTGCCTGTAATCCCAGCTACTCGGGGGGCTGAGGCACGAGAATCGCTTGAACCTAAGAGGTGGAGGTTGCAGTGAGCCGAGATCTCGCCACTGCACTCCAGCCTGGGTGACAGAGTGATACCCTGTCTCAAAAAAAAAAAAAAATTAATTAATAAATAAATTTAAAATAAATAAAAATAAAATTAGATTGTGGTGATAAATGCACAACTCTGTAAATACACAGAAAATCATTTAATTTTACACTTAGCATGTATGCAAATTATACCTCAATAAAGATGGTTTTTTTTGGCTGGGTGCAGTGGCTCATGCCTGTAATCCCAGCACTTTGGAAGGCCGGGGCAGGTGGATAACTTGAGGTCAGGAGTTTGAGACTAGCCTGGCCAACATGGTGAAACCCTGTCTCCACTAAAAATACAAAAATTAGCCAGGCGTGGTGGTACACGTCTGTAGTTCCAGCTACTCTGGAGGCTGAGGCAGGAGAATCGCTTGAAACCTGGAGGTGGAGGTTGCTTTGAGCTGAGATCAGGCCACTGCACTCCAGCCTGGGTGATAGAGCAAGACTGAAAAAAAAAAAAAAAAAGTTGTTTCTTTAAGAAAAAGTCAAACTCCATCTACTCCAACTCCAAAATCATAAAGCACCCTTACATGTTTTTTTCTTTTGTTTCTTCTTTTCATCGAGGAAAGATGTACTAAATCTGCTTAGTATCTTGACATTGTTCTCGATAGCTTTTAATGCGTCCGGTGACAACTCCATTTGTGCTATCCAGTGGTAGTGTTCATCCACATCCATTAGAGTCATCTCAGACAAAACAGCATCTTGAAGACAGTAAAAAAAAAATCATTTTTGTGCAGAAAAATAAATAACTATAGCTACATAGGCTTATAATACTGGGTAACTACTCAATATAGTAATATTGGGGAACATAGGTATCTCACACTTACTGCCATTCTGAGGCTTTTCTCTATGAAGAAATTAAAAAGGATGAAACTTGGAATAGAAGGCTAAATAGTGAGTCTTAGACATAAAGACATGAATAAGATTAAAAAGTGTCTATTTGGTTTGGTACCTAAAATGTGTGTGTGTGTGTTTTGTTTTGTTTTGAGACAGAGTCTTGCTCTGTTGCCTAGGCTGGAGTGCAATGGTGCAATCTCCACTCACTGCAACCTCTGCCTCCCGGGTTCAAGCGATTCTCCTGCCTCAGCCTCCCTAGTAGCTGGGACCAGAGGTGTGTGCCACCACGCCCAGCTAATTTTTGAGTTTTTAGTAGAGATGGGGTTTCACCATGTTGGCCAGGCTGGTCTCAAACTCCTGACCTGGGGTGATCTGCCAGCCTCTGCCTCCCAAAGTGCTGGGATTACCAGCATGAGCCACTGCGCCCGGCCATTATCCAGTATTTATAACCCTCGTTGCATGAAATTTCTAGCAACAAAATAAAATTCCCTTTTTTGGTATTCTTAGTTTATTCATTCTTTTGGTTGTTGCTGTTGTTTTTGTTGTTGTTTTGGAGACAGTCTCACTCTGTCACCCAGGCTGGAGAGCAGTGGCACGACCTTGGCTCACTGCAATCTCCACCTCCCGGGTTCAAACAGTTCTCCTGCCTCAGCCTCCCGAGTAGCTGGGAATAGAGGCGCATGCTGCCACACCCAGCTAATTTTTTGTATTTTAGTAGAGACGAGGTTTCACCGTGTTGCCCAGGCTGGTCTTGAACTCCTGAGCTCAGGCAATCCACCTGCCTCAGCCTCCCAAATTGCTAGGATTACAGGCGTGAGCCACCGCACCTGGCCAGTTTATTCATTCTTTCATTCAACCAGTGTCTACTCTGACGTGTGCTATTCTAGATGCTGTGGATACAACATTAAGTAAAACAAGTTCCCTGACTCCATATTGCTTACCTTCTGGTGAAAGGAGAGAGAGAAAAGGTTAATTATATAGGAAGTCAGATACTAATGCTATAGACAAAAATAAAGAAAGGTAGGCTGGGTGCAGTGGCTCACGCCTGCAATCCCAGCACTTTGGGAAGCCAAGGCAGGTGGATCATTTGAGGTAGGAGTTCAAGACCAGCCTGGCCAACATGGTGAAACCCTGTCTCTAGTAAAAATACAAAAATTAGCCAGGCGTGGTGGTGCATGCCTCTGGTCCCAGGTACTAGGGAGGCTGAGGCAGGAGAATCGCTTGAGCCTGGGAGGCGGGAGTTGCTGTGAGCTGAGATCGCGCCCCTGCACTCCAGCTGGGTGACAGAGTGAGACCCTGTCTCAAAAAAAAAAAAAAAAAAAAAAAGGGTAAAGTGTAAGGAAAAGTGCCAGGTGGTAGGGAATGGGGATGGTCAGAGAACATCTCATTTTAAAGTGGAATTTAAGCAGAGAATGAGCCATGTGTCCATCTGGTGGAAGATGCTCCAGATAAGGGAATAGTATGCATAAAGACACTGCTGGCATGCTTTAAAAAAAGCAAGGAGGCCAGCATAGCTGGCACTAAGTGAATGAGCCTATATTTTTCCCATTTTATTCCTACTGGAATAGAGGATAACCATTCTCTGAATAACCTCCTTAGTCTTTTCTGCTTTAGTCTGATTAATCCTTCAAAATTTACTTATATATTCTCTTCTCTATCTTTTTCATTAACTTTATGGTTTTCCTCTGAACCGCTTCTGTAAACTTACTCCATTCTTCCAACCAGGCCAGAATGTTGGCAAGAGTCTTTTCTCTAATTTCAACAGTCTTAGCGTAAGTAGCCATTTTCTCAAGAAAAATGGTTCTCTGTTTTTTCTTATGTTCTGTAAGGGAGACATTCCTTTCAGAGGACGAGTTAAAAACAAGAGTATAGCGAGTCATTATCCGATGCACATTGTTCATTATTTCACTCAGCTGCATATCAATGTCCTGTCAGAATAAGAAGGGGGCATGCTCAGTTTGAAAAGAAGCTTTGGTCACCTTTCTTCTCAGAATGTCAGTGACAGCTAATTTAAAGCTATCCAATTAAAGTCTTGCTAATTCTAGCTTTTATTGTGAGTCCCAAATTTTCCCTCTTAAAAAAAATTCCTTTTTCCGCCTTCATCATCCCAGCAATGCTATGATATAATGGAAAGAGCACTGGGTTTGAAGCCATATCTGGATCTTAACTCTAGGTCTTTCATTAAAATGACTTTTAATAAATCACAGCATTTCTGAGCTCCCTCTGCCGCCTCTGTAAAATGATGGAGATACTAAATACACAGTTGATGTGAAGTGTATAATATTTGTGAAAATGCTTTATAAGCTGTAGCTGCTAAAAAAAAAAAAGAAAAGAAAGAAAGAAAAAGTAAACAGAAAAAAATGCAAGTTGCTTCTTTTTTCCTTTCTTACCTGGAAAGCAGTTATCAGACTATGCCTCAAACATACTTTTCTTTCGTTATCTCCTTTGCTCAAGAATCTTATCACTTATTAGCTTAGTACATTGAGTATATGGGGAAGAAAAAGAATTTTATCAGCAAATCTCTTTTCTTCATCACTCTATCCTAGAAATTTTTTACGGATGTAATTACTACCTCATATATGGCATTTGGAAATTTGTGAAATCATTTTTGGTTGTCATAATAATTGTGAGGGTGGACTACTGGCATATAGTAGAGGGTACTAAGGAATGCTAGCCCACCCTACAGTGCAGTGGACAGTATCACACAGTGAAGAACTGTCTCAAATCCTGTGTGACTTTTGAATGTCTCACCGGAATTCATGTAGGAAAAAAAAATCTGTTTATAATTATCCAAGCCTTAAACCAAACTCCTTTTAAAATATAAACACAAGGCTGGGCGCGCTGGCTCACGCCTGTAATCCCAGCACTTTGGGAGGCTGAGGAGGGCAGATCTCGAGGTCAGGAGATCGAGCCCATCCTGGCCAACACGGTGAAACCCTGTCTCTCCTAAAAAAAATACAAAAAATTAGCCAGGCGTGGTGGCGGGCGCCTGTAGTCCCAGCTACTCGGGAGGCTGAGGCAGGAGAATGGCGTGAACCCGGAAGGTGGAGCTTGCAGTGAGCTGAGATTGCACCACTGCACTCCAGCCTAGGCAACAGAGCGAGACGCTGTCTAAAAATAAATAAATAAATAAATAAAAATAAAAATAAAATAAAATATAAACACAGACCAAGAACAGTGTCTCACGCCTGTAATCCAAGTGCTTTGGGAGACCAAAATGGGAGGATCTCTGGAGGCCATGCATTCAAGACCAGCCAGGGTGACAAAGTGAGATCCTGCCTCTAAAAAAAAAATTTTTTTTTGGCCAGGCATGGTGGCTCATGCCTGTAATCCCAGCACTCTGGGAGGCTGAGGTGGGTGGATCACCTGAGGTCAGGAGTTCGAGACCAGCCTGGCCAACATGGTGAAACCCCGTCTCTACTAAAAATACAAAAAATAGCCAGGCATTGTGGTGGATGCCTATAATTCCAGCTACTCTGGAAGCTGAGGCAGGAGAATGTCTTGAACCCAGGAGGTAAAGGTTGCAGTGAGCCCAGATCGTGCCATTGCACTCCAGCCTGGGCAACAAGAGTGAAACTCCGTCTCAAAAAAAAAAAAAAATTAACACAAAGTGTTTTTTTGCCCAGTTTAATGATACACTGCAATTTCCAGGAATACAAATATTATGTAAATCAATTTAAAAAATTCTTTAAAATTTCTCCAAGAAAATTTCACCATTCTGGAACACCACAGTACCAACAGTTATGCACTAGTGATAATAGTATTTAGTGCCAGTACAATAAAGCTGAATTTGTATCAGCCTCCATTTGTATCTTTCATATTTATTTTAATTTTTCATATAGATGCAAGCCTCTGTCTACTTCTAGTGAAGTTTGACCTAAGATTTACACCCTGAAATGCATGTCATTATAAATTGCTTTCCTTTTACTTATTCTCACACATATTAATTTTTAAAGTATAGGTAGTTTATCTGTGAATATCATTTTGGAGGAATAAAGAGAATGTTAAAAATATTTTTTAAAGGCACAGTAAATCTGACAGTAAAGAACCACTGGTTCACCCCTTCCAACTTTATTATTCTTTCATTTTGGCTTCAGACAAACTGAACTTTCTCTACAGTCCTTATAATAAGAGTAAGAAGAGTGTGTAGTGCTCTTCCCTTTTGCGGCCATCTCCGAAGCCGGGGTGGCCAAAATGAAGTTCAATCCCTTTGTGACTTCTGACCGAAGCAAGAATCATAAAAGGCATTTCAATGCACCTTCCCACATTCGCAGGAAGATTATGTCTTCCCCTCTTTCCAAAGAGCTGAGACAGAAGTACAACATGTGATCCATGCCCATCTGAAAGAATGATGAAGTTCAGGTTGTATGAGGACACTATAAAGGTCAGCAAATAGGCAAAGTAGTCCAGGTTTACAGGAAGAAATATATTATCTACATTGAACGGGTGCAACGGGAAAAGGCTAATGGCACAACTGTCCATGTGGGCCCTCGCCCCAGCAAGGTGGTTATCACTAGGCTAAAACTGGATGAAGACCCCAAAAAGATCCTTGAACAGAAAGCCAAATCTTGCCAAGTAGGAAAGGAAAAGAGCAAATACAAGGAAGAAACAATTGAGAAGATGTAGGAATAAAGTAATCTTATATACAAGCTTTGATTAAAACTTGAAACAAAAAAAAAGCGTAAGATTTGGATTTTGCCAAGCAAATCATCATGCAAAATGAGTATTCTGATGTTAGGTGTATTTGCTGTTACAGCAAATAATAATTTAAGTCAGGAACACAGGTGAGCCAAGGCAAAGTTTGCTAAGCCAAATGATGAAGAATAACATTACAAGCTAATACATAGCACAATGAACAAGGAAAAGATACTACCAACTCCTCATAAATTCTCCCAGAAAAGTGAAGAGGAAGAAACACTCCCCAACTCATCCTTTGAAGCCAACGTATATCGAAACCAGACAAAGGCACTACAAAATAAGAAAACTAAATACAAACATGTCTGATGAATATTGATACAGAAAACCTTAGCAAAATACTAGCGAACAGAATTCAACAGCACGTTAAAAGGATTATACACCATGATCAAGTAGATTTATTTCTGGAATGCAAGGACGGTTAAATATATGTAAATCAATCAATGCAATGTGCCAAATTAACAGAATGACCAAAAAAAAAAAAAAAACACATGTGATCATCACAATTGATGCAGAAAAAGCATTTGACAAAATTTAACACCCTTTCATTATTAAAAAAAAAAAAATACACAAGAGGCTGGGCACAGTAGCTCATGCCTCTAATGCCAGCACTTTGAGAGGCCAAGGCAGAAGTTTCACTTGTGTCCAGGAGTTCGAGACCAGCCTGAGCAACATGGTGAAACCCTGGCTCTACAAGAAATAAAAAATATCAGCCAGGTATGGTGGTGTGTGCTTATAGTTACAGCTAGTCAGGAGGCCGAGGTGGGAGGATGGCTTGAACCTGGGAGGTCAAGGCTGCAGTGAGCCATGATTATGCCACTGCACTCCAGCCTTGGTGACAGAGTGAGCCCGTGTCTTAACACAAACAAAAAACACAAACGAAAGAAACTAGAAATAGAAGAAAACTTCTTCAACATAATAAAGGCCATATACGAAAAACCCACAGGTTGTAATATACTCAATAGTGAAAGACTGAAAGCTTTTCCTCCAAGATTAGGAACAAGGCAAGGATGCCCACTTTCACCATCTATCTAACCTGGTATTGGAAGTCCTAGACAATTAGGCAAGAAAAAAGAAATAAAGGCTGGGCATGGTGGCTCACGCCTGTAACCCCAGCACTTTGGAAGGCCAAGGTGGGCGGATCACAAGGTCAGGAGATCGAGACCATCCTGGCTAACACAGTGAAACCCCTTCTCTACTAAAAATACAAAAAAATAGCCAGGCATGGTGGCGGGCACCTGTAGTCCCAGCTACTCGGGAGGCTGAGGCAGGAGAATGGCATGAACCCAGGAGGCGGAGTTTGCAGTGAGCCGAGATCACACCACTGCACTCCAGCCTGAGAGACAGAGCGAGACTCCATCTCAAAAAAAAAAAAAAAAAAAAAAAAAGAAGTCAAACTCATAGAAGCAGAGAGTGTAGAACTGGTTAGCAGAGGCTGGGGATGGGCAGATTGTGGAGATGTTAGTCAAAGGATACAATTTTTCAGTTAGACAGGAGAAATAAGTTCAAGAGATGTATTATACATCATGGTAACTATAGTTAATAACAATACATTTTATACTTGAAGATTGCTGAGAGGAGATATTAAGTGTTCTCACCACAAAAAGAAATGTGAAGTGGCCAGGCACGGTGGCTTACGCCTGTAATCCCAGCACTGTGGGAGGCCAAGGTGGGTGGATCACCTGAGGTCAGGAGATCAAGATCAGCCTGGCCAACATGGCAAAACCCTGTCTCTACTAAAAATACAATTAGCCAGACGTGGTGGTGCCCACCTGTAATCCCAGCTATAGGGAGGCAGGAGAATCGCTTGAACCTGGGAGGTGGAGGTTGCAGTGAGCCGAGATCATGCCATTGCACTCCAGCCTGAGAGACAGAGTGAGATCCTGTCTCGAAAAACAAACAAACAAACAAAGAAACAAACGAAAAAGATATGTGAGGAAATGCATATGCATTAAGTAGTTGGATCTAGCCATTCCACAATGTAAAAATATATCAAAACATACCGTTGTACACCACACATAAACAGTTTTGGTCAACTCAATATAGAAAAAGAACATTTTGGCCGGGAGCGGTGGCTCATGCCTGTAATCCCAGCACTTTGGGAGGCTGAGGCAGACAGATTACTTAATGTCAGGAGTTCGAGACCAGCCTGGCCAACACGGTGAAACCCCGTCTCTACTAAAAATACAAAAATTAGCCAGGTGTGGTGGCAGGTGCCTGTAGTCCCAGCTACTCGGGAGACTGAGGCAGCAGAATCACTTGAACCGGGCTGCAGTGAGCCGAGATTGCGCCACTGTACTCCAGCCTGGGTGACAGAGTGAGACTCCATCTCAATAAAAAAGAAAGAAAGAAAAAGAACATTAATGAAATATGGCTATGTACAACGATGTGTGTCAATCACATGAACTTAGAATGAAGCAAAAGAAGCCAGACATTAGTGAATACGTATCAAGCGATTCCACTTATCAGGCAGAACTGACCTACGGTGTTAAAAGTCACAATAGTGGTTGTTTTGTGAGGAACCAGAGGCTTCTGTGATTCTTTGAGATAATTCTTTGAGCTTTTCACTTTTGAATTTTCATTCATATATACTCTAATTTTTTTAAGTTAACAAAAAGAATTCAACTAGGCCCATGTGGTGGCTTACACCTGTAATCCCAGCACTTTGGAAGGCTGAGGTGGGCAGATCACCTGGGTTTGGGAGTTTGAGACCAGCTTGGCCAACACTGTAAAACCATCTCTGCTAAAAATACAAAAAGTATCCAGGCACGATGGTGTGCGACTGTAATCCCGGCTACTTGGGAGGCTGAGGCAAGAGAATAGCGTGAACCCAGTTGGGGGGTGGGGGGGGTTAGGGAGAGGTTGCAGTGAGCCGAGATCGTGCCACTGCACTCCAGCCTGGGCAGCAGAATGAGACTCTGTCTCAAAAAACAAACAAACAAAAAAATTCAACTTATGATTTCATCCCAGATGGATATTGGAAAAAACTTTCAGTTTTTTTTTTCTATTCTATTTTTTTCTATTCAGCAAAACAGTTATCAACTTATCAACACAGAAGACTTCCATGATTAGACCAAATGTGGGGTCGGAGGAGCAGATTCTCCCCGCCACCAAGCAGGGAACCATTTCTGCAATGGGCATCAGATGGGTGTCTTTTATTTCAATTCAGACACTATCTACCTAGATATAGTATCAGATCCCATAGGTCGGAGCCTCAGTCCCCAAAACTGCCCCCCACGCAGACACCAGTCACAAATCCAGGCCTCCAGAACTTCTGACCAATCAGCTTCAAGTTGGGGTTCCTAAGACCCCCTCTTTTGGTTGGATTAATTTGCTGGAGCAGCTCACAGAACTGGTTTATTGAAGAGATGCTAGGGCAAGGTGTTGCGGAAAGGAAATGGAGCTTCTGAAGCAGCTACCTTGTCTCTGTTGTATACCTGCGGTTCATCATCTGGTGCCAGGAAAATTTAGGACACGAATACACACTAGGAGTTTAGGAGTGGAGGTTTAATAGGCAGAAGAAAAGAGAAAGAAAACCAGCACTCTCAATAAAGAGAGGGAGATCTTCCCAGAGGAAAACACCGGCTGGTAGTGGATGTGCTAGATTTTATAGTCTGGCTTGAGGAGCTGGTGTCTGATTTACGTAAGGCTCACAGATTGGTTCAATCAGATATGACGTTTACATAGCGCATATGGAAGGCTGGTTGCTTCACCCTAATATTACTATGCAAATGAACTCTCCTTGGCCGGCACCACCTTGTCTCCTCCTTACTGTACACAAGGCTGGCAGAGAAGGAAAGATGGAACCGCCCTGTTGAACATGTCTAGTCCCTAGTTTCTGCTGGCATTCACCCCTGCAAGCTCCCAGCTTGCTGGTCTGTCTCTGCAGCTCGACTTTACAGGCTGCTCTTTGTTAGAAAATGATTTGGGGCTGCTGTTCATTAAAAAGAAAAGCCTTACCAAGGACTCCCATACCCTCACTATCTGCCCAAGTGATTTCTTCTTAACTCCTGTATCACTTTCATTTTCTCTCTGGGCACACCACTCTCCAGGAACCTCCCATGTGTTCAACTCTCTGTAAGCTCTCCAAACCCTGTCTTTTGGGTTTGTATGGAGGTTTGATTACATAGGAATGGTTGATTAAACCATTGGCCATAGCTAAGCAGCTTGACCTTCAGCGGCTTTCCCCACCCCTGAAGGTTGGAGGGTGGGGTTGAAAGTCCCAACCCTCTAATCAGGCCTTTGTCTTTCTAATGACCAGTCCCATCCTGAAGCTAGCTGTCAATCATTAGCATACAAAAAGACATCACTTTGGAGATTCCAAAGATTTTAAGAATTGTTATATTTCACAATATCCCAATGGAATAACACGGTCAAGATTTATCCTCTCAGCCGGGCGCAGTGGCTCACACCTGTAATTGCACACTTTGGGAGGCAGAGGCGGGAGGATCCCCTGAGGTCAGGAGTTCAAGACTAGCCTGGGCAACACAGTGAAACCCCGTCTCTACTAAAAATACAAAATTTAGCCAGGCATGGTGGCACGTGCCCATAATTCCAGCTACATGGGAGGCTGAAGCAGGAGAATCGCTTGAACCTGGGAGGCGGAGGTTGTGGTGAGAATGCGCCATTGCACTCCAGCATGGGCAACAAGAGCGAAACTCCGTCTCAAAAAAAAAAAAAAAAAAAAAAAAGATGTACCTCTCATCCTGTCAACTAAGTGACAGTTGACAGTTACCTAAAAGGATTAATGAGAACAATTCACAGACCTCACCTAGGAAGGGGCAATAGTTTCTCCCTAGGAAAAATTAATTTCTTAAAATACAGTGCCTGGGCACAGTGGCTCATGCCTGTAATCTTAGCACTCTGGGAGGTCGAAGCGAGCAGATCACTTGAGATCAGGTGGCCAACATGGAGAAACTCCATTTCTACCAAAAATACAAAAATTAGCTGGGCGTGGTGCATGCCTGAGGTCCCAGCTACTCCAAAGGCTGAGGTGGGAGGATCACTTGAGCCTGGGAGGCGTAGCGACACTACACTCCAGCCTGGGCGACAGCAGAGGGAGACTCTGTCATTAAAAAAAAAAAAAAAATCAGCTGTGATGACTCATGCCTGTGATCTCAGCATTTTGGGAGGCTGAGATGGGAGGAATGCTTGACTTCAAGAGTTCAAGACTAGCTTGAGCAAAATAACAAGACCTTATCTCTACTAAAAATAAAAAAATAGGCTGGGCACTGTGGCTCACTCCTGTAATCCCAGCACTTTGGGAGGCCGAGGTGGGTGGATCACCTGAGGTTGGGAGTTCGAGACCAGCCTGACCAACATGGAGAAACCCCGTCTCTACTAAAAATACAAAATTAGCCGGGCATGGTGGTGCATGCCTGTAATTCCAGCTACTTGGGAGGCTGAGGCAGTAGAATTGCTTGAACCTGGGAGCTGGAGGTTGCAGTGAGCTGAGATTGTGACATTGCACTCCAGCCTGGGCAACAAGAGTGAAACTCCATCTCAAAAAAAGAAACTTCGTTGGGCCAGATGGTTTTGCAGGTAAATTCTACCCAACTGGCGAGTTGATGTACTCCTGAGATAGAAGACTGAAGCTGTATTGCTGGCCTTCCCAGATGAAAGCAAACTACTTCTGGTGGGCCTTATTGACAGATTGGAAGAAATAATCATAGTGGCATACCAGGAACCAGGGAATGTGTTAATTTGTTCAAGCAATGAAACCACATCTGGTACAGAAGCTGTGACTGGAGTTAGTACCTAGTTAAGCTTACAATAATCCACTGTCGTTCTCCAAAATCCATCTGTATTCTTTACAGGCCAAACAGGAAAGTTGAATGAGGATATGGTTGAAATCACCACTAAGGAATCTTTGAAGTCCTTGATGATGGCACTAATTCCTCCAGGAATGGGATATTTGTTTTATTTTTACTGTTTTCCTAGGTAGAGGCACCAGTGGCTCCTATTTGGCCTTTCCCACCATAGTAGCCCTCACTCCACAAGTAAGGGAGTCACTGTGGGGATTCTGCCAGCTGCAGAGTATGTATATTCCAATTATACATTTTGGAACTTGTGAAATAACCACAGGATGGGTTTGGGGACATACTAGGTTCACTGTGAGATGGGCCTGAGCTAAAGCTCTTTTGATTAATGGGTAGACCACAATAGCATTTTGGATCTCCTGGAATTAATGTCAGCTCAGAGCCAGTGTCCAGCAGTCCCCCAAAATGTCTGATTATTTCCTTTTTCCTAATGCACACTCTGGTACAAGGTCATAGGTCCCCTTGGGGAAGGTCAGGAGAAAAAGTAATAGTATAAAGGTAGACCCAGGGTCCTTCTTCAAGGGAACTTGAGGTCCTGTTCACTCAGGGAGCTCTGAGTCTGTCAACTGGCTCAAATTTGGGAATTGACTGATTGACTCTGACTCTGTTTTCATGGTTCATGATTCAGGTATTTATGTTCATTCGACCTAGGAATTTCCTACTTGTTCAGATTAAGTAAGAATTTAGTAGGCCTCCTATCTATTCATTTCTGGGAACACAATGATCAACTAGCCAATGCCATAGGTCAGTACGAGTCAGACTATTTTGATTGCTGCTTTGATGCTGCTGTCCATTACAGTAATCATATCCACCTTGCCTTTGGTGGTTGGGTGCCACTACTGGGTCCCAGTTAGGTTTACAAATTCAGTGACTACAGTTCCCACTGTTAAGGTCTGAACTCTAGAGAAGAGTGATCACAGAGCTCTTCAAGGATGCTGGGGTTTCCTTCACTATATTTTTTCTCATACTAGTGGTGAAAGGGCCCAGCACAGTGGCACATGTCTATAATCCCAGCATTTTGGGAGGCTGAGGCAGCCACCACCCCTGGGTAATTGTTGTATGTTTTGTAGAAACAGGGTCTCGCCATGTTGCCTAGGGTGGTCTCAAACTCCTTAGCTC
The DNA here is from genome assembly GCF_006542625.1 of Nomascus leucogenys. Lineage (NCBI taxonomy): Eukaryota > Metazoa > Chordata > Mammalia > Primates > Hylobatidae > Nomascus > Nomascus leucogenys. Next base: position 1,788,316 of record NC_044388.1, on the reverse strand, counting down.
AAGCAGTCCTCCCACTTTGGACTCCCAAAGTGCTAGGATTACAGCCATGAGCTACCATGCCCTGCCTCCTTTTTTTTTTTTTTTGAGATGGAGTCTTGCTCCATCGCCCAGGTTGGAGTGTAGTGGTGCAATCGCAGCTCACTGCAACCTCCGCCCCCCAGGTTCAAGCAATTTTCCTGCCTCAGCCTCCTGGGTAGCTGGGATTACAGATGCCTGCTACTATACCTGGCTGATTTTTGGATTAGTAGAGTTGGGGTTTCACCATGTTGGCCAGGCTGGTCTCAAACTCCTGACCTCGGGTGGTCTGATCCACCCTTGGCCTCCCAAAGTGCTGGGATTACAAGCATGAGCCACCATGCCAGGCCTTATTTTATTTCTTAATTTAATTTTTTACTTTTATATATATTTTTTGAGACAGTCTCGCTGTCACCCAGGCTGGAGTGCAGTGGCGCAATCTTGGCTCACTGCAACCTCCACCTCCCAGGTTCAAGCAATTCTCCTGCCTCAGCCTTCCGAGTAGCTGGGACTACAGGTACCCGCCACCATGCCTGGCTAATTTTTGTATTTTTAGTAGATATGGGGTTTTACCATATTGGCCAGGCTGGTTTCAAACTCCTGACCTTGTGATCCGCCTGCCTCAGCCTCCCAAAGTGCTGGGATTACAGGCGTGAGCCACCACGCCTGGCCTATTTTATTTTTTTGAGACAGTCTCACTGTCTCCAGTCACCTAGGCTGGAGCGCAGTGGCTCGATCTTGGCTCACTGCAGCCTCTGCCTCCTAGGCAGATTCTCATGCCTCGGCCTCCCAGGTAGCTGGGATTACAGGCCTGGGCAACTGCGCCTGGCCTAGTAGTTTATTTTTTAAAGTGAACATTTACTACCTTTAGACTTAGCCATTCCAAGCTTAGGTATTTATTCCAGAGAAATGAGAGCATATATCTGTATAATGACTTGTACATGAATGTTTATAGCAGCTTATTTGTAATAACCCAAAACCAGAAACAGCCCATGCCATGCCATGCCATGGAAAAACACTCAACAATAAAAAGGAATCAACTATTCATATATGCAAAAGTGTGGATGAATCTCAAAATAATTATGCTAAGTGAAAGATATGAGGCAGAAGAAAGTAGATACTGTATGGCTCCACTTATATAAAATCTAAAATATGCAAACTAATATACAGTGACAAGCAGATTGGTGGTTAGCTGGGGATTGAGGTGGGGGGCAGGGAACAGCATGTGGGAGGGATTATAAAGCGGCATGAAAAACTTTTGGGGGAAATGGGCAAAATCATTATGTCGGTGTGGTGAAGGTTTCACAGGTTTGTTAGTTTGTTTGTTTGTTTTGAGACGGAGTCTCCCTCTGTCGCCCAGGCTGCAGTGCAGTGGCACGATCTCGGCTCACTGCAAGCTCCGCCTCCCGGGTTCACGCCATTCTCCTGCCTCAGCCTCCCGAGTAGCCGGGACTACAGGCGCCCGCCACCACGCCCGGCTAATTTTTTGTATTTTTAGTAGAGACGGGGTTTCACCGTGTTAGCCAGGATGGTCTCGATCTCCTGACCTCGTGATCCGCCTGCCTCGCCTCCAAAGTGCTGGGATTACAGGCGTGAGCCACCGCTCCTGGCTCGATACTTAAGGACTTCTAAAATGTACATTTTGGCTGGGCGCGGTGGCTCACTTTATGTGATCCTAGCACTTTTCGAGGCCGAGGCGGGCGGATCACCTGAGGTCAGGAGTTCAAGACCAGCCTGGCCAACACGATGAAACCTTCACTTTCAACATGGTGAAACCCTGTCTCTACTAAAATACAAAAATCAACCGGGCATGATGGCGGGTGCCTGTTGTCTAGTCTCAGCTGCTCCGGAGGCTGAGGGAGGAGAATTGCTTGAGCCTGGGAGGCAGAGGTTGCAGTGATCCGAGGTGGCGCCATTGCACTCCAGCCTGGATGACAGAGCGAGACTCCATCTCAAAAAAAAAAAAAAAAAAAAAAGTGTATTTTAGGCCAGGCGTGGTGGCTCAAGCCTGTAATCTTAGCACTCTGGGAGGCTGAGGCAGGCAGATTGCTTTAGCTCAGGAGTCCAAAACCAGCCTGGGCAACATGGTGAAACCCCATTTATACAAAAAATACAAACATTCGCTGGACGGGGTGGTGTGTGTGCCTGTAGTCTCAGCTACTTGGGAGGCTGAGGTGGGAGGACGGCTTGAGCCCCGGAGGCAGAGGTTGCATACATTTTATTGTATGCTAACTGTACCTCAATAAAGCTATTAAAAGCAAACACTGTGTTATTGTTGCTAGTTGCCAGAAGTTGGAACAGGAGAAAGTCTGTGTGAAGAGTGGAAACTTATCGATATTTAGCACTCTTTTTTTTCTGTGAGGCAGAGTCTTGCTCTGTCACCCAGGCTGGAGTGCATTGGCATGATCTCGGCTGGCTGCAACCTCCGCCTTTCAGGCTCAAGTGATTCTCTTGCCTCAGCCTCCTGAGTAGCTGGGACTACAGGCAGGAGCCACCACACCCGGCTAATTTTTTGTATTTTTAGTAGAGACAGGGTTTCACCATATTGGCCAGTGGGTCTTGAAATCCTGAGCTCCAGTGATCTGCCTGCCTCTGCCTCCCAAGATGCTAGGATTGCAGGCATGAGCTACTACCCCTGGCCGAGCACTCTGTTTTTTTATTTTTTGTTTTTAAAAAGAATATATAAAATGGGCTGGGCGCGGTGGCTCATGCCTGTAATCTCAGCACTTTGGGAGGGGGGCGGATCACGAGGTCAGGAGATCAAGACCATCCTGGCTAACATGGTGAAACCCTGTCTCTACTAAAAATACAAGAACAATTAGCCAGGTGTGGTGGCCGGTGCCTGTAGTCCCAGCTACTTGGGAGGCTGAGGCAGGAGAATCGCTTGAACCTAGGAGGTGGAGGTTGCAGTGAGCCGAGATGGCGACACTGCACTCTGGCCTTGGCGACAGAGCAAGACTTGGTCACAAAGAAAAAAAAAATATATATATATATATGTATATATGTATATATTAGTTGGGTGTGGTGGTGCATGCCTGTAATCCCAGCTACTCGGGAGGCTGAGGCAGAAGAATCACTTGAACCCAGAAGATGGAGGTTGCAGTGAGCCGAGATCGTGCCACTGCACTCAGCCTGAACAATAGCATGAGAGTCTGCCTCAAAAAAAAAATCTATCTATCTATCTATCTATCTATCTATCTATCTATCTATCATCTGCCTACCTAGCTATGGAGAGAGAGAGACAGAGGTCTTACTATGTTGCCCAGACTGGTCTTGAACTCCAGGGCTCAAGCGATCCTCCTGTCTTGGCCTCCAAAGTGCTGGGATTACAGGAGTGAGCCACTGTGCCTGGCTAATACTCTTTTCTTTTTTTTTTTTGAGATAGAGTCTCCCTCTGTCACCAGACTGGAATGTAGTGGCACAATCTATAGCTCACTGTAACCTCGAATTCCTGGTCTCAAGGGACCTTCCCGAGTAGCTGGGACTGCAAGTGCATACCACCACTTCCCGGCTAATTTTTAAATTTTTTGTAGAGACAGGGTCTTGCTTTGTTGCCTGGGATGGTCTCAAACTCCTGGGCTCAAGTGAGCCTCTCACCTTGACCTCCCAAAGTGCTGAGATTACAGGCATGAGCCACTGTGACCAGTTTAGCTTTCCTTAAACATAGGAAAGAACTCCCCCTTAATCAATTTCATCAAACATGACTGATTTTTGTTTGTTTGTTTGTTTTTGAGATAGGGTCTCGCTATGTCACCCATGCTGAGTGGGGTGCAGTAGTGCAAGCATGGTGCTCACTGCAGTCTCCTGGGTTCAGGGGATCCTCTGGCCTCCCAAGGAGCTGGGACTACAGGCTTGAGCCAACATGCCTGGCTAACTTTTTCATTTTTAGTAGACAGGAGGTCTCCTTATGTTGGCCAAGCTGGTCTAGAACTCCTGGGTTCAAGAGATCCTCCTGCCTTGGCCTCCCAAAGCATTGGGATTACAGGCCTGAGTCTTTGTGCCTGTCCTGATTTTGTTGTACTTCAAGAGAATAAAATGCAGTATAACCTTGTTTGGGGGTCTATTAGATTCTTATGTATGTATTTATTTATTTATTTATTTTTCTAAAAACATAGATGGGGTCTCACTATGTTGACCAGGCTGGTCTCTAACTCCTGGCCTCAAGGGATCCTCCCATCTCAGCCTCCCAACGTGTTGGGATTACAGGCATAAGCCACTGCACCTGGCTGACATTATGTAAACACTCTTCTTCTCCTTGAATTTCTCCTAATTTCTCCTTGAAGTGTACAGGGAAAATAAAAGGAGCTAGAATTCAAAGCAATCTAAATTCTATCTGGTTAATAGCTGTTTGATAAAACCTCCATAGGGAACAAACGAAAACTTTTTTTTTTTGAGACGGAGTTTCGCTCTTGTTGCCCAGGCTGGAGTGCAATGGTGCAATCTTGGCTCACCACAACCTCCGCCTCCCTGGTTCAAGCAATTCTCCTCCCTCAGCCTCCTGAGTAGCTGGGATTACAGGCAAGTGCAATCATGCCCAGCTAACTTTTTGTATTTTTAGTAGAGACGGTGGTTTCTCCATGTTGGTCAGGCTGGTCTTGGACTCCCGACTCAGTGATCCGCTCGCCTCGGCCTCCCGAAGTGCTGGGATTACAGGCGTGAGCCACCATGCCCGGCTTGATTTATTTTTTTAAATAGCTTTATTAAACCTGATATAAAGAGATTAATGTCAAATTGGAGCTTGTTATATCCACAGTCAGTGTCAGATGAAATTGTCATTCAAAGTCAAAGCTACCCTCAATACAGTCAACTATCATGAAAGTGGTTTCTAAAATAAACAAAAATGTAGTTGGTCACAGAAAGTTTAAAAAGAAAATTGCAGTCTGTAAACTTTGGATTCACTACCTACCTCTCTGGCTCGATGGAGCTGTGCGCGCTCAATCCTAGAGATGATATCCTTTACCGAGAATGGGATCTCAAGGTTAGGGAGCATCAAAGGACTAAGGACATTTTGGGGCTCTCTTCTGATGATGGTGGAATCCTTGATGCATTTTTCTGATTCAGGATCATTGTCTATCTCATGTTTCATTTTGAAAAACATTTTGAAAAGGTGGGTGATTTCCTTTTATTTCTTCTTTTTCACAGAATCTACAAAAATGCTAATAAGGATATCCAGTAGGAAGCTAGGAGAGGTCTTTCCTGATCCCAGAAGTTGTGGCATAGTCTGCTACTGATTGGTGGCTACCATGATATTCCCATCCTGTTGATGTCACAATAGACCCACTGTGAGATTATCACTGATCAAACATGTAAAGAATGCTGTGTGCAGAGAACTGGTCATTCTATATGCTGCCATGGTAGAAGGGTGAGGGGGGAAGGAGTGTAGGAAATAATAGACAACAGGAATGCTAAAATAAATAGAAGATATAGCCCTGCTTAAATACGCTTAAAATCTAGATGTGTTGGCCGGGTGCAGTGGCTCATGCTTGTAATCCCAGCACTTTGGGAGGCCGAGGCAGGTGGATCACCAGAGGTCAGAGTTTGAGACCAGCCTGACCAACATGGAGAAACCCCGTCTCTACTAAAAAAAAATACAAAATTAGCCGGGTGAGGTGGCACATGCCTGTAGTCCCGGCTACTCGGGAGGCTGAGGCAGGAGAATCACTTGAACCCAGGAGGTGGAGGTTGTGGTGAGCCGAGATCGCATCATTGCACTCCAGCCTGGGCAATAAGAGTGAAACTGTCTCAAAAAAAAAAAAAAAAAAAAAAAAATCTAGGTGTGTCAAATATAACTCCTGGTTCTTCTCTCTTCCTGGGGTTTTGCTTAAGTATTTTTAAGCCTGTAATGGAATAAGGGTTACAACTACTTCCTCAGCTGCCCCTTAACTTTTCCTAGACATGCAGTAACTTGGATGATATCATTTGGATGAAGTAACTTGGATGATATCATTTGGATGAGGATCGCACTCTGCACTGCTTACTCTTTTTTCTTTTCTTTTCTTTTTTTTCCTTGTTTTCAAGACAGAGTCTCACTTTGTTACCCAGGCTGGAGTGCAGTGGCATGATCTTGGTTCACAGCAACCTCTGCCTCCCAGGTTCAAGAGATTCTTGTGCCTCAGCCTCCCTGAGTAGCTGGAATTACAGGTGCGTGCCACCACGCCTGGCTAATTTTTGTTTAGTATTTGCTTCTGTTTTTTTTAATAATAAAAAAGCATTAGAGAAGGTTGAAGTCCTCTTTGATGTCCCCCACCCCCGGTTCCTTCCTTCCCTACTGTCCCATTCCAGAGGAAATGACAATCATGAAGTTTACATATTTGTGTCTAGTCTATTTTTACATAGTTTTACTACAGGTGTCTCTTTCTTTCTTTCTTTCTTTCTTTCTTCTTTCTTTCTTTCTCTTTCTTCCCTTTCTTTCTTTCTTTCTTTCTCTTTTCTTTTCTTTCTTTCTTTCTTTTTTTTTTTTTTTGAGACAGAATCTCACTCTGTTTTCCAGGCTGGAGTGTAGTAGTGCCATCTCAGCTGACTGTAACCTCTGCCTCCCAGGTTCAAACAATTCTCCTACCTCAGCCTCCTGAGTAGCTGGGATTACAGGCGTGTGCCATCACACCTGGCTAATTTTTTTTTTTTTTTTGAGACCGAGTCTCGCCTGTGGCCCAGGCTGGAGTGCAGTGGCGCCATCTCGGCTCACTGCAAGCTCCGCCTCCCAGGTTTGTGCCATTCTCCTGCCTCAGCCTCCTGAGTAGCTGGGACTACAGGCACCTGCCACCACACCAGGCTAGTTTTTTGTATTTTTTAGTAGAGACGGGGTTTCACTGCGTTAGCCAAGATGGTCTCGATCTCCTGACCTCGTGATCCGCCCGCCTTGGCCTCCCAAAGTGCTGAGATTACAGGCGTGAGCCACTGTGCTCTGCCTACACCTGGCTAATTTTTTATATTTTTGGTAGATATGGGGTTCCACTGTGTTGGCCAGGCTGGTCTCAAACTCCTCAAGTGATTCACTCACCTCGGCCTCCCAAAGTTTAGTTGTCAACTAAACTAATTTTGCATTATCGCTTTTTCTCTCACTTGTATCTTCTATGCAGCATGGAATTCATCAATCAGCAACTAGACATGAAGGCTTTTCTTTGAGACGAAATCTCACTCTGTCGCCCAGGCTGGAGTGCAGTGGCACGATCTAGGCTCACTGCAAGCTCCGCCTCCCAGCTTCATGCCATTTTCCTGCCTCAGGCTCCTGAGTAGCTGGGACTACAGGCGCCCACCACCATGCTTGGCTAATTTTTTGTATTTTTTAGTAGAGACGGAGTTTTACCGTGTTTGCCAGGACGGTCTCGATCTCCTGACCTCGTGGTCCGCCCTCTTCGGCCTCCCAAAGTGCTGGGATTACAGCCATGAGCCACCGCGCCCAGCCACGAAGGCTTCTTAAAGTCATTTTTTTTTTTTTTTTTTTTTTTTTTTTTTTTTTTTTTTTTTTTGAAATCTGCTTCGCCGGCGGGTGCGTGCCACCCCTCCTGCAGCTCCCCCCCCCCCCCCCCCCCCCCAACGGACCAGGCCCCCCCCCCGCTTTTTTTTTTTTTTTTTTTAGCGGTTCACCGGCTCATCCCCCTGTCCCCCCCCCCCCAAAGTCTAAGTCAATTTTTAAATCCTGCTTCCGGCCGGGTGCGGTGGCTCACGCCTGTAATCCCAGCACTCTGGGAGGCCGAGGCGGGCGGATCACGAGGTCAGGACATCGAGACCATCCTGGCTAACACAGTGAAACCCCGTCTCTACTAAAAATACAAAAAAATTAGCCGGGCGACGTGGCGGGCGCCTGTAGTCCCAGCTACTCCGGAGGCTGAGGCAGGAGAATGGCGGGAACCCCCGGGGGGCGGAGCCTGCAGTGAGCCGAGACCGCGCCACTGCACTCCAGCCTGGGAGACAGCGAGACTCTGTCTCAAAAAAAAAAAAAAAAAAAAAAAAAAAAATCCTGCTTCCCTTTCAATTCGACAAGCATTTGTTGAAACACTATGCAGCTTACATTATTCTAAACTGAAGAATACGTGATAGGGTTCCTGTGAAGAAACTACAACGAAAAAGAAAAGATTTAAGATAGAATATAATAATCAAGTGCTAATAAGGGACACGAAGAAGAGATCTGTGGGAGCAGAGTCTTTGAGAAAACCTTATGGAGAGAGAAGGTTGATTGATAAATGGAGGCAATCCAGATAGGGACAACACCTTGAGCCATGGCTTTGGCGGTGAGTGCTAATGAGTTTGCATCTTAGGGGGAAAGTAAGGAGATTGGTTTAATCACTGAGATAACCTAACGAGAATTTACTGAGGACCAGATTAGGGTTAACAGGTATCAGCAATTTGGTGTGGAATTAATTTGGCATCTGAGGAGATTCCATTTGCGGCAAAGCAAGGAAGATTTCATGAGATCAGAATGGCAAAGTCTTGAAATCAAGTAACAGTGGTTTGGTGAAAATGAAACCTTCACTTTAGGAAGATTTTTAAAATAATAGAATGGAAAAATACATTGGAAAAGATCAAGACATGATTATTTCGATAATAAGGAATTTGGACCATCTAACAAAAATTATAGATAATTTTAAAAATTTTGTTTTTATTGTATTTCGTTTGAATTAATGACAGAACATCAAAGAAGACACTATCCAGATTAAGTGTTATTACTAGTATATTAAGCAGAGATATGGGTAACTAATTCAAATGAGCCTGGGGCAAAGTTCTTTAAAGGTGTGTCTAAAGGAAACCCGACCTCCTAGAGGGCTTCTTCAACTGTAAAATGGGGTTGATAATAAGTGTTTATTGCATAGAATTGTTTTAAGATCAATTAACATAAAATGCTTAGTATAGTGCCAAACACAATATAAGCATTTAATATACATTAGCTGCTATTAACATATTTACTAGTATCATAGTTTTTTTTTTTTTCTTGTCTACTTTTCTGTGAGCCACCACTTTTCGGCAGGGTTGGTTTGTTCAGTACACTTCGCAAAGGTCGGCTTTAAAAATCAAATCCAGATTGTGAACTATGAAAACTGCGGAATTATCAGTGCTGTGTAGCTATCTGACAAGTGATAAAATGTGTCATTACGATTTTTACACATCCCCGTGCCACAGAATGGCGTGTCCTTCTAATCGTTCCCCCCCGACAGATGATAGTACATCCCACACTGCTGCTGGAAAAGACAGTGCAAAAGTTGAGCGCGCCGAGGGCGCCCTTTCTCCCGGAAACAATTTTTCCCTAGACCCGGAAGCAGTTGTTGTTTCAAGGGAGGTGGGACTGGGCGGGTCAGGCCGAAGCGGCTGACGGCGGGGGAGGAGCCGGGTCCACTGCCGGGTGGAGGGGCAAGGCGAGTGTGTGTCCTTATCCTAGCAATTGGGGCGCGGGCCTGTGAGCTAGTTGGAGTTGCGGCGGCGGGAACGATTGGGCCGAGCGGAGGACGACATGTTGCTTTTCGTGGAGGTGAGTGGATTTGCTAGTCTGGTCCTGCTCTTAGGACAGCAGGAGTGTAGAGGCGCCGGCCGGTCCCACCGCCATGTGACTTTCCGGGCGGTACACGCCGCGGAACCGGCAGATAGGCTGACACAGCACCTGGGCCGGGCAGGCCTGCTGCTTCCCTCTGCGCGCTCACAACACTCTAGTGAGCTATGGGAGGTGAGGCCCGTAGTGGAGAAGAATTGAAGGAGAAGAACGGAGGGCTGTTCTGGTGTGGCGTGAGGTTCGGAGGAAGGGGAGAGTGTCCCATATGGACCTCGTAAAAGGAGGCGGCATTGGGGGGCTGGGGGGCGGAGTCTGAGGGTGGAGAGGGTAATCAGGTGGGCGCGTTCCGGGGGCCGAGCGCGGCCTCGCGGGGCCCTCTGGGAGGGAGCGAGCAACATGTGGGGCCGCGGATGGAGGAAGGTGAGATGCGGTAAGTATTTTGAAAAGAAAATTGAAAAGTTCTTTTGAGCAACTTCCACCAAATTCTGCCCGGGCCCCGTCCCTAGGTCTCTGGAACGTTCTGTGGGTGAAAGCGAGTTACTTTGAATCGAGGAGAAGCCAGTAGGGTTTGGAAGCCTTGAAAGGCACCGCTTTGACCTTTCGTAAAAGTTACTCAAGCAGCAGCTGCGTGATGAAGGGTTGGTTCTATGAACCGATTAAAAGCCCTTTACAAGGAAAATTCCAAGAATGAGGGAAACTTATTCCGGGAAATGCCGTTTTCTGTAATGTTATTTTAACAATGAGACACTTTTATTACTTAAACTAGAACGTCTGCTGTTGGCCTATTTTAGTTTTCAAGATAGAGTTGGATACCTGCCTTGCAGAAATACGAAATTTAATTTCCCTTAATTCTGTCCTCTTGTGTGCGGTGAGCGTCAGCTGACTGCCTGGCTAATGCTTTGAGTAGATTCCAGATCATATTGTTCTTACATTGTGAAAACGTCAAACCAGCGAAGCTGCAACTTCGCAACTTGGCATTTGTTAACTATGCCCATAAAAAGAATCTTTTCAATGAGGGAAGGAATTTACAGGTTGTATAATGGATCTAGGAGCCGGGGCCAGCCTATGGCCAATTTTTTTTTTTTTCCCGGGTTGTGGGAATATCGTACTCCGTGATATTCCAGCATAAAGTAAATAAATGATTTTACGGTTTTTTTTTTCTCTTTAAACTGATGTTGTGTCGCCGATAAGCTTGATATCTTTAGTTTTTTAAAAGACTGCTACATTAGAGTATATTTAACATTCATAATAAACATTCATTGAAACATTCTGGGGAAATCATGAAAAGATTTAAAATTACTGAACTCATTCTGTTTACTGTTTTCTGTCCTCATTGTTGTTTTCCTTAGGCAGAATAAGAAATCAGATAAGATTTTAAGCCAGTGCTAGCCAGTTTTTTTAAGGAATGTTATGCTTTGTAAATACCACAGGTTTTAAGTGTGTATTTTGCTGGGCAGAAGAAAGATTGTGAAGTTCCTATTGACAGGAACTCTACAATATACTTTTGACTTCCAAATTGATTCCTTTGGTTTTATTAAAATGTAAGTTTTAATAACAGCTCCATTTATTGTTTAAACCAGGTCTTCTCCTGTCTCTAAAACAATACTTAAAATGTTTTACAGATGACAAAACCGAGCCCCAGAGGTTAAAGTAAACTTTACTTAGTAAAAGTAAAGTAGTGTAACTGGGATTTAGATCCAGGTCATGCTGATGTCAAATCATGGACTGGATGTTAGCAATTCAGGCCTGTCCGACTCCCCAGGTTAGACAAATTCTACCGTATCTCTCGCCAAACTATTATTTAAAAGTTGTATCTCCATTAATCATTTTCTTTGTGAGTCACTGTGTCGTTCTTCATTTTCTCATATGAGTTTTATTGAACATTAACTGTCTTTAAATATTTTGGGCTGAATATGTGGTATTAAAATCAGTGAAAAACAACATGTTGGTCATTTGGCGTTTTGTTAACTAATATTGGATCCCTGTAACCTCATGATAGAGGAATTATTCTCAGTGAGAGAACCAAAGCTCAGAAGTTAGATGTCTAAGGTCATTCAAGTGTAAATAATGTGGGGGCTAAAGTCTGAAGTCTGACTTCTAGAACATAAATTTCTGGCTCCAAAATTATTTTTGTACTTTCCCATAAGTCAAAGGTTCTTAATCTAGGTTTTTGGATAGAATTGAGGAAGTAAGTACCTAAGCTTGGTTGAGGAAAAAAATTTGCGTGTTTATTTTCACTAGCTTCTAACTGAAATCTAAATGGAAAAGAAGTGAAAATTCTTTAAATGTGAATGGCAGCAACAGTGTCTGTGACCTTGTCAGCAAGACAAATCACTTTTTTACATGTATTACAGTTTTTGCAGATATCTTGAAATATTTATGCTCATTACTTGCTATATGTCAAAACTATTGTTATTTAACCTATTGCTATATTACACATTTTAAAATATTTTGACAACTGTGTTTCAATATAATTGGTTTACTTTGTGATTCTATATATTTTAGAAATGTAAAAAAACTGAGAAGTGATCCATAGATTAATTGGACTACTAAAGAGGTCTGTGTCACAAAAGAGGTTAAGAACTGCTTTACTAAACCAAGTTGCTTGTGGATCATCTTCGGCAGGGTTCATCTGGGATCCCTGGGTCCTCTGCAGTTGTGTTCAATACCTTTTACTTACGTGTATTTTTCTGGAGAGATTCCAGCTTAACTATCCCACTAGAATCAGTAGGATAGATAATAGCAATATAACAGTAATAACAGTAGTAGTATATACTTGTATCGTACTTTGTGTCAGGAACGTTTGATGTTTTTGCATATATAGATATCTGTACATCTTAAGTCTCAATATCTCTATGAGGTGTTAGTATCCCCATTTTAGCGATAAGGAAACTAAGGCAGCTGGGCGCAGTGGCTCATGCCTGTAATCCCAGAACTTTGGGAGGCCAAGGCAGGTGGCTCACCTGAGGTCAGGAGTTTGAGACCAGCCTGGCCAACATGGTGAAACGCCATCTCTACTAAAAATACAAAAATTAGCCAGAGGTGGCGGCACACGCCTGTAATCCTAGGTACTCGGGAGGCTAAGGTAGGAGAATCGCTTGAACCTGGGAGGCAGAGGTTGCAGTGAGCTGAGATGGCACCACTACACTCCAGCCTGGACAACAGAGTGAGACTCTGTCTCAAAAAAAAAAAAAAGAAACTAAGGCACAGAGAATTTAAACTTGCCAGGCCGGGCGCAGTGGCTCACGCTTGTAATCCCAGCACTTTGGGAGGCCGAGGCGGGCGGATCACGAGGTCAGGAGATCGAGACCACGGTGAAACCCCGTCTCTACTAAAAAATACAAAAAATTAGCCGGGCGTGGTGGCGGGCGCCTGTAGTCCCAGCTACTCGGAGAGGCTGAGGCAGGAGAATGGCGTGAACCCGGGAGGCAGAGCTTGCAGTGAGCCGAGATTGCGCCACTGCACTCCAGCCTGGGCGACAGAGCGAGACTCCGTCTCAAAAAAAAAAAAAAAGAATTTAAACTTGCCTAAGTTTATACAGCTAGTGAACATGGAAGCTTGTATTAGAACTTGTCAACCACCTACTTGTATTGGAGTAGAAAATATTGCAGACAAGGAATCCTATGTAAATAATACTTAGATGCAACTTTTTAAAACCTGGCCTTGGGCCCAGTGTGGTGTCATGTGCCTGTAGTCCCAGCTACTAGGGAGGCTGAGGCAGGAGTTTCGCTTGAATATGGGAGGTCAAGGCTGGAATGAGCCGTGATTGTGCCACTGCATTCCAGGCCGGGTGACAGAGCAAGACCAGCTATACTGACTTCAGTAGATTATTGGTTTGTTTTATGTTTTGCCCCTTGAGACCGAGTCTTGCTCTGTAACCCAGGCTAGAGGATGGCGCAGTCTCAGCTCACTGCAACCTCTGCCTCCTGGGTTCAAGCAGTTCTTTTTTTTTTTTTTTGAGACAGAGTCTTGCTCTGTGGCCAGGCTGGAGTGCAGTGGCGCCATCTCGGCTCACTGCAACCTCTACCTCCTGGGTTCAAGCGATTCTCCTGCCTCAGCCTCCTGAGTAGCTGGGACTACAGGCACGTGCCACCATGCCCAACTAATTTTTGTATTTTTAGTAGAGATGGGGTTTCACCATGTTGGCCAGGATGGTCTCGGTCTCTTGACCTCGTGATTCACCCACCTCAGCCTCCCAAAGTGCTGGAATTACAGGCGTGAGCCACCGTGCCTGGCGGGTTCAAGCAGTTCTTCTGCCTCAGCCTCCCTAGTAGCTGGGACTTCAGGCATGCGCCACCATGCCTGGCTTTTTTTTTTTTTTTTTTTCCCTGATTTTTAGTAGACATGGGTTTCATGATGTTGGCCAGGCTGGTCTCGAACTGCTGACCTCAAGTTATCTGCCCGCCTCGGCCTCCTAAAGTGCTGGGATTATAGGCGTGAGCCACCGCGCCTGGCAGATTTTTTTTTTTTTTTTTCACCTCTGTTCTGAAGGAGAAACAAACAATGTCCCTCTCTGGAAAGAGGTAAAAGTTTGGATGATTCACAAAGTCATCAAACATGACCTGCCTTAAATTCTTTTACACCAAATTTTTGTAAGTTTGAAACTGCAGTGTACTACCTTCATCTGAATGCTGTCAAGTTACTTAAAACTTTTGAGCCCTAAGGAGGCAGATTGTAATTTAAAAAAAATTTTTTCATTTCTCTCTTTTATTTAAAAGGTTTTTTTTAATTTTTAATTTTTTCTTTTTTGAGACAGAGTCTCGTTTGCTGCAGCCTCCACCTCCCCAGCTCAAGTGATCCTCCCACCTCAGCCTCCAAAGTAGCTGGGACTATAGGCATGTCCCACCATGCCTGGCCAATTTTTTTCTTTTTTGGTATTTTTTGTAGAGACAGGGTTTGCTTTTTTGCTCAGGCTGAAATTTTTGTTTAAATAAAAAAAATTAAAACTAGAGACTGGGAAGGGTGGGTTTGCAGTGACTACTGAAATTGGGTTTCTGTCTCTGTTTGAGTTTTTCCCTGAAAATGAAGACAGTCGTCCCCAGTATTTGTGGGAAACTGGTTCCAGGACCCTCTGTAGATGCCAAAAACCTTGGTTGCTCAAGTCTTACATAAAAAGGCATAGTATTTGCATATAACCTATGCACATCTTTGTGTGTATGTTAAATCATCTCTAGATTATTTATAATGCCTATTACAATGTAAATGCTTTGTAAATAGTTGCTATACTGTATTATTTATAGAGTGATAAGAAAAAAGTCTCTACATGGTCAGTACAGATGCAATGATTTTTTTTCAGAGTATTTTTTCTGTGATTGATTGCTTCACTGATAACAGAACCTATGGATATGGAATCCATGGATATGGAGGGCCAACTGTACTTACTTACTTAGGTAGCAGTTAAGTTTCATACGCCCTAGGATGCTTTAATAACTCTTTTTTTTTTTGAGACGGAGTCTCCCTCTGTCGCCCAGGCTGGAGTGCAGTGGCGTGATCTCGGCTCACTGCAAGCTCCGCCTCCCGGGTTCACACCATTCTCCTGCCTCAGCCTCTCCGAGTAGCTGGGACTACAGGCGCCTGCCACCACACCCGGCTAATTTCTTTTGTATTTTTGGTAGAGATGGGGTTTCACTGTGGTCTCGATCTCCTGACCTCGTGATCCGCCCGCCTCGGCCTCCCAAAGTGCTGGGATTACAAGCATGAGCCACTGCGCCCGGCTTAATAACTCTTAAATAATTAAAACATTTTTTAGGTTGGGTAACATGTCTCATGCCTGTAATCTCAACACTTTGGGAGGCTGAGGTGGGAGGATAGCTTGAGTACAGTAGTTCAAGACCAGCCTGGGCAGCAAAGTGAGGGACCCCCTACCCCCATCCCCAACCTCTACAAAAAAATTTAAAAAATTAGCCAGGCCTGGTGGCATGCGTTGTGGTCCCAGCTACACTTGAGGTGGGAGGATCACTTGAGCCAGGAGATCGAGGCTGCAGTGAACCATGTTCATGACACTGTACTTCAGCCTGGGTGACAGAGTGAGATGGTCAAAAAATTTTTTTTATTATTTTATTATTTTTTAAGAGACAGGGTCTCACTGTGTTGTCCAGGCTAGAGTACAGTGCCTATTCACAGGTACAGTCATGGCACACCAGAGCCTCAGATTCCTGGGCTTAAGCAATCTGGTTTCAGCCGCCTGAGTAGCTGGGACTACAGGCTCATGCCACCAGTTAAAAATATTTTTAATTGTGAAATACATATAACAAAAAGTATCATCTAACAGTTTTTTGTTTTTTTGTTTTTGTTTTTTTGAGAGGAAGTCTTGCTCTGTTGCCCAGGCTGGAGTGCAGTTGCACGATCTCGGCTCACTGCAGTGTCTGCCTCCTGGGTCCAAGCGATTCTCTCACCTCAACTTCCCTAGTAGCTGGGACTACAGATGTACGCCACCATGCTGACTAATTTTTGTATTTTTAGTAGAGACGAGGTTTCGCCATGTTGGCCAGGCTGGTCTCAAACTCCTAACCTCAGTTGATCTACCCGCCTCAGCCTCCCAAAGTGCTGGGATTGCAGGCTTGAGCCACTGTGCCCAGCCCATCTTAACAGTTTTTTTGTTTGTTTTTTGAGACGGAATCTTGCTCTGTTGCCCAGGCTGGAGTACAGTGGCACGATCTCGGCTCACTGCAACCTCCGCCTCCTGGGTTCAAGCGATTCTTCTGCCTCAGCCTCCTGAGTAGCTGGGACTACAGGCACACACCACCACGCCTAGCTATTTTTTGTGTTTTTAGTAGAGACGGAGTTTCACCATATTGGCCAGGCTGGTCTCGAACTCCTGACCTTGTGATCTGCCCTCCTCAGCCTCCCAAAGTGCTGGGATTACAGACGTGAGCCACAGCGTCTGACCGAAGCTTTTCTTTAAGGTTTAATATTTGAGGTAGGTTTCCAATCTTCAAAACATTGTAAATGTTTTGTATTGTAAACTGTGATTTTCTGTAATGATTTTAGAACCTTGATTTCAAATATATGACCTGAGGCAGGTGACATAACTTCTCTGAACCTCAAGTTCTTATGTAAAATTTGAGAATAATGATGTCTTCTGGTAGTTAGGTTGTGTTAGGTAATGGCTTGACATACTATGATTTAATCCTCAAAACCAACTATATTGTGATAGAAATTATTGGTGGCTTCCAAAAACCTCCGAAATTTGTGCTTTATATAGTAAATATTTTTGGAGAGCTTATTGAACGGCGTGATAGTAGCACTGATAATTGCAAAAATTACTGTGAGAATAGCACTAATTTAAGAGAAGTATAACTTCTAAGTTTTCGTCTCAGCCTTGTTACTAACATACTCTGATTTAGGGCAAGCCAAACAATTTATAATTATTTAAAGTTTTTTTATAGTTGGAGAGTATACTTTTGGTTGGGCAAATAAAAGTTTTAAAAGAGGAATGAAGATGGCAGTGTGTTAAAATACACATTTACTTGCAGCATTTAAAGGAATACAGCTGGGCGGGGCGGGGTGACTCATGCCTGTAATCCCAGAACTTTGGGAGGCCGAGGCAAGTGGATCACTTGAGGCCAGGAGTTTGAGACCAGCCTGGCCAACATGGCGAAACCCCATGTCTACTAAAAATAAAAATATTATCTGGGCATGTGCCTGTAGTCCTAGCTACTTGGGAGGCTGAGGCACACCCTGAAGCAGAGGTTGCAGTGAGCCGAGATCATGTCACTGCACTTCAGCCTAGGTGACAGTGAGACTGTCTCAAAAAAATGAAAATTAATTAAATGAATACAAATGTTAAAATGCAAATAGGCACTTTGCACTTACTCTTTTGAAAAAAATTATAATGTAAAAGTGTAAGTAAATGTAAGAAAAAGAAACATCTAAATACGTACTCATCTTTCCTGTCTTACCTGTGTCCTTGTCCGACCACTTGAACCAATCTTTGGTTCACAGAATATCTCTACTGTTTTTAAATGACGGGCTCTAAACCAAAGACAGAAGAGTGCTTTAGATGAATATTATTAGGGGTAGGATGTGAACTGCATTCATAAATGCCAAACTGCAGGGGTGAGTTGAATTAAGTTCTATTGGGTTTGTATGTACTGAGAGAAGAGAAAAGGATTTTCTGCTTTTTTTTTTAGCTGGAGTTTCTCTCTTGTTGCCCAGGCTGGAGTGCAATGGCGTGATCTCGGCTCACTGCAACCTCCGCCTCCCGGGTTCAAGTGATTCTCCTGCCTCAGCCTTCCTGAGTAGCTGGGATTACAAGCATGCGCCACCGTGCTGGCTAATTTTGTATTTTTAGTAGAGACAGGGATTCTCCATGTTGGTCAGGCTGGTCTCGAACTCCCGACCTCAGGTGATCTGCCCTCCTCGGCCTCCCAAAGTGCTGGGATTACAGGCTTGAGCCACCACGCCCGGCGAGAAAAGGATTTCTCATCAGGGTAGAAAAGTCTGCAGTAATGCAGGGTTTGTGTAACAAATAGTTTGATAGTATTTCATACTACTGACTAGCAGGTAAGACAATCTTACCTGCCATTTTGCCCTGGAAGGTCACAGCATACACCTATTTCCTGGGACAGATGTTTTACCCTTTTTCTTTCTCAAAAGTATTCTGGTTTGTATAATAACTTGTAAATTTTCAGAAGAGATTAGAGGTTTACTGTGTGCTTATTGGCAAGACTTTCTTTCCTTCTGTACTAATAAAGTAACATAATGCACATAAGTGGGTACTGAAATATTTGTTATATTGGGTATGGCAGGCTGGGCGGCGTGGCTCATACCTGTGATCCCAGCACTTTGGGAAGCTGAGGTAGGAGGATTGCTTGAGTCCAGAAGTTCAAGACCAGTCTGGGCAACATAGTGACACCCCATGTCTTAAAATTTAAATAAAAAAAAAAATATTGGCTGTGGGAAATGTAAATTTATAGGGCAGAAAGTTGCAGTTGAGCAAGATAATGAAAATAGGATTATTTTTGCCTTTTGAGTTGGAGGAAGAAAAAAAATAGGAGGGCAGTGACTGAGTAAAATTAAGATACATTTATATACAAGGTTGCATAAAAGATTTTTTTTTTTCTTTGAGCAGCAGGCAAGAAGAAAACAATGTCTAGAAACATGGACTCTGGGGCCAGCCTGCCTGGGTCTAAATCTCTGCTGAGACTGAGCCACTTTTTGTTTAATCTCTCTCTGTTTCCTTATCTGTAAATTGAGGACAATAATATAGGAGGGTAATATTAATATCTATCTCATAGGGATGTTAAGAAGATTGACAGAATAAAACATTTAGAGTTGTAGGCTGGGCGTGGTAGCTCACACCTATAATACTAGCACTTAGGGAGGCAAACAGGAGGACTGATTGAGGCCAGGAGTTCAAGACCCAACCAGGGCCAGGTGCGATGGCTCATGCCTGTAATCCCAGCACTTTGGGAGACCAAGGCTGGTGGATCACTTGAGATCAGGAGTTTGAGACCAGCCTGGCCAACATGGCAAAACCCTGTCTCTACTAAAAAAAATACAAAAAAAATTAGGCGGGTATAGTGGCACATGCCTGTAAGGGGCTGCTTAGGGGGCTGAGGCAGGAGAATGGCTTGAACCCAGGAGGTAGAGGTTGCAGTGAGCCGAGATTGCGCCGCTGCACTCCAGCCTGGACGACATAGCAAGATTCTGTCTCAAAAAAAAAAAAAAAAAAAAAGAATTATTATTATTTTTTGAGATGGCGTTTCGCTCTTATTGCCCAGGCTGGAGTGCAATGGCACGATCTCGACTCACTGCAACCTCTGCCTCCCGGGTTCAGGCGATTCTCTTGCCTCAGCCTCCCGAGTAGCTGAGATCTCAGACAGGTACCACCATGCCTGGCTAATTTTGTATTTTTAGTAGAGACGGGGTTTCTCCATGTTGGTCAGGCTGTTCTCGAACTCCTTATCTCAGGTGATCTGCCCACCTCAGCCTCTCAGTGCTGGGATTACCGGTGTGAGCCACCACGCCCAGCCAAAAAAAAAAAAAAAAAAAAAAAAAAACTATTTTGATATTTAACATTGATGCTTGAGGTTGAGGTATATTTAAGTTCGTTTGTGTAGTTAACCATTAGCTTTATCAGCTGACTAATTGAAGTAATGGCTTAGCATTTTGAGGATTAAATACTAAATATACCTTTTTTTAATAGAGACAGGGTCTTGCTATGTTGGCTAGGCCGGTTTTGAACTCCTGGCCTCAAACAATCCTCCCATCTTGGCCTCCCAAAGTGCTGGGATTACAGGTGTGAGCCACAACACCCAGTCTGTTAGACATCTATTAATAGAGGATTCTTTATCTTTTTTTTTTTTTTTTGAGATGGAATCTCGCTGTCGCCCAGGCTGGAGTACAGTGGTGCAATCTCGGCTCACTGCAATCTCCACCTCCTGGGTTCATGCCATTCTCCTGCCTCAGACTCCCAAGTAGCTGGGATTACAGGTGCCCGCCACCACACCTGGTTATTTTTTGTAGTTTTAGTAGAGACAGGGTTTCATCGTGTTAGCCAGGATGGTCTCGATCTCCTGACCTCATGATCCGCCCTCCTCAGCCTCCCAAAGTGCTGGGATTACAGGCGTGAGCCACGGTACTTGGCCTAGAATTCTTTATTTTTAATGAAAGTATTCATGAATCTCATGTTGAACTTTCTAGGGAGAAATTTGTAACTTTGATTATATTTTAAGAGAGATTCGTGACCCCCAAAAGGTTAAGTGCCACTAATCTATGGTGGCGTCAGGTTCTTTTGATGAATGACAGATACAGTCTGATTGAGATAGTGGGAATTTTAGGATATAAATCTTGTCTTTTCCACTGGTACTAGAGTACCAGCAATAATACTGATGATAATATTGATGAATAAACTTCAGATTTTCTTCCACAATAGAGGGCAAGTGAATTCTGATTTTTGACAACTTCGAGAGGTTGGTGGAAACAACTTAGGGTGGTCTAGTTTCCTTGCTGTTCAAAGTGTTATCCGTAGATAGTAAGCTCCTTTAACCCAGGGGTTTGTTAGAATAATAAAAACTCTGGTTTGTTACAGTAGAAACTCTACCCCTGAATTACTGAATCAGTCTGCATTTTATCAAGATCCCTAGTTGATTTTTTTTTTTTAAGATGGTGACTTGTTCTGTCTTCCAGGCTGAAGTGCAGTGGCGCAATCTTGGCTCACTGCAACCTCTGCCTCCCTGGTTCAAGTGACTCTCCTCTGCCTTCTGAGTAGCTGGGATTACAGGCACCCACCACCACACCTGGCTAATTTTCGTATTTTTATTTTTGTATTTTTAAAAATTTTTATTTATTTTTTGAGATGTATTTTTGCTCTGTTGCCTAGGCTGGAGTGCAGTGGCACAATCTCAGCTCACTGCAACCCCTGCCTTCCGGGTTCAAGTGAATTTTGTGCCTCCCGAGTAGCTGTGATTACAGACGTGCACCACCAACGCCATCTAGTAGAGATGGGGTTTCACCATGTTGGACAGGCTGGTTTTGAACTCCTAAACTCGGATGATTCGCCGACCTCAGCCTCCCAAAGTGCTGGGATTACACATGTGAACTACCGAGCCCAGCCTAGGGACCCTAGTTGTCATCTGGTGGCTATTTTCTATATTCATTTCTTTTTTTTTTTTTTTTTTTTTTGAGATGGAGTCTCGCTCTGTTGCCCAAGCTGGAGTGCAGTGGCGTGATCTCGGCTCACTGCAGCCTCTGCCCCCCGAGTTCAAGTGATTCTCCTGCGTCAGCGTCCCGAGTAGCTGGGGCTACAGGCACACGCCACCATGCCCACCGACTTATTGTATTTTTAGTAGATAAACGGGGTTTCACCTTGTTGGCCAGGCTGGTCTTGAACTCCTGACCTCAGGTGATCCACCCGCCTTGGCCTTCCAAAGTGCTGGGATTATAGGCCTGAGCTACCATGCCCAGCCCCTAGACTCCTTAGGTTTAAATCCTGGTTTTGTATTATTAGCTATGTAACTTTGGGCAGATTACTTTACCTTGAAGTAAAGTAACTTTTTCCTTGTCTGTAAAATGTGGATGATAATAGGACTTAACTGAGATTGTTATGAAGATTGATTAAATGTTCCATAAATGAAATTATTATTCTCTGAATGAGTGAAGAATTCCCACTTTAATTTTCATTTTTACTTTTTGTAAAATAGCCCTAAGCATCTTCTGGTAGGATTCTGCAGTTACTTTAGAAGAAATGACAGGTTTTTTTTTTCCCCCCTTTAAGTACTTGTAACTTAGTAGTAGCCCTCTCAGTATTGGAGATGTAAAAATTGAACCTGGATGGTTGATGGGGCAAAATACATTTAATCAATTTATACATTTTATTTCTGTTTTACAGCATTTATGGGGTTAAGTGGCATGGGATTTCTGTTTCTGATAGTAAATAGGTAAGTAAAACAAAAGGTTATGTATGTCCGAAGAGACGGTTTTACCATATTTATGGTGATTTTCTTCCTAATTCTTGGTTCTGTTACCTTAGATCTGTAATTTCTTAGGACAGGAAGATATAATTTTCACAAGAATTTGATGGTTCTCTTTTTTCCTTTCATTTTTATCTCTCTGAAGGTAGAATTTAGCATTAAATGGGACAATAATCAGGACTGCCTTTGGCTTATTTGGAGATGACATATTGCTTAGAAATAAGGGTGGTGATTGAACCGTCAGTTTTACAGATAGCTTAGATCTTTTTGTTGAATATCTATGTGCTTGCATACTATGTGTATGTTGGCAGATAGTTTAGCATGCATTTGGACAATTTACATCGTTTAGTAGATATTTATACAACTGTAATCTCAAGGGCTTCTAATCCTGTGGAAGTGATCAAGATTTTGATGGCGGTCTAAACTGTGGTGAGAAGATGAATAAAACTTGGCTGTTGGCTGGGCGTGGTGGCTCACACCTGTAATCCCAGCACTTTGGAGGCCGAGGTGGGCGGATCACGAGGTCAGGAGTTTGAGACCAGCATGAACAACATGGTGAAACCCCGTCTCTATGAAAAATACAAAAATTAGCTGGACGTGGTGGTGGGTGCCTGTGATCCCAGCTACTCAGGAGGCTGAGGCAGGAGACTCACTTGACCCCGGGAGTTGGAGGTTGCAATGAGCTGAGATCATGCCACTGCACTCCAGCCTGGGCGACAGAGTGAGACTGTGTCTCAAAAAAAAAAAAAAAAAAATTGGCTGTCTAGAATCTAAATGAAAAGATAGATTTTATTCTAGCTAAACTGACTTAGGGGCTGCCAGCCATCAGTTAACTTATTAGCATGCAAAAAGACATCACTTTGGAGATTGTAAGGATTTTAGTTGTGTATGGATACTATCATACACAACTAAAATACACTGTAAAATATATATTTTACAGTATTACAGATAGTGAACATTTCCCATACTTTCTAAAATTTTTTCTCCATTTTTCAAAACTTTTTAAAGATATTTCAATCTTGCCTTGTTCAGGGGTACATCCTGAGGGATGTGTTATGGATTTCATTATGTGAACATCAGAAAATATTTATACAAATCTAGATGGTATAGCCTACTACACACCTAGGCTATATGGTACGGCTATTATAATCTTATGGGACCACTGTTGTACATGCAGTTTGTGCTTGATCAAAATGTCATTAATGCAGCACATGACTGTAATTATAGATTCATGAAGTTGCAAAACAATGTACAAAGTGGTCCTGTGAAGTTGTTCCTCAGTTTCTCCTTGTAGTAGCACTTTGCATAACTATAGTATGGTATAATGAGCAGCAAATTAACATTGATACAGTCCACAGAACTTATTCAGATTTTTACAGTTTTCCCTAAATCTGGTTTTAAGGATCTGGTATATTCTATTTTATGGATGAACTACAGTTCATCTCTATGGTTGGATGTTTATAAAATTAGTGTGGCAAACGTCCTTGTACTTAAGTGTTTTTATATATCAGTTTCTTTTGAGTAAATCTGACAATTAGAATTTTTGGATCAAAAGTGTGTATTTAAGGCTTTTAATAAACATTGCCAACTCTTCAGAAGAGCTATACAAATTATAGCAATGAACTGATTTTTCCTTTTCATGCTTATCAAAATAGTATTGAATCTGGGCCACTGAATAGGGTAAAAATGATATTTTATGATAAACTATTCCAGTCTGTCCTTTGCACATTTTCCCTGTTCAGCAAACAATCTTGGTAATTTGTAATTCTCTTGTTTAACAGTATTGTAACCTTTCAGGTCTTTTCTAGGTTTTGTTGTTGTTGTTGTGTTGTTTCATTCTGTTGGGACGGGGTCTTGCTTTGTCATTCAGGCTGGAGTGCAGTGGCATGATCTTGGCTTACTGCAACCTCCTCCTCCCATTCTCAAGCGATCCTCTCGTCTCAGCCTCCTGGGTACCTGGAACTAGAGGTGCATGCTACCATGCCTGGCTAATTCTTGTGATTTTGTAAAGACAGGGTTTCACTGTGTTGCCCAGGCTGATCTTGAATTCCTGGAGTTAGGCGATCCCTCAGCCTCAGCCTCCGGAAGTGCTGGGATTACAGACATGCACCACCGTGCCTAGCCTATACCTACGTATTTATCTGTACAGAGATTTTGTTTGTTAATAGAAATGATAACATAAAGTGCTTATTGTTTTGCAGCGTTACTTTTTTCACTGAACAATATGCATTGGAACAATTTCCATGTTGGTGAATGTAGTCCTATTTTGGTTTTCTTAAACTTTTATAGTATTCCACATTAAGAGATCACATTTAACTATTCACCTATAGGTGGACATTTAGGTGGTTTCCAGTTTTTCACTTGTGGGTTCAATACTGTACTATACAACCTTTTATATGTCTTCTTGTGTGCATCAGTGGCTTTTAAAATGTATAGTCTTGGCCTGGTACAGTGGCTCACGCCTGTAATCGCAGCACTTCGGGAGGCCGAGGCAGGCAGATCACAGGGTCAGGAGTTCGAGACCAGCCTGACCAACATTGTGAAACCCCGTGTCTACTAAAAATACAAAAATTAGCCAAGCATGGTGGCGCACACCTGTAATCCCAGCTACTCAGGAGGCTGAAGCAGGAGAGTCGCTTGAATCCCAGAGGTGGAGGTTGCAGTGAGCCGAGATCGCGCCATTGCACACCAGCCTGGGCAATAGAGCGAGAGATCTGTCTCAAAAAAATAAATGAATGAATAAAATAAAATGTATAGTCTTTTTTTTTTTTTTGAGACGGAGTCTCACTCTGTTGCCCAGGCTGGAGTGCAGTGGTGCGATCTCGGCTCACTGCAAGCTCTGCCTCCCGGGTTCACACCATTCTCCTGCCTCAGCCTCCCGAGTAGCTGGGACTACAGGCACCTGCCACGATGCCCGGCTAATTTTTTGTATTTTTAGTAGAGATGGGGTTTCACCCTGTTAGCCAGGATGGTCTCGATCTCCTGACCTTGTGATCCGCCCGCCTCGGCCTCCCAAAGTGCTGGGATTGCAGGCGTGAGTCACCGCGCCCGGCCTAAAATGTATAGTCTTAACTAGGCTGATGAAAAACGTAAATATGCCCAGAAGTACTGCTTATCTTTATGCCATTAGAGTGTAATGTCTTTAGACCTTACACTTTGAGTATTCTTGGCACCATTAATTATCAGGGACACATCAGATTTTGGGGTAGTGTACTGCTGAAGGGAATATATTTATTTATTAATGATTTTGATCAGTTATTAAATATTTAGTGAAATAGTGTACCCCATCAGGAGAAAAGGTTTTTGAGCATAATCCTCCAATATCTGGATATTTATAAATTAATTATATATGACATACTGTGTATATTAAATATTAGCCTTAGTCTCTTATGGTGAATATTTGTCATCTCCGAAGCCTCCCAATTTTTGGTTATATGTCTACATTTGCAAAATTGCCCATGTTATGGGTCAGGCCTCCTCAGTATGTGTACTAGTGAAAACTCAAATTCTCAGCTTCTTTTTTTTTTTTTTTTTTTTTTTTTTTTTGAGACGGGCTCACTTTGTTACCCCGGCTGGAGTGCGGTGTCATGATCTCGGCTCACTGTAACCTCCACCTCCCAGGTTCAAGCGATCCTCCTGTCTCAGCTCTCCAAGTGGCTGGGACTACAGGTATGAGCCACCATGCCCAGCTAATTCTTGTTTTTTGTTTTTTTTTTTTTGTAGTGATGGGGTTTTGCCATGTGGCCTGTGGTGGTCTCGAACTCCTAAGCTCAAGTGGTCCACTCTCCTTGGACTCCCAAAGTGTTAGGATTATAGGCATGAGCCACCGCCCCCGCCCTCCCTGTTTTCTTGGATGCAGCAGGCATGTGACCTACAGACACACTCGGATGACTTCTCTTTGAAAGTACACAATGTAAGGAAGTGAAGGTTCTATTTATAACTTCATTTTGCAGTTAGGAATGGCAGCAGGGTTGGTCAGCTTTAAGTGGAGGTAATAGTTGCAGATTGAGTTCCTAATAGAGATGTGGCTTTGGTGCTGGCAGTAGTAAAGGTTATAATGGATTTGAATCTTTTTTTTTTAGATGGAGTCTCGCCCTGTCATCCAGGCTGGAGTGCAGTGGCGCGATCTCGGCTCACTGCAAGCTCCGCCTCCCGAGTTCACGCCATTCTCCTACCTCAGCCTCTCCAAGTAGCTGGGACTACAGGCGCCCGCCACCACGCCCGGCTAATTTTTTTTGTATTTTTAGTAGAGATGGGGTTTCACCCTGTTGGCCAGGCTGGTCTTGAACTCTTGACCTCGTGATCCGCCCGCCTCGGCCTCCCAAAGTGCTGGGATTACAAGCGTGAGCCACCGTGCCCGGCCTGGATTTGAATCTTGTTATTTAGTGCCTGGTGATGACAGGGATAGTGGTTTCCTCACCAGATCTTGTGCAACATTATTTAGGGTGATCTTATCTTTGCATCTGTTTTTTCACCCCTCCTAGTGACAATCGGAGTGTCCACTGCACCTTTCAGATGACCGGGTGCAGTGACTCAACACCTATAATCCCGGCACTTTGGTTGGGAGGCTAAGGTGGGTGAATCACTTAAGCTTGTGAGTTTGAGACCAGCCTGGGCAACATGGTGAAACCCCGTCTCTACTGAAAAAAAAAAAAAAAAAAAAAAAAATTAGCTGGGCATGGTAGCACATGCCTGTGGTCCTAGCTACTCAAGAGGCTGAGGTGGGAGGATCCCTAGAGCCTGGGAGGCAGAGGCTGCAGTGGGCCAAGATAACACCACTGCGCTCCATCCTAGGCCACAGAGTGAGACCCCATCTCAAAAAATAATTACCTTTCAGTGTGGGCATGGTGGTGCACGCCTGTAATCCCAGCACTTTGGGAGGCTGAGGCGGGCTGATAGACTGAAATCAGGAGTTCAAGACCACCCTGCACAACATGATGAAATCCTGTCTCTACAAAAAGTACAAAAATTTGCCAGGTGTGGTGGCATGCAGCTGTAGCTTGGGAGCCTGAGGTGGGAGTATTGGTTGATCCTGGGAGGTTGAAGCTGCAGTGAGCTGAAGTGCCACTGCACTCCAGCCTGGGCAAAAGAGTGAGACCCTGTTTCAAAAATAAAACTCTCCTGCTTAATTTAGCCAGAGTGGATTTGAATAGTGATTGATTGTTTAAAAACTTTGATGAGATACTTTTGGTAGAGCAAGCACTTTTAGCATGTGTATATAGTGGCAAATATGAAAGTGTCTTGCTTTTGAAAATTGCTACTTATGCCAGGTGTGGTGGCTCACGCCTATAATCCCAGCACTTTGGGAGGCCAAGGTGGGTGGATCATGAGGTCAGGAGTTCAAGATCAGCCTGGCCAAGATGGCGACACTCCATGGTGGTGGGCACCTGTAATCCCAGCTACTTGGGAGGCTGAGGCAGAGAATTTCTTGAACCCAGGAGGCAGAGGATGCAGTGAGCCGAGATCGCGTCACTGTACTCCAGCCTGAGTGACAGAGCAAAACTGTCTCAAAAAAAAAAAAAAAAAGAAAAGAAAATTGGTACTTATAAGTTCTTAAATAATACCTTGATACTTCTCCTGGTGGGGCTGTTTGAAAACTATTTGTCTTCCTCCCTGAGCTAATTAACGATATGAGGAAGTTGTGAATTAACATCTCTAATCCAAGATGTTGCTATAGTTATTCATGGTGCTACTTCAGAGATGCTTTAGCTCGCCGTGTAAGGGCTGTTATCTTATTACTGGTTTTGCTATTATTGTAAAAGCTTCTAGCAGCCATGAAACCAAAAGCCAAGAAGCACTGCATAGCAAGACTTCTGCTTTAATTAATTAGTTTATTAATTAATTTATTTATTTAACATTTGAGATAAAGTCTCACTCTTACCCAGGCTGAAGTGCAGTGGCACAGTCTTGGGTCACTGTAGCCTCTGCCTCCAGGTTTAAGTGATTCTCCTGCCTCAGCCTCCCAGGTGGCTGGGACTACAGCCACATGCCAACACGCCTGGCTCATTTTTTTTTTCTTCTCTTTTTGAGATGGAGTTTCACTCCTGTTGCCCAGGCTGCAGTGTAATGGTGCGGTCTTGGTTCACTGCAACCTCTGCTTCCTGGATTCAAGCGGTTCACCTGCCTCAGCCTCCCAAGTACCTGGGATTACAGGCACCCACCACCACGCCCGGCTAATTTTTTTATTTTTAGTAGAGATGGGGTTTCACCACATTGGCCAGGCTGGTCTTGAACTCCTGACCTCAGGTGATCCACCCGCCTTGGCCTCCCAAAGTGTTGGAATTACAGGTGTGAGCCACCGTGCCTGGCCTAATTTTTGTATTTTTATTAGAGAGTGTCAGTGTTTCACCATATTGGCCAGGCTGATCTCGAACTCGTGACCTCAAGTGGATCCACCAATCTTCGCCTCCCAAAGTGCTGGGATTACAGGCGTGAGCCACTGTGCCTGGCCTAGGCGTTATGTTCTTAAAGATAGAGAAGCGGAAGGATTATATAATTATTGGGTGGCAGAATAAAGTTAATTTTTTTCTGTTATACCATAATTGTCTCAATTTTTGGAATTACTCTTTAATTTAGCTTTAAGAAAAAAATACTGGTATTATTTTCTTGAAATATTATGAATTAGCTGTTCTGAGAATTCCTCATGACTCTTTTTTCAGTCTTGACCTCCTGGACTCAAGTGATCCTCTTGCCTTAGGCTCTCAAGTAGCTGGGACTGTAGGCATGTGCCACCACGCCTCGCTAATTTTTTAAGTATTTTGTAGAGACAGGGTTGTGCCACGTTGCCCAGGCTGGTCTCGAACTCCTGAGCTCAAGCAATTTGCCTGCCTCAGCCTCCCATAGTGCTGGGATTAAAGGCATGAGTGACCATGCCTGGCCCTTTTTGTTTTGTTTTTTGAGACAGTCCCGCTTTGTCATCCAGGCTGTAGTATAATGGTGTGATCTTGGCTCACTGTAGCCTCAGTCTCCCAGACTCAAGCAATCCTGCAGCCTTAGCCTCCCAGGTAACTGGAACTATAGATGTGTACCACCACCCTGGCTAAGTTTTTAATCTTTTTTGTATGGGGGGGGGGTCTTCCTATGTTGCCAGGCTGGTCTTGAACTTGTAGTTTCAAGCAATCCTCCCGTTTTGGCCTCTGAAAGTGCTGGGATTACAGGTGTATATATAAAGTTTTTCAGTTCAACACTTATAAAGTTTATTTAAAGCAGAGAATTAAGCTGGTAAAAAAGCAAATGAGGCTAGGCATGGTGGTTCATGCCTGTAGTCCCAGCACTTTGGGAGGCTGATGCATGAGGATCACTGGAGCCCAGGCGTTCAAGACCAGCCTAGGCAACATGGCAAAACCCCGTCTTTGTAAAAAATACAAAAAAAATTAGCTGGGCATGGTGTCATTTACCTGTAATCCCAGGTACTTGGGAGGCTGAGAAGTTGGAGGATTGCTTCAGCTTGGAGGTTGAGGCTGCAGTGAGCCTTGATGGTGCCACTGCACTCCAGCCTGGGCAACAGAGTGAGACCCTGTCTCAAAAAAGGTAGGAAAAAAACACAGACTTTCCCAGAGAAAAGCACACTCGACAGTTTTAGCCTTGGCTCTGGGTTGGTGCAGGAGAGGTCTTTGATGATTCTAACCACAGATCCTCTTTGATACCAGAGTATGGCTAGATTTTATACTACCTATTATTTCCAAAAAACTCAAGTAGAAAATTTAAATCTAGTCCAGATTGGTAGTCTTCCTAGGCAGACATCCAGCAGAAGTAAAATAAATTATCTCCTTAAGAGCCCATTTAGGCCTGTTACGGTGAGTCATGTCTATAATCCCAGCACTTTCGGAGACCAAGGTGAGATGAACCTTTGAGGCCAGGAGTTCAAGACTGGCTAGACAACATAGCCACACCCCATCTCTACAAAAACAAAAACAACCTATCCACATGGTGGCTTAAACCTGTAGTCCTAGCTGGTCACCAGGTGGGATGATTGGTGGTGACCTAGCGGGTCACCAGGTGGGTGGGTCACTGAGGTGGGATGATTGCTTGAGCCCAGGAGTTCGAGACTGCAGTGAGCTGTGATCACGCCCCTGTGCTCCACCCTGGGCAACAAGAATGAGACCCTGTCTAAAAAAGGCCCATTTAAACATAATCTTTAATAAAATTCTTACAAAGTTCTAAGAAAAATAGCCTTACAGTATAAAATTATGAAGGATGTAAGTCATTAGGATCATGATTTAGCAGAAAAAACAAGTCACAAAATTAAGCCCTCAAAATTACAAATATTGGAATTATCATCAAGTGTAGACTATAAAATTAAAATGTTTGATATGCTTAAAAGAAGAAAAAAGATGATCCAGAAACAAAAAAGTTGATCAGATAGATTTGAGGAAAGAACTAAAAGGAACTTTAAGAAATGAAAAATATAAAAAGGGAGCTTAGAAACTTACTAGACAAGTTGAACAGCAAGTTAGAAACAGCTTGAGAAAATTGGTGAACTGGAAGAATTATCGTAAGAAATTGTTCAGAATGCAACTAGAGAGACAAAATGGAAAATAGGAAAGAACTTGATACATGGAACATATGACAAAGTAGCATATATTTTATTGGAGTTTCAGAAGGGAATAATAGAGCAGTTGGTGGAGAGTGAATATTTTAAGAGAATGGCTGAGAATTTTACAGAATTGATGAACAATTTCAGGGAGTTCAGCAGATCCCAGTTATATCAAATAAAAAACAATTTCACACTTAAGACTTTTAATGATTGTAAAACGTCATTAACAAATCAGAGAGTAAAGAGAGATTAAGAATGGCAGCTAACCTGATGGCTGATTGCTTGTTAGCCATAGTATAAACCAGAAAGTACAGGAATGTCTTTAAAGTGCCTGAAAAGGGGTTATTGCCTATTGAGAATTCTGTATATGGCAAGGATGGTTAAAAATGTATTTTCAGAGAAGGCACAACTTGAGAGAATTTACTAAGAAGTTCTGAATGATATCCTTTGGGTAGGCAGTAAATGATTCCAAAGAAAACTCTGAGATGCAAGAAAGAACGATGAACAAAGAAAATGGTCAACATTCATGTAAATTTAAGTAAATGTTGATAGGCATAAAACTAAAATAATAGTACATATTTAATATATTTGAAGGCACAGAATAACCTTTGCTTTTTTTGGGGGGGAGATGAAGTCTCGTTCTGTCGCCCAGGCTGGAGTGCAGTGGCGCTATCTTGGCTCACTGCAACCTCCACCTCCTGGGTTCAAGCGATTCTGCTGCCTCAGCTTCCCAAGTAGCTGGGACTACAGGTGCACACCACCACGTCCAGCTAATTTTTGTATTTTTTAGTAGAGATGGGGTTTCACTGTATGTTGGCCAGGCTGGTCTCGAACTCCTGACCTCATGATCCACCCGCCTCGGCCTCTCAAAGTGCTTCGATTACAGGTGTGAGCCACCATACCCAGCCTGCTTTTAACATGCTGTAATATGCTCTGGTTTGAAAAAATCAGTACTAGATGCAATAATCTTAAGTTTCATATTTTTTTTATGACTCAAAGCAGCATTTTAATAGAATGCTTTAGGCTGGGTGCAGTGGCTCACACCTGTAATCCCAGCACTTTGAGAGGCCAAGGCGGGAGGATCAAGAGGTCAGGAGATTGAGACCAGCCTGGACAATATGGTGAAATCCCGTCTCTACTAAAAATACAAAAATTAGCCAGGTGTGGTGGCACACACCTATAATCCCAGTTTCTCTTCAGGCTGAGGCAGGAGAATCGCTTGAACTCTGGAGGCGGAGGTTGCGGAGAGCCAAGATCTTGCCACTGCACTCCAGCCTGGGAGACAGCAAGACTCCATCACACACACAAAAAAAATAAAAATAAAAAAATAATGCTTTATAAGTGGGGAGAACACCAATCTGGTCTAGTTACTATAGCAGATCATGTTTCCTTCCAGCCTATAACCACATGCTTAGGTGCTTCTTGCAATTGTAATAATCTGTGAGTTGTAATCATTGTGTGGTTAATCCTTTGTTTCTGGAGTCAGGCTGCCTTGGGTTTGAATCTTTCCTTCATATTTCATCTTTCTATGTCTTTAATTGGGTTTGTTATTACTCCGTACCTCTCATAATGGGATAATCTATAAAAGAGAGATACTAATACGTACAATGGTTGGATTTTTTTTTTTTTTTTTTTTGAGACGGAGTCTTGCTTTATCATCCAGGTTGGAGTGCAGTGGCGTGATCGCTGCTTACTGCAGCCTCTGCCTCCCGGGTTCAAGCGATTCTCCTGCCTCAGCCTCCTGAGTAGCTGGGACTATAGGCACCCGCCACCACTACTGGCTAATTTTTTTGTTTTTAGTAGAGACAGGGTTTCACTATGTTGGCCAGGTTGGTCTCACACTCCTGACCTCAAGTGATCTGCCTGTCTTGGCCTCCCAAAGTGCTGGGATTACAGGCTTGAGCCACTGTACCCGGCCTACATTGTTTTAAAAAGTAGGGGAGATGATACATATAAAGCATTCTATACAGTGCCTAGACCACAGAATTGTTCAACACGTTTGCTTTTGTTATTATGGCAGTTACAGCTGTTTTTTCCACTCTATTATGTGAAAGCATTTTCCAGTTTTCATACATTTCCATATTTAATCAACCCTAAGATACATATATTTGCACATTTTAACTTTGAAAATTGGGATAAATCTTAAAATATTTGATGTGGGATAGCTGAATAAACAGCAATTTTTTCTTTGTGATATTAGTATCCCATCCGATTTATAAAATGTGTTAATGTGATATCTTTATAATTTTGGATTGCTGTGTAATACTTTATTTAGTAAGTATATCATTTCCTGTATTCCTCATCTGTTTAAACAGGGTTATTTGCATTTCTTAGCATTCATAAATAATGCTAATATATGTAGAAATATGAGTTGAATCATTTTATATAGTCTCCATAAAAGGATTTTTGCCAACTCTATGCCAGTTGGGAAATTATTATATTATTATTATTATTATTTTTGAGACGGAGTCCCCCTCTGTCGCCCTGGCTGGAATGCCATGGGGGCAGTGTCTGCTCACCGCAACCTCTGACTCCTGGGTTCCAGCGATTCTCTTGTCTTAGCCTCCCGAGGAGCTGGGATTACAGATGCCTGCCACCATGCTTGGCTAATTTTTTTGTATGTTTAGTAGCGACGGGGTTTCGTCATGTTGGCCAGGATGGTCTTGAACTCCTGACCTCAGGTGATCCGCCCGCCTCAGCCTCCCAAAGTGTTGGGATTACAGGTGTGAGCCACCGTGCCCGGCTGGAAAATTATTCTTAAGGGCTTTGCCAAACTAGTAAATATAAATAGTACTTTATTTTCCTATTTAAGTCCATGCATTTTTACTTTTAAAAAATTTTTATTTTCTTAGTCTTTTTAGGTTTTTTAGGTTTCAGTTTTATAGCATTCTGTAGTCATCTTTTGTAATTTTGTGTTTCTTCAAAGCTAATTTTCTATGACATAATAGTTTACATTTAACTTCACTTATGCAGTTATTTTGATAGAATGCATTGGTGTTTGTGTAGTATGCTTTTGAGGGTGAGACAGCAGAATTGCCTTCCATTCAAAACTGACATGCTTTATAAAAAAGTATATGCAGTGTTTTCTTTTTTGAGACGGAGTCTTGCTCTGTTGCCCAGGCTGGAGTGCAGTGGTGTAATCTCGGCTCACCACAACCTCCGCCTCCAGGGTTCAAGCGATTCTCCTGTCTGAGCCTCCAGAGTAGCTGAGATTACAGGTGCAGGCCACCACGCCCGGCTAATGTTTGTATTTTTAGTAGAGATGGGGTTTTACCATACTGGCCAGGCTGATCTCGAACTCCTGACCTTATGATCTGCCTGCCTCGGCCTCCCAAAGTGCTGGGGTTACAGGCGTGAGCCATCGTCCCCAGCCTGTAATTTTTTTTTTTTTAGACGGAGTCTTGTTCTTGTCACCCAGGCTGGGGTGCAATGGCGTGATTTCGGCTCACTGAAATCTCTACCTCCTGGGTTCAAGCGATTCTCCTGCCTCAGCCTCTCGAGCTGGGATTACAGGCGCCCACCATCACACCCAGCTAATTTTTGTATTGTTTAGTAGAGACAGGGTTTCACCATGTTGGCCAGGTTCATCTCGAACTCCTGACCTCAGGTCATCCACCTAAGGCCTTGGCCTCCCAAAGTTCTGGAATTACGGGCATGAGCCACTGCACCCGGCCATGTAATTTTTAAAATAAAGACTTCTTGGCCCAGTGCAGTGGCTCATGCCTGTAATCCTAGTGATTTGGGAGGCTGAGGTTGAGAGGATCTGTTGAGGCCAGGAGTTTGAGACTAGCCTGGGCAACATAATGAAAACCCAACTCTGCCAAATTTTTTTTTAATTAGTGGGGCATGGTGTTCCAGGCCTGTAGTCCTAGCTACTCAGGAGATTGAGGCAAGAGCATCATTTGCACCCCAGAGTTTGAGGCTACAGTGAGCTATGGGCACACCACTGCACTCTAGCCTGGAGAACTGGCTGTCCTTTTTTTTTTTTGAGACAGTTTCACTCTTGTCGCCCAGGCTGGAGTACAGTGGCCCGATCTTGGCTCACTGCAACCTCTGTCTGTGAGGTTCAAGCGATTCTCTTGCCTCAGCCTCCCGAGTAGCTGGGATTACAGGCATGCACCACCACGCCCGGCTAATTTTGTATTTTAAGTAGGGACGGGGTTTCTCCATGTTGGTCAGGCTGGTCTTGAGCTCCCGACCTCAGGTGATCCACCCACCTCGGCCTTCCAAAGTGCTGGGATTACAGGCGTGAGCCATCGCACCCAGCCGACCCTGTCTTTAAAAATAATAAAAATAAGAATGTTTTACCTCAATTTACAGTTAACAAAATTGAGGCTCAGAAGAGTTAAGAAATTTTGCCAAGGATCACACAATAATAAAAAGTTCATATTAGAGCTGTTTTTGGATTCAGGAGTGACTCCAGCATCTCAATCATTGTGTGTTTAGATAATGATTATTAAACTACCTTGAGGCCAGTTGCAGTGGCTCACTCCAGTAATCCCAGCACTTTGGGAGGCCGAGGCGGGTGGATCACCTGAGGTCAGGGGTTTGAGGCCAACCTGACCAACATCGTGAAACCCCGTCTCTACTAAAAACACAAAAATTTGCCCAGCGTGGTGCCGGGCACCTGTAATCCCAGCTATTTAGGAGGCTGAGGCAGGAGAATAGCTTGAACCCAGGACGGGGAGGTTGCACTGAGCCAAGATTGCACCACGGCCCTCCAGTCTGGGCAACAGAGCGAGACTCCGTCTCAAAAAGGAAAAAAAAAACTACCTTGAAATGATGATTTTGCTTTACTAAAGCCACATAACTACTCTGCATAGCAACTCTATGAGTAAGAGGTATTTCTAATAGGTGTATGGCCCTTTCACTGTATCTTTTTCATGTACAGATCTTATTTACTAGATCAATATTGTACTCTTTGTATTTATTGGGATTTAATGTTTGATCTCTGTTTCTGAGAGCTGTACCTTTACCATTTGCCATCTTCTTGGGTAGGCACCTATCTGGTATTCTCAGAATGGAGGAAGGAGAGGGAGAAAGTAAGTATGTAAATACATACATTTTCTCCTATTGAAAAATGCTTAATGTCAAATACTGTTGACATGGCAGGAGAGCTTGGCTATCACAAGCTACTCAGAGTTCTGTTCTGCTATCAGTCAAAAATTATGCTGTACCCAGAGAGCTTGAGTTTATCACCCTTAGGGGTGGGCTTCGGCATCTTCCTTATCTCTCTTATTGTCACCTATGGCATCCGTGCCAAAGCTCTCTAGGAGCCAGGAGCTGGGTCTTACTGAGGTGGACCTCAGCTTTGCCTGCCAGCTCTGCAATTCACTTCCTAGATGATTTGTTCCCCTGGGACACAAACTACTAGTTTGTCACTGGAGCTTCTCTGGGCCTCTCTCAGAATGGGATTAACATAAAGGAGTGGAACTGTTCAGCAGAGGTAGGGAGAAATAAGTAAGTTCCCTCCTCCTCAGCTTCTCTTTCCCACCTCCCCTTGCCCATTTCCTCCTCCTTCCCCTGCCGGATTCCAGGGTTACAAATAGAGGCTTATTTCTTCTGTTTAATTCCGTAGTTACTCACCCTCGTTTGCCCTTCTCTAGAATCTCTCTACTCTCATATTGCATCCCGTTCTGTACCTCCTTCTCCCCGCCCCCACCCACTGTACCCAATCGTCTTCTTGACCAAGAAGGAGGACAGGAAGGGTTGAATGTCAGGATCAAATGTCAGGATCCCCCTCCCCTGAGGGAGGAGGATAGGGAGATCTCCGCTGAGGCTGCTGTCTCCTTCCCACTGTCCTTTCTGCAGGTCCTCAGATGGCATGTTAGGGTGGGCTTGCTGCTGGGTAGGCATCCTACCCCCAGTCCACAGTGCTTAGCTGTACGTCTTATTATGCTGTAATGTTTATTTTTTAGGGCATACATATGAATAGCAAGTTTTGTTCAAATAGATTATCCCCCTCCCCAACACACAAATAAATTATGCGATACCTAAATTCCCACATCACATTCACCAATCAATTCAGCTTCAAATCAGTGACTACCAAAGGCAGAGTGGTGGGAGAGTACTGCTCTCCTGTGGGTACAAAACAGGTGTATTTTCTTTAGAGAATTTTGAAACAGTAATAAAAATGACTGAAAGGTATACGCTTGTTATCCTACACTTAGAAATTCTAAAGCGTATAAGTGATAAAATACTCCTTACTACTTCCACCATTTCAAGGCTCAGCCCCTGCTTTCAAGATGTGAATGAACCTAGGCTTGGAACAGGGCATTATGTTTGGTTTTTGTGTGTGTGTGTGTGTGTTTTTCTTTTTTGAGACCGAGTCTCACTGGCTCCCAGGCTGGAGTGCAGTGGTGCAAACTCAGCTCACTGCAACCTCTGTCTCCCAGGCTCAAGCCATTCTCCCACCTCAGCATCCCAAGTCGCCAGGACTACAGGCGCCCACCAACACGCCCGGCTAATTTTGTATGTTTTGTAGAGACAGCGTTTCTCCGTGTTTCCCAGGCTGGTCTCGAACTCATGAGCGCAAGCCTCCCAAAGTGCTGGGATTATAGGAATGAGCCATCGTGCCCTGCCTCAAGAGATCACCTTAAATGGCACTATTTAAAGTAGTTATGCTATGGACATTAAGAAAATACACTTGCAGGACAGATGGAAAAAAAAATTACAATATAAAGCACATCACTGCTTTTATCTTGGGATAAAATTTCTAGTTATAGAATTGTTCAGACTCAAGTCTCTATCACAGTTTAGATGGCAATAAAAATTTATAATATTCTGGAAAATTACTGTAGATAACTAAAAAATTTGCTGTAGATGCAAAAATACACAAGTGTCTCAAAAGTTATGTAAATAGTTTAAATTTTGTGACATTTGCAGGTAGGTTGGGGTAAAGCAGTATTTCTATTTTATTTATTTTTCTGAGACAGGGTCTCCTCTGTCACCTAGGCTGGAGTGTGATGGTGTGTTTATAGCTCACTGTAGCCTTGAACTTCCTGGGCTCATGTGATCCTCCTGCCTCAGCCTCCCAAAGTGCTGGGATTACAGGCGTAAGCCATTGCACCTAGTCAGTATTTCTATTTTAATATTTAGAGATACCTGTTTTTTATTATATAGGAAGCTAAATTTTATATAGATATTTCACATTTTCAAGGTGATCAAAAACTTAAATAGTATTTATTATTTGTTAAATATAATTATTGGGTTTCTCCCCCACTTATAAGTAATGGAAAAGCGATTTTATCTAAATCTGTAATTTTCATGCTCTGATTTAAAAAATTTACAAATAGATCCTTCGATTATTTAGCAGGTAACATCTAAAGGAACTGGTTTAAATCCTAATGCCAAAGTATGGCAAGAAATTGCTCCTGGAAATACTGATGCCATCCCAGTAACTCATGGAACTGAAAGCTCTTGGCATGAAATAGCAGCTACATCAGGTGCTCATCCTGAGGGTAAGTCTTAAATATTTGGTCATAAAAATCACAGTTTGGTTAAATGTATGGCCAAGCAAGTTTACCAAACTTGAGATACATCTCGTTTTTTTTTTTTTTTTTCTTGAGACAGAGTCTCGCTCTGTCACCCAGGCTGGAGTACAGTGGCGCAATTTTCGCTCACTGCAACCTCTGCCTCCTGGGTTCAAGCAGTTCTCCTGCCTCAGCCTCCCGGGTAGCTGGGATTACAGGTGCCTGGCTTTATCTCATGCCTGTAATCCCACACCCGGTTACCACACCTGGCTAATTTTTGTATTTTTAGTAGAGATGGGGTTTCACCATATTGGCCAGGCTGGTCTTGAACTCCTGACCTCAAGTGATCCACCAGCCTCGGCCTCCCAAAGTGCTGGGATTACAGGTGTGAGCCACCATGCCTGGCCAGGATATATCCTTTGATTATTTGATTAAGTATATTTATCAATTTTTCTTCCTTTAAACATACTGCATCCAGCATTTATAAGTGTTTAACATGTAGTTTGTATATAATTCTCATTTATATCTAGCATGAATAGATTGCCACTAATTTCAAGTAGTAGCTGTGTCTTTGGGTCCAGCATGCAACCCATCTATAATAATGATATTTATAAATTAGTTTGTATCTACCATCATTGACTCTGCTATTTACTCACT
This sequence comes from Nomascus leucogenys, assembly GCF_006542625.1. Classification (NCBI taxonomy): domain Eukaryota; kingdom Metazoa; phylum Chordata; class Mammalia; order Primates; family Hylobatidae; genus Nomascus; species Nomascus leucogenys. The sequence continues at coordinate 1,749,739 of NC_044388.1, read as the reverse complement.
CTTCGACCTTGGGCAAATAACTTAATTTCTCTATGCTTTTTTCCCTCCATCTGTAAAACAGAAGCAATCTTAATTACAGCACAGGATTTTGTGATAATTAAATGAATAAAGTGCATGGAGTAGTCTGATACATGGATAATGCTATATACGTTTTAGCAGTTGTTGATCATTTTAGTTTATCCATAATTGTCAAAACTTATCTCCCTCGGAATGATAACTCTTGCTTAAAACCATGCGGACATATTCCAAACTGGTAAAATTCCTTAAAATCTTTTTATAGGTGACATACTGCCCAGAGTTCCTGAAAATAGAATTTAAATAATTCCCATTTACTTTCAGTGTCTGTCTTTAATACAGGTAATGCAGAGCTCTCAGAAGATATATGTAAAGAATATGAAGTAATGTATTCTTCGTCTTGTGAAACCACAAGAAATACTACAGGCATTGAAGAATCAACTGATGGGATGATTTTAGGACCAGAAGATCTGAGTTACCAAATATATGATGTTTCTGGTAAACTTTATGGTTTTATTGTTAAAATGAGAATTCAGTACAGGACACCCCCCACTCATAGTCTTATCCTTGTTCTGATAAACCTATGGCATTATTTTCTTATTTGAAAAGAAGGTTACGTTAATGAAATGTTAGTTGATTGTTACATTGTTTTCAGATAACATGACGTTTGTAATGTTAAAAGATTTTTTATGAGGGTTCTATTAAAGGAGAGTATGAAATTAAAGATAACAGAAAAAAAGACGGGGTGGCTCTTGCCTGTAATCCCAGCTCTTTAGGAGGCCGAGGCGGGCAGATCACTTGAGTTCAGGAGTTTGAGACTAGCCTGGCCAACATGGTGAAACACTGTCTTATACTGAAAAAAAAAAAAAAAAAAAAAAAATTAGCTGGGCATGGTAGCATACACCTGTAATCCCAAGATCATGCCACTGCACTCCAACCTGGGTGACAGAGTGAAACTGTGTCTGAAAAAAAAATTTTATGTATCTATATATAAACAACTGCCCACTTTGAACATAGAGTTGAAGTGATATGGCAAGCAGTTGGTGTTTTTTTGTTGTTGTTTTTTTGTTGTTGTTGAGAGGGAGTCTCGCTCTGTTGCCCAGGCTGGAGTGCAGTGGCATGATCTTGGCTTACTGCAATCTCTGCCTCCTGGGTTCAAGTGATTCTCCTGTCTCAGCCTCCTGAGTAGCTGGGATTACAGGCACGCGCTACCACACCTGGCTAATTTTTGTATTTTTAGTAAAGATGGGTTTTCACCATGTTGGCCAGGCTGGTCTCGAACTCCTGACCTCAAGTAATCCACCTGCCTTTGGCCTCCCAAAGTGCTGGGATTACAGGCGTGAGCCACCATGCCCGGCCTTTAAGTGCTTTTAGTATTGTGCATTGTTAATTTTTTGATAAAAATAACCTTAAACTAATATGAAATGTATCTGATGAAAGAATATCGAGGTTGAGAGAAATTAGTTAGACTTTGAACTGTCTGAATTATAAAAATAATAAAAAATGCAATTTGGGCCAGGTACAGTGACTTATGCCTGTGGCCAAGGTAGGAGGATTGCTTGAGCCCAGGAGTTTGAGAACAGTCTGGGCAACATAATGAGAGCCTGTCTCTACAAAAAAATAAAAATAAAAAATTAGCTGGGTATCATGGCACAAGTCTGTGGTCCTAGCTACTCAAGAAGCTGTGGTGGGAGGATCATTTGGGCCCAAGAGGTTGAGGCTATACTGAGCTGTGGTCGCACCACTGTACTCTAGCCTGGGCAACAAAGGGAGACCCTGTTTCTCTCAAGCAATAGCTTTGTGGTGAATTTTGATTGTAGATACTTTGTGGTTTCTGAGTACAACAGTATGTCAGATTTATTACCTCTACTAACATGCTATTAACTTTTTTTTCCTTCTTCTTTTCTACCATCAGGAGAAAGCAATTCAGCAGTTTCTACAGAAGACCTAAAAGAATGTCTGAAGAAACAATTAGAATTCTGTTTTTCACGGTATTGCTATTTCCCCTTTATTGAATTTTATTAGTAGATGTAAAATACGTGTGAAATAGAGCACAAGGATGGTGATTATTATTTAACTAATTTTTTTTTTTTTTTCTTGAGACAGTCTCATGCTGTCGCTGGGCTGGGGTGCAGTGGTGTGATCTTGGCTCACCGCATCCTCCGCCTCCAGGGTTCAAGAGATTCTCGTGCCTCAGCCTCCAGAGTAGCTGGGATTACAGGCGTGCGGCCACTACGCCCGGCTCATATTTGTATTTTTAGTAGAGATGGGGTTTCACCATGTTGGCCAGGCTGGTCTCAAATACGCAACCTCATATGACCTGCCCTCCTCTGCCTCGCAGAGTGTCGGGATTACAGGCATATGGCACCACACTCGGCCACTTATCTAGATTTAAAAGTGTAGGGCCGGGCGCCGTAGCTCACGCCTGTAATCCCAGCACTTTGGGAGGCTTCGGTGGCTGGATCACCTGAAGCTAGGAGTTCGAGACCTGCCTGACCAACATGGAGAAACCCCATCTCTACTAAAAATACAAAAATTAGCCAGGCATGGTGGTGTGCGCCTGTAATCCCAGCTACTTGGGAGGCTGAGGCAGGAGAATCACTCGAACCCCGGAGGCGAAGGTTGTGGTGAGCTGAGATCGCATCATTGCGCTCCAGCCTGGGCAACAAGAGCGAAACTCCATCTCAAAAAAAAAAAAAAAAAAAAAGAAAAAGTGTAGTCTCCAATCTGATATGCAAAGGATCTATTCTTAATGTAAAGATAATGAAGTTTGCATTGGATGTTTTTTCTATGAACATACTCAATTTTGGAATTGACAAAAAGTTATTTCTTAATGCATGGTTTAGTTGATTCTTGTAACGTTAATCATAGAGTCATTTTTGGCAAAATAGTAAGGAGTTGGACAGATAATTTATATTGCCAATGTCTTCTATTAAATAAGGAATCCTTTTCAGGCAAACATTTGGAGAGGTCTTATTTACAGATAAGAATAATGGGCCAGGCGCAGTGGCTCATGCCTGTAATCCCAGCAGTTTGGGAGGCCAAGGTGAACGGATCATGAGGTCAGGGGTTCAAGAACAGGCTTGCCAACATGGTGAAGCCCTGTCTCTAATAAAAAATACAAAAATTAGCCAGGTGTGGTGGTGGGCGCCTGTAATCCCAGCTACTCGGGAGGCGGCAGCAGGAGAGAATCGCCTGAACCGGGGAGGTAGAGATTGCAGTGAGCTGAGGGTTATTCCTGGGCTCCAGCCTGGGCGGCAAGAGTGAAATTCCACCTCAAAAACAAGGAAACAAAAACATTCATGTGGTATTTACTTTAGTCTGTACTTTGGGAGGCCAAAGTAGGTGGATCACATGAGGTCAGGAGTTCAAGACCAGCCTGGCCAATATGGCAAAACCCCGTCTCTACTGAAAATACAAAAATTAGCGGGGTGTGGTAGCGTGCCCCTGTAGTCCCAGCTACTGGAGGCTGAGGCAGGAGAATTGCTTGAACCCAGGAGGTGGAGTTTGCAGTAAGCCGAGGTTGCAGCACTGCACTCCAGCCTGAGTGAATTTTACCTACTAACTAGATCGTTTATGGGTCTGCTTCTATTGTCTGGGTTTCTTCTCTTGAATTATCTGTCATAATTTACTGCCTTTTTGTATGTCTTGTAAATTTTGATTTTATGCTGTACATTACATACAACAGAACCATAGAAGATGTAGGTGATATAACTCTAGACAGAGTTTGAGCTTTTTTTCTGTTAGGCAGAGAGTGAAATGTTGATTGCTTCAATCCAATCAGAAACTGAGCTAGGTCAGGGCTGAGCAACAGTTTTAAATGGACTCAGTTCTCCTTTGATTTAGCTCTATTTCTTCTACATGGCCCTTCCAGGCTTTTGATTTAGAGCTTGGCAGTTTTGTGTCACCCTAATCTTACAAAACCAAGGAGATTTAGATCTCTAGTACAGAGGTTTGAGATTTAGCTCTTTAACTTCCTACCCCATACTGCTTGAAAATCTGGCAGTGTCTTGGCCCGGAGCAGTGGCTCACACCTGTAATCCCAGCACTTTTGGGAGGCCAAGGCTGGCAGATCACCTGAGGTGAGGAGTTCAGTATCAGCCTGACCAACATGGTGAAACCCTGTCTCTACTTAAAATACAAAAAATTAGCTGGGCATGGTGGTATGCACCTATAATCCCAGTTACTCGAGAGGCTGAGGCAGGAGAATCACTTGAACCCAGGAGGTGGAGGTTGCAGTGAGCCGAGATTGCACCATTGCACTTCAGACTGGGGAATAAGAGCGAGACTTCGTTTCAAAAAAAAAAAAAAAGAAAAGAAAGAAAATCTGGCAGTGTCTCATCGGGGAGACTTCGTTTGCCGCATTTTTGCTTGCACTGGGGCTTAATCACAAGACCACATAGATTTTACTGTCTTTTCAGCCTGACTCCCAGTCTCCCATCTTCCTCCTTAAAACTCAGGAAACATCTTATGGGGAAAATCAGCTGTATTGGTGGCTCCCATAATTTCCATTCATAATTCTAGTTCTGTGCCCATTACACTTACCACATACTTGTACACAACTGCCTGGAGATCTGCTGGTTTCTGTATTGTCCAGTAGAGTCTGAGTCAAGATCTGCAAATGCTCTCAGGAAGGAAAGATCTTCTTTGGGGCATTTTAGTCATTTTGTGCTTGAAGCTTCCACAGCTTTCCCAGATCTCCAAAAACGTGATTTTTAAAAAAAATTTTTTGTAGTTTATCCCAGCCTTTTTAGTTGTTGCAGTGGAAGCTCCTACTTGTCATGATCCATCACATCCTACTCAGGACTGTGATATAGTTCGAACCAGCTGGGTCATTGACATTTGTAGCTCAGCAAAATTGCCGTTAATACATATCAGTTATTACTCATGAATAATCAAATCTTAGATGTTATATCCATTAATTTGATTTACTTCTGACAAGGTACAGTTTCTTTAGCTAAGAGTTGAATCACTGTTTAAGAACAGACCTGCTAAATTTCAGAGTTCATTTAGGCTACAGCTTTTTAGTTTTGCAAAAATCATGTTTATAGTTGTCTTATTTTCAGATTCTTAAGGAATATCTGTTTTTTTTGTTTTTTTTTTTTGAGATGGAGTTCTCACTCTGTTGCCTAGGCTGGAGTGCAGTGGCACGATCTCGGCTCACTGCAATCTCTACCTCCCGGGTTGAAGTGATTCTTCTGATTCAGCCTCCCGAGTAGCTGGGAGTACAGGCACGCACCACCGTGCCTGGCCAAGTTTTGTGTTTTTAGTAGAGACAAGGTTTTATCATGTTAGCTAGGCTAGTCTCAAACTCCTGATATCAGGTGATCCATCCACCTTTGCCTCCCAAAGTGCTGGGTTTACAGGCGTGAGCCACCGTGCCTGGCCTCTATTTTAATAGAATTTGAATGTAAGGGCCTTTGAGCCTGCTCCTTGCCAGGCACTAGGCAGTTGAAATACATTATTGATTTAACAACAACGATCCTTCATGGAACCTATATTCTGACTGTGAGAACACAAAACAAACATAATAAATAAGCAACTCAGGAGTATGTTAGGAGATAAGTGCTATGGGAAAAAATTAAATGCAAGGACAGGAATCAGGAATGCTGGGGTGGTTGCAGTTTTAAATAGGGTGATCAGTACAGTACTCTTTGAGAAGGGGGCTTATAAGCAAAAACTTCCAGCTATTTATAGCCGGACTGCTTCAAAGAATATTTGATGTGAATAGCAAGGTGTGAATTTGATGTTATCTAAGTTTATTAAACAAGATTTTACATGTAAGATGCAAGTGTTTGCATCTTCTTTTTTTAATGTACCTTAAAGAATCTTTTGTATTAATATTAAATATATGTTTTTTCTTTTTCTTTTTTTTTGTTTGTTTATGTTTTGAGATGGAGTTTCGCCTTTGTTGCCCTGACTGGAGTGCAGTGGCGTGATCTCGGCTCATTGCAATCTCCACCTTCCAGGTTCAAGCGATTCTCTTGCCTCAGCACCCCGAGTAGCACCCACCACCAAGCCTGGCTAATTTTTTGTATTTTTAGTAGAGACGGGGTTTCACCATGTTGGCCAGGTTGGTCTTGAGCTCTTGACCTCTAATGATCCACCCGCCTCAGCATCCCAAAGTGCTAGGATTACAGTCATGAGCCACCGCGCCCAGCCAATGTGTGCATTTATATAAGCATGTTTGACTTAAATAATTTAAAACATGTATTTTGGACAGGGTGCAGTGGCTCACGCCTGTAATCCCAGCACTTTGGGAGGCTGAGGCAGATGGATCACGAGGTCAGGAGATCGAGACCATCCTGGCTAACACGGTGAAACCCCATCTGTACTAAAAAATACAAAAAAAAATTAGCCGAGGGTGATGGCGGGCGCCTGTAGTCCCAGCTACTCGGGAGGCTGAGGCAGGAGAATTACTTGAACCCAGGAGGCGGAGCTTGCAGTGAGCCGAGTTTGCGCCACTGCACTCCAGCCTGGGCGACAGAGCAAGACTGTCTCAGGAAGAAAAAAGAAAAAAGAAAAAGAAATGGAAAATCCTTCTTGAGTCAGTTCGCAGTTCAGCTACAGTTTTTATCATGCATATTCTAATATCACTGATGAAGTATTTATAAGATGGAACTCTGCTGTATATAATGTTTTGTTAAAATGCTACTTGTAATATTAAACCTCTTTATATATCAGTATAATTGTCCAATATTGTGCTAGATGTGTTTGGGAATTGAGATATATATATATATTACATTAGTATCTTTTGAGTTCAACTTTAACAACTTTTAGAGTTCACTGAAAAGTTTAGTGTTATTTCTGATAGAATAATCTTATTTCCATGCATTTAAAAAGTAGGAAAAGTGAGTAAGATACCTCTTCTTGTTAGATGCTTTTTAATAATTGCTTGTTTTATAGGACTATTTTGTTTATTCTTTTCAGAGAAAATTTGTCAAAGGATCTTTACTTGATATCTCAAATGGATAGTGATCAGTTCATCCCAATTTGGACAGTTGCCAACATGGAAGAAATAAAAAAGTTGACTACAGACCCTGATCTAATTCTTGAAGTGTTAAGATGTATGTAAAAATACCTTTTAGCTTTTTTTAAATTTTAAACATTAAATGTTATTTTGACTTCTGATCATATAGGGAATTATTTTTACTGCCCCCTCCCCACCCCCTTATTTTGTTGTTTTGTTCCGAATTCTCTCTCTCTTTTTTTTTTTTCGGGGGTTGTGGTGAAGGACAGGGTCTCACTCTGACACTCAAGCGGGAGTGTGATGGTGCAAATCGCAGCTCACTGCAGCCCCAAACTCCTGGGCTCAAGCCATCCTTCTACCTCATAGCCTCCCAAGTTACTGGGACCCCAGGTGCACGCCACCACATCCGGCTAATCTTTAAATTTTTGTATAGAGGTGGGGTCTTGGTATGTTCCCCAGGCTGGTCTTAAGTTCGTTGGTTGAGTCAGTCCTCCCACCTTCCCAAGCCTTATCTTTATTTTTACTGACTGGTGTATCTATAAGCCACCACCCCACCTCAGTCTTACCGTTATTTTTACTGACGTGTGTGTGTGTGTGTGTGTGTGTGTGTATCCCGCTCAGCCTCCCAAAATGTTTGGATTATAGGTGTGGGCCACCACCCCCGGCCTATATACAGCTTCTGTGTAACAATTCTGTACCTTGGTTGTTTATCATCATGCCCACTTAAGAAGTATAAGCAATGAAGTCTCATTTTTCTGGAGTGTTAGATATGTATCATTATCACACAACCTTTAAAACAATCTCTTTCAAGTTTTCGAACCCAAATAAGAAGTCTATTTTTCGTGACAGTTCAATTTACACCATATACCTGCACCCGACCGAAATATTTGTAACAAACTTGTTTCTAATTTTACAACCTACTAATGAGTTGCTATGGGCAATTTGACAAATACTGCTCTGAAGTTTGGTAATGAATTTTTATTTCTTGATTGAAGCTTTAAGAATTTTTGCTGGATTTTGTGTCTTTTTTTTTTTTTTTTTTTTTTTTTTTTTTTTTTTTTTTTTTTTGGAGACGGAGTCTCGCTCTGTCGCCCAGGCTGGAGTGCAGTGGCACGATCTCGGCTCACTGCAAGCTCCACCTCCCGGGTTCATGCCATTCTCCTGCCTCAGCTTCTCCAAGTAGCTGGGACTACAGGCGCCTGCCACCACGCCCGGCTCGGCCTCCCAAAGTGCTGAGATTGCAAGCGTGAGCCACCGCGCCCGGCCTGGATTTTGTGTCTTGTATCAGTATTTCTTGGTAACCTCTTAAGAGTGGGTTTTGTTAACTATTTGACTGAATAAGGCAGATCTTCACTTTTATATGAGATGTGTTGAAAATGTTTAAAAGTTAAATATAGCAAGTCTGATAATAGACTTACATTGGAATAGATTTCCATTTCCAGAGGATTACAAACATTTATGGAATATTACAGAGGATTACAAACATTTATGGAATATTACAGAGGATTACAAACATTTATGGAATCTCTCATTGGTTTGTAGAGACATCATTTCTTAAAATGACTCAATCTTGTCTACATTAAAAGTTGGCAAAGAGAGGCAGAATCTCCCGCCTGTTTAGGCTGGAACTTGGCACTTATTATACCTATGCCATCACACTTAACTGCTTATTTTATTCTGTATACTTACCTGCTCATGGAGATCTGGTATATTAACTCCATGAAGGGACTATTTGCTACTACGTTTAGTATAATATTTCCTCATAATCAGCATTTAAAAGATGGCTTTTGGGTTTCTGTAGTAGTATGCAAGATTAAGTTGAAATCCTGGATAGCTTATAATTTGCATATAGTTCTTGGTTTAAGGGCTTCTTGAACTTTAATCTTAGGAAGAATTTCTTCACATATCAGATTTCATTACTTTCCTCAGCATAGTGTTTGGCCAATGAAAGTACACTAATTTCTGTTAACATCCATTTGTTATCTCCTCAATGAAGAATTTGGTTGTTACATACAAGAAATTTCCCTTATTAGATATATGTTGTATGCTCCCTGAAGGCAGTGCCAAAGTTGCTCTGTAAGTACTCGAATGTTTTTTTCAATGAATAACATTTGACAGTGTTCTTTACATATAAATCTCCAAAAAAATTGTCATACCTATAATCTTTGATTCTACAACTTAGTTTCTTAGGATATTAACCCAGCCTCTGCAAATTTACTCGGTTGGAAATTAAAATGAATAGTTTTTTTAATGGCATTAATAATATCACTATTTGTCACGTTTGAATGATACCCTTTCTTTTAAATTTCAGCGTCTCCCATGGTACAAGTTGATGAGAAGGGTGAGAAAGTGAGACCAAGTCATAAGCGTTGTATTGTAATTCTTAGAGAGATTCCTGAAACAACACCAATAGAGGTAAATTATTAATAATTGTTAATGCTCTATGTTCTCTGTTTAAATTAAAAGAGGTTTCTTCTGCCTTTCATGGCAAAGAAGAAAAATTGGAAGAGGTACACAAGCAAAGCGTAAGTCAGTGCCTTCATCAGTTACTGTGAAAAGGTTAAATACTAATTTGTTTCATTAATTCTGAAGTACTAGGATGGTATAGAGAAAGGAAAAGATATAGTTCTATTTTCTTAGAAGGGTAGACAAAGTATTGCAGTGAAACATTCTGAATTTACTAGATTGATTCAATGGCAACTAATATATAAATAGGCTATTTTGGGAACTTGAGAATTCATCTGTAAGAATGAATGATAAACTAGATTTTGATTAAGGATTCAAGAGGCAGGGCCGGGCGCGGTGGCTCATGCCTGTAATCCCAGCACTTTGGGAGGCTGAGGCAGGCGGATCATGAGGTCAGGAGATGGAGACCATCCTGGCTAATATGGTGAAACCCCATCTCTACTAAAAATCAAAAAATTAGCCAGGCGTGGTGGCAGGCGCCTGTAGTCCCAGCTACTTGAGAGTCCGAGGCTGGAGAATGGCATGAACCTGGGAGCTTGCGGTGAGCTGAGATCGAGCCACTGCACTCCAGCCTGGGCTACAGAGCGAGACTCTGTCTCAAAAAAAAAAAAAAAAAAAAAAAAAAAAGGATTAAGGAGGCAGGACTAACCGTATTGTTCAGCGAAATATTATATAAAGCAAAGTTGCAGTCATAGAGATGGTATGGTACACATACTGGAATAAAATAACATTTGAATGATACATTATAATCAATTTGACAATTAGATTCTCCCGTTATTACTTGGCAATTATTTAAAGCCAAAGGTTTTATTACCTGTTTTTACTGATGAAATAACTGATAGTTAGGATGGTTACGTAGCTTGCTCAAGGATACAAGGGCTCTTAAATGACAGGAGTTTGGGTTTGAACATGATCTCTCTGATTCTAAAGCCCATGTTTCATAATCACTGTGCCACAGAGCTTCATGTTAAGTTGCCATGATAAGGTGATATACATTAAAGAAGATGAGGATAATTAGTAACTGACATTGTAATTGATCAGCTATTTAGAATAGAACGTTATTTTGTTTTATTTTTTGAGACAGGGTTTCAGTCTGTCACCCAGCGTGGAGTGCAGTGGCACAATCAGGGCTTACTGTAGCCTTGACCTCATGGGCTCAAGCGATCCTCCCACCTCAGCCTCCTGAGTAGTTGGGACTACTGGCGCATGCCACCATGCCTGGCTAATTTTTGTACTTTTTTGTAGAGATGGGGTTTTGCCATGTTGCCTAGGCTGTTCTCAAGCCTCTGGGCTCAAGCAGTCTGTGCACCTTGGCCTCCCAAAGTGCTGGGATTACAGGCGTGAGCCACTGTGCCCCATTTCATTATCATTTTTGCAGTTATTACAATTCATATTCTGAATACATAAAGAGTTCATACACATGAAAAACAGTAAATAAAACAAGGCACCAAATGTTTTGTTGGGGTTTTGAGGAGTTTTTGTTTTTTGCTTTTAAAATTTTTTTTCATGTTAAGAAATTTTTCCTCAATCAATGGTTTTCTGAGACAGGTCTTGCCGTGTCACTGAGGGTGTAGTACAGTGGTACAATCATAGTTCATTGCAGCCTCAAACTCCTTGGCTCAAGCAGTCCTCCTACCTCACCCACCCAAGTAGCTGTGACTACAGGAGCCAGCCACCATGCCCAGCCAATTTTCACTTTTTTTGGTAAAGATGGTGTCTGGCTGTGTTGTTCAGGCTTGTCCTGAGCTCAAGCAATTCTCCTACCTCAATCTCCCAAAGTGCTGAGATTACAGAAGTGAGCCACTGAGCTCTCAGGCTGCATTTGACCTTTGCTATTTCAGTAGATATTTTCTTTCCTTCTGTTACTTCTTAAGGATACTTAATGTTTGCTTAATTTTTTTTTTTTTTTTAATAAGCTGCTTTCAATCCATTAACAGTTTTACCATTTTGACTTTTGGTAGTCACCCTTTTTCTGAATCCATATAACTGTTGGAGTTTCTGTTTATATTTATACCAATTACGGAAAAGAGAAGATATGTTTGCACGTTAACTGATATATGTGTTGTAAGCAAAGCAACTGGATTAAATGAGAATGCATGAAAATTTGTATTGCCTAGAAAATGTTAATGAAGGGTATCACTTGTCCTGTGGGGGAGGCCAGGCAGGAAAAGGACAGGGGAGATTTCACTAAGCATTTAGCTTGCCACTGGAAGTGAAATACTTATGCTTTGCTGATTGTAAAATAAATCATCCCAAAATCGTGTACAAAATACATCTCCTGGCCAAGTGGAGTGGCTCGTGCCTATTATCTCAGCACTTTTGGGTGCTCAGGCCGAAGGATCGCTTGCATCCAGGAGTTTGAGACCAGACTCAAATATATCTCTTATTAACTCTGTATTCGTTTTGAAACACAGCCTATCCTCAGTAGAAAAATGGGCAAAAGTTAACAAGTGAAGTGATAGAAAGGACCAAAGACATGAAGATATGCTTAACATTACTAGTAAACAAACCAACAAAAAATGCCAATTATTGATGTATTTTTTAGAGTTAACTTAATTTTCTTTTTCTTTTTAGGAAGTGAAAGCTTTGTTCAAAAGTGAAAACTGCCCCAAAGTGATAAGCTGTGAGTTTGCACACAATAGCAACTGGTATATCACTTTCCAGTCAGACACAGATGCACAACAGGTAAAAAGAAAACATTTTTCTGATACAAGTCCATCCTAGTGGCAAAATAAGTAGTAGTATATTTTAATTGAGAAAATGTGTGTTTACACTGATGTTTATCAAGACTAGTGAGTACCTTGGTCACCCTTTTGCTTTTGCTCAATTGGTTTCCTTTTTGATCATCCTAAAGTTTTTCAGTTTTGATTTAGGAAGTTTGTTTTCTGTCGATAAGAATATTAACATAACAATTTTAAAATTAACATAGGGATCGAGAACCACGTACCTAGTGGTCTTTTTAGTATATAATAGGTCTGCAATAAACAAAATTCTTGGAATTTTGACTTGATGGTTTTATTCTTTTTTTTTTTTTTTTTGAGACAGAGTCTCTGTCGCCCGAGCTGGAGTGCAGTGACGCAATCCCAGCTCACTGCAACCTCCACCTCCTGGGTTCAAGTGATTCTCCTGCCTCAGCCTCCCAAGTAGCTGGGATTACAGGCACCTGCCACTATTCCCAGCTAATTTTTTGTATTTTTAGTAGAGACGGGGTTTCACCATATTGGTCAGGCCGGTCTCAAACTCCTGACCTCGTGATTTGCCTGCCTTGGCCTCCCGAAGTGCTGGGATTACAGGCATGAGCCACTGCACCCGGTGATGGTTTTATTCTTAATTGTTAACATGTCTTAAAGAGAAATAATCCTTTGAAACACAAATATATCTGTGATAAGAGTGTTTAAAAATCACTCACGGATTTTTATTTTTTAAAACAATTTATTAGAAAGTTGATCATTTTTAAATTGGTTTCTGGGGATATTTTGGGTCTGTTTTCAATCTTAATGCATTTTGTCTGCAGTAATCCATGGTGGCTTTTCTACAATAAATATGAGCTGTGGTTGAGAAGGCGTTACATTTTTACTTTTTCATTCCCTGTCCACCTGCACAGTGGAATCACCTACATAATTTTGTTTTTATAGTTTAATACTAAACTCTCAACATAATAAAGATGACTTTACTGAAATGTTTGAATGCTAATGAAAGTTTTTTTTGTGCTTTGTTAACAGGCTTTTAAATACTTAAGAGAAGAAGTTAAAACATTTCAGGGCAAGCCAATTATGGTAAGAAATAGAAGAGATCAGTGTGAAACCGGAACAGGTTTTGGTTCTCTGTATGAGAATTTTAAAAATACAGACAGATAATATTTTATAAAAACCCATAGTGACTTTCAAAATTTTCTGGCTTGTGCCAGGTGTGGTGGCTCACACCTGTAATCCCAGCACTTTGGGAGTCCAAGGCAGGTGGATCGCTTGACGCCAGGAGTTCGAGACCAGCCTTGCCAATATGATGAAACCCTGTCTCTACTAAAAATAGAAAAAATTAGCCCGGTGTGGTGGCACACGCCTGTAATTCCAGCTACTTGAGAGGCTGAGGCAAGAGAATTGCTTCAACCCAGGAGGCGTAGGTTGCAGTGAGCAGAGATTGCACCACTGCACTCCAGCCTGGGCGACAGAGCAAGACCTTGTCTCAAAAACAACAACAACAACAACAAATTTCTGGCTTGTATTATGTGCTACTTCAGAAAATTCTTTGATAAGCCGTAAAAATACTTCGTGTACGGCAATTCTTTACAAAGGGGTAACTTCAAATAGCATGAAGTTTAATTAGATGCTGATTTACAATATATGAGATAATTCCAGATCTCAAAATGAGCAATAGGAGTAATTTTTAGTAACAGAGATGAAAAATATTCACAGTACTTTCAACCTCATCTCAATTAACTGCATCACTACGTTAACATACAACCATTTGGAAACCTAGGGATTGTCATTGATGACACTTGATCACTATCTTCACATGTCTAATCTGTTTTCAGGTCCTGTGAAAATGCTTTCCAAAAATCTCCCATTGTTTCAGCTTGAACACTTGGAGTAGCCTCTTAACTGCTGTGTTATCAACTTTCCCCCCCTTAACAATCTGTTCTTCACATTGCCACCAGAGCTAGTGTTCTAAACCATAATCCAGTAACATACACTTAGTTTGACTTGATCCTCATTCCCTGTGTGCTGTAGTTATACTTATTTGTAAATGTAATACATTATTCTTGCTAATTCCTCTGTGTTGAACTGTGTGTCACTTTCTGTTTTAAAACTTTACGTGTATTGACTCATTTAATCCTTACAAGAACCTAATGAGATAGTGCTTTTGTTTTCTTCAGTTTCCTAGTGAGAATAATAAGACATGAGGGTAACCTACCTAGTTTCACATAACTAGTAAGTGGAAGAACTAGGATAACAGTGACTTGCATTTATTAAGAGGTTCTAAGAACTTAGCATATTTAAATCTCATTATTGCTGTGAAGTAGGTGGGATTATTAGTTTCCATATTACAGATGAGGCTGTTTTCTAGCTGTCATTCTACCTCCTCTGTCTATGATGTTCTTCTCCGTTTTATCTTTCCCTGCTTTGAGGCTTTTATAAAGATATTCTCCTGAGTCTTCTTAATAGCTTTAAAGTTTTAAAGTATTTCAGAAGTGGGTCTTTGGTATATCTGGAATTAATTTTATATATAGTATAAGATAGGAATCTAGTTCTATTTTTTCCCATATATGGAAAGACATTTATTTCAACACTTATTTCTATTCTTCTGCAACTTCTGCAGCTATGAGATTTATTTCAGATTCTCTGTTTTCTTTGAGTTCTGCTTCCTTGAACCAATATGGCTGTTTTGTTTTGTTTTGTTTTTGAGACTGGGGTTTCTTTCTCTCTGTCACCTAGGCTTGAGTGCAGTGGCATGATCCCGGCTCACTGCTGCCTTGACCTCTCAGGCTCAAGTGATCTTCCCACCCTAGCCTCCCAAGTAGCAGGGACCACAGGTGTGCACCATCATGCCTGGCTAATTTTAAAATTTTTGGTAGAGTTGGGGTCTCACTATGTTGCCCAGGCTGGTCTCAAACTGTTGAACTCAAACAATCCTTCCATCTCAGCCTCCCAAAGTGCTGAGATTACAGATGTGAGCCACCACACCATGATTGCATTCCTGGATATCACTGTTTAATTTAATTTAATTTTATGTTATTTTATTTATTTATTTATTTTTGAAATGACGTTTCACTCTTAACCACCCAGGCTGGAGTGCAGTGGCACAATCTCAGCTCACTGCACCCTCCGCCTGGGTTCAATTGATTCTCCTGCCTCAGCCTCCGGCATAGCTGGGATTACAGGCACCTGACAACCACGCCCAGCTAATTTTTGTATTTTTAGCAGAGACGGGGTTTTGCCATGTTTGCCAAGCTGCTCTCAAACTCCTGACCTCAGGTGATCCACCCACCTCAGCTTCCCAAAGTGCTGGGATTACAGGTGTGAGCCACCTTGCCTGGCCAGATATCACTGTTTTTTTTTTGTTTTTTTTTTTTTTGAGACGGAGTCTCGCTCTGTCACCCAGGCTGGAGTGCAGTGGCGCGATCTGGGCTCACTGCAAGCTCCGCCTCCCGGGTTCACGCCATTCTCCTGCCTCAGCCTCTCCGAGTAGCTGGGACTACAGGCACCCGCCACCATGCCCGGCTAATTTTTTGTGTTTTTAGTAGAGACGGGGTTTCACCGTGGTCTCGATCTCCTGACCTCGTGATCCGCCCGCCTCGGCCTCCCAAAGTGCGGGGATTACAAGCGTGAGCCACCGCGCCCGGCCCCAGATATCACTGTTTTAATTATCATCATTTTACAGTATCCTTATTTACTTCTGCTAGTTCTTTGTCTTTGACCTTATTTTTCAGGATTGTCTTGGCTCTTCTTAGATCATTACATTTTCACCCAATTTTAGAATATTTGTCTAGTTCCAACAAACAACCGAACAAAGTCTATAATGGAATTAATGGAATTCTGTTCAATGTATTGGTTTAATTGGGGGCAGCTGTCTGTTTTAGCCTACATTATTCATTATGGTAACTATTATGTATTTCAGTGTTAATTCATTTTTACTACTTTAAAATAGTTTTGGTTGCTTTTTCTGCTTGGTATCTTACTGATTTTTTTTTAATGTTTTAATGTCTGCAGATAATCACTATTTTGATTATTCCTTATACCTCCCATTCCTTATTTCTATTGCTTTTGCTGGGGGTCTCAGGTATAGTAGTAAAAACACAAATATTTTATTATAAGTAATGTTTTTCTCTGCCATTTTAGTTTTTCTTTATGCTTCTTTTGATGAGCCATCACATAGCAACATAAGTTGCAAGAAAATTCACATTAACTTTTATACCATTTATTAAAATCAAATGACCCAACACCTGGAAAGACAGGTGCAGAAGCAAGGAATGCTATACTCCAATCCTGGTGGTGCTTTCTGCCACCAGCTGTTGTATCTTGAGTATGTCAGGCCAACCTGTAAGGTTCTGGTTTGTTTCTTTGTAGTGTCCATGCTCTTCATTTCTAAAGTTCTGTGATTTAGAAATGATTACGTTGGAGGAAAGGGGCATTAAGTGGATAATGTTTATCCACTCGTTTCCTAATTTATTGATGATTTCATGAAGAGGCAGTGCTTCATTCTGTTTCAATTGTGATTTCTATGCCTGACAATAACTGGTATCAGTTCCCTTCAGCCTAAGGAACTTCCATTAGTGTTTGTTACAGTACCAACCAGCAATGAATTCTCTTAGTTTTTCCTTAACTAAAAATGTCTGGTATTTCACACTCTTTTTTGAGACAGGGTCTTGCTGTATCACCCAGGCTGGAGTACAGTGGTACAATCTCAATTCACTGCAGCCTCCTCCCGCCTCGCGCCCACCCCATGCCCCAATTAGCTGCAACTACAGGTGCATGCCACCACGCCCAGCTAATTTTTCTTTTTTGTGTGTGGTAAAGACGGAGTTTGCTATGTCATCCAGCTTGGTCTCTAACTCCTGAGGGCAAGCGATCCCCCCACTAAGGCCTCCCAAAGTGTTGGGACTACAGACTTGAGCCACTGCGCCCGGCATTTGTGATGGGTATTTTCCATGGATACAGAATGCAGGGATGACAGCTAAAATTATTTTCCATTCTTTTAAGATACCATTCTGGACTCTTGTTTCTGATGAGATGTTCACCATCATTCACATGGTTGTTCCCCTGTATATGATGTGTCCTTTTTCTTTGCCTGCTGTCAAGATGTTTTATTTTTTGGTTTCCAGTAGGTTGGCTATGGTGTGTCTAGTATGGTTTTGCTTATTATACTTGGGAAATACTAAACTTCTTGGCTCTGTATGTTGATATTCTTTACTGCATTTGGGGAATTTCCAAATACTTGCCAAAATTTTTTCTGCCCTCTCTTCTCCTTTCTTTTTTTGGTACTCCAATTTCATATGTTGGACTGATTAATGTCGCTGAGATTCTGTTCATTTTTCTTCAACCTGTTTTTGTTGTTGTTGTTCTCCAGATTGGATCATTTCTGTGGATTTGGGTTCATCTTCAAGTTCACTGAACTTTTCTTTTGCTGTCCCCAATGTGATAGGACTGTCCAGTGAATATTTTAGATGCTGTATTCTAGAGTTTCCATTTTTAAAAATATTTCTTCTCTCTCTGCTGTGATTTCCCCTTAATTTCAATTTATTAGAAACATAAATGTTATCCATGAATGTATGTACTTGTAAGAGCTGTGTTAAAATCTTTGTCTGCAGTCTAACATCTGGGTCATCTTGGAGTCCTTATTTTCCCTCCCTTTTTTTGATTCTTTTTCACCTGCAATTCCATGCCCTGAAATATTTCTTTCATTGCTGTTTTCTTTCTTTCTTTCTTTTTTTTTTTTTTTTTTTTTTTTTGAGACAGAGTTCTCGCTCTGTCACCCCAGGCTGGAGTGCAGTGGCGCAAACTCAGCTCACTGCAAGCTCCGCCTCCCAGGTTCACGCCATTCTCCTGCCTCAGTCTTCTGAGTAGCTGGGACTACAGGCGCCCGCCATCATGCTTGGCTAATTTATTTTTGTATTTTTTAGTAGAGGCGGGGTTTCATCGTGTTAGCCGGGATGGTCTCGATCTCCTGACCTCATGATCCACCCACCTCGGCCTCCCAAAGTGCTGGGATTACAGGCGTGAGCCACTGCGCCCAGCCAATTGCTGTTTTCTTGACTAGTGGACGCTCTCTCTCTCTCTCTCTCTCTCTCTCTCTCTCTGTGTGTGTGTGTGTGTGTGTGTGTGTGTGTATATATATATATATTTTTTTTTTTTTTTTAGATGGAGTCTCGCTCTGTTATCCAGGCTGGAGTGCAGTGGCATGATCTTGGCTCACCAAAACCTCTGCCTCCTGGGTTTTAAGCGATTCTCCTGCCTCAGCTTCCTGAGTAGCTGGTACTACAGACGCATGCCACCATGCTTGGCTAATTTTTGTAGTTTTAGTAGAGACGGGGTTTCACTATGTTGGCCAGGCTGGTCTCGAATTCCTGACCTTGTGATCCTCCCGCCTCGGCCTCCCAAAGTACTGGGATTGGAGGCGTGAGCCACCACACCCGGCCTAGTGGACTGTATTTTTAAAATAATGCTGTTTACTTGATTTTGGTTCCTTAGGGGACATTTTAACATTAAGGTGTACTATAATGTATGACATTACTTAGGTAAAAGCAATAGCCATAGTTATTTTTTAGGTCTTGTTAAAATCAGTTTGTCAAGGTTGGCCATAATTGATTTCTTATTGTTTGACTGGTTGCAATTTTAGGAGTGGAGGAGGATTCCTGGCCTATGGCTGTAAGGGTCATAAAATGTATGATCTTTCATACATGTACCACTTCATACATTCATTGAAGTGGTAATTTTATGCTTTCACATGTGTTATTTCATTGATATTCCCGGTAACTTGGTGTGCCTTTGGTTTCTAATCTAACCTTCTTACATCTTCATATTATATAACTTGAGCATCCCAAATCCTAAATTTGAATTGCTCCAAAATCGAAAAGTTTTTGAGTACTAACATGCTGCTCAATGGAAATGCTCATTAGAGCCTTTTGGATTTTCGGATTTGGGATGCTCAACTGGAAAGTACAATGCAAATATTCCTAAATACAAGAAAAGCTGGTACCAAGCATTTTGGGTAAGGCATACTCAGCCTGTGGCTTTATTAAAAGGGTCAGCAAACATTTTCTTTAAAGAGCCCAAACAGTAAATATTATAGATGTTGATGGCCATGTAATTCCTGTTGCAGCAACTTGTAGGGCAAAAGCAGCCACAAGCAATGCATAAAATGGTCTGCTTCATAAATTTACCAAGTATTAGAGCATTTTTTTCCTTTTTAAACTTAATGTAGGAATTTGAAGCATATAAATTGATAAAATGGTATAATTAGTTACTGTTTACCCATTATCCAATTTTTTCCCCCGATTTTATTTAATTTAATTTTATTTTTTAAAGAGACAGGGTCTCACTGTTGCACAGGCTGGAGTACAGTGTGTGTGATCATAGCACACTGCCACCTTGAACTCCTGGGCTCAAGGGATCCTTCTGCCTTCAGAGTAGCTAATTATTTTGTTTGTTTGTTTGTTTTTGTGGAGACAGGGTCTTGCTGTCTTCCCAGGCTGGTCTCAAACTCCTGACTCAAGTGATCTTCCCACGTTGGCCTCCCAAAGTGTTGTGATTACAGGCGTCAGGCACTGGGCCCAGCTGCGCACCATGCCCCCCTCTTTTTCTTTTTTTTTTTTTTTTTTTTGAGACGGAGTCTTGCTGTGTCGCCCAGGCTGGAGTGCAGTGGCGCAGTCTCAGCACATGGCAACCTCTGCCTCCCAGGTTCAAGCAGTTCTCTGCCTCAGCCTCCTGAGTAGCTGGGATTACAGGCACCTGCCACCACGCCCGGCTAATTTTTGTATTTTTAGTAGAGACGGGGTTTCACCATCTTGGACAGGTTGGTCTTAAATTCCTGACCTCGTGATCCACCCGCCTCGGCCTCTCAAAGTGCTGGGATTACAGGCGTGAGCCACCACACCTGGCCCCAGCTCCCAGTTTTTAAATTTTGGCAAAATGGACATAAAATATAGCATCTTAACTGTTCTTATTTTTATCTTTTCCCCCCATCTTAACTCTCTTAAGTGTCCAGTTTAGTACTATTAAATACATTCACAATGATTTGCAGCCATCACTGCCATCTATCTCCAGAACTCTGTTTATAAGACGGAAACTCTATGTTACCCAATTTTAAGAGTTAGTAGAAAATGGCCATTCTTGTTTCCTCTATATTCCTACTCATTTCTCTCCACAATCCCAGTCATCTTGAAGCAAATTTCAACCTTAATTTCAGATTTCATCCATAAATAAATTAAAATTTGTATCTCTAACAAGAGGGATTCTTTCTCTTTTTTTGAGACTGCGTCTTGCTCTTTTGCCCAGGCTGGAGTGAAGTGGTGTGGTCTCGGCTCACTGCAGCCTCTGCCCCACTGGGTTCAAGCGATTTTCCTGCCTCAGCCTCCTGAGTAGCTGGGATTACAGGCACCCACCACCACACCTGGCTAATTTTTGTATTTTTAGTAGAGACAGTGTTTCACCATGTTGGCCGAGCTGGTCTCAAACTCCTGACCTCAGTTGATCTGCCTGCCTTGGCCTCACAAAGTTCTGGGATTACAGGCGTGAGCCACTGCACCCAGCCGAGATTCTTTCTTAATACATGATGACAATATCATCATCAGACTTTTAAAAATGAACAGTGTCTTGAACATTATCAAATACTTAGTCACTTTTCATATTTTCCTGATTCCCCTTCTTTCTTTCTCTTTTTTCCTCTTTAAAAATCTGGTCCGGGCACTGTGGCTCATTCCTGTAATTCCAGCACTTTGGCAGGCAGATCACATGAGGCCAGGAGTTCCAGACCAGCATGGCCAACATGGTGAAACCCTGTCTCTACTAAAAATACAAAAATATTTAGCCAGGCTTTGTGGTTTACGCCTGTAGTCCCAGATACTCAGGAGGCTGAGGCCTGAGAATCACTTGAACCTTGGAGGAGGAGGTTGCAGTGAGCCGAGATCACACCACTGCACCCCATCCTTGGCGGCAGAGCGAGACTGTGTCCAAAAAGACAGTAAAATAAAAATTAAAAATCTGTAGTTTTTTCCTATAACTTTGTATTTTTTTCTTTTGGAAGTTTATGGGTAAGATAATCATTATCTGTCTTGCAGAGTTTCTTGGAATATAGATTTTGCTACCTTTATTCTTGAGTGCAGTTTAACATGATTCTCTGTCCCTTTTCTCCTGTTTTTCATGCAAATTGGTAGCTAGATCTTTTTTTCTTTTTCTGTTTTTTAAAGACATGGCTATCATGGAAAGTAGCTAGATAGTGATCTGTCTCCCATATTTTATGCATATTCGTAGCAAGAGGCATGATCAGAATTGGGTTTGATTTTGGGGGCAAGAGGGAGGATACAAAAGCTAGCTGCTATGCTCATTAGTCTGTTAATTCATTAGAGATTGCTAAAATTGTGGTATTTCTCTATTTTTCATTTATTAGAAACTCATACTCATCTTCATTACCCTGAGTTACAGGTTCTATGTGAAATCCATGTTACATGCTTGATTCTGGCTTTTAGTACCAGTTTTTAAAAGTGTTGATTTTTTAGCCAATTTTTAACTGCTAGTTTTCGGTTTTGAATATTTAAATATATTTGCGGTATTTACTGTTCATGTTGATTTTGGCCTCTTTGAATTGACTCCTGAGACCTTTTGTTACACAGCCACAGCAATTTTTTTTTTTTTTTTTTTTTTTTTTTTTTTTTTTTTATGAGATGTAGTTTTGCTCTGTTGCCAGACTGGAGTGCAGTGGCACGATCTCGGCTCACTGCAACTTCCGCCTCCTGGGTTCAAGTGATTCCCCTGCCTCAGCCTCCCGAGTAGCTGGGACTACAGGTGCGCACCACCATGCCCAGCTAATTTTTTGTGTTTTTAGTAGAGACATGATTTCACCGTGTTGGCCAGGATGGTCTTGATCTGACCTCGTGATCCGCCCGCTTCAGCCTCCCAAAGTGCTGGGATTACAGGTGTGAGCCACCCCGCCTGGCCAGCCGTAGCAATCTTTACTGGTTACCTTGCTGTGCAGTTTGTCAAGATGTTCCAGGCTCTTACACATTTCATGCCAAAGGCCTGGAGTCAACCAGTTCTTTTAAATCCTTAGGCTACTTTATGGGGAAATGGCATTTTGTGGACCACTGCCTAGACACAAGTAGTATTTGTGTCTACTGGTTTTGTCATTGTTTCTAAGCTTTTTTAGGCAGAGCTGTTTAGTTTTTATGTTTTAAGACAAAAATATAGGCTTGTACTGATGCTTACAATTTAAATTCAGTCTGTATGGTTTTCTTTTCTTCTGCCTCATGTCTATTTCTCCTTTTTCCCATATGAAAATCTCGGAAAAAAATCCACTTCCTGGGTTCAAGCAATTCTGCTGCTTCAACCTCCGGAGTAGCTGAGATTACAGGTGTGCACCACCATGCCTGGCTAATTTTTTGTTTTTTTTTTTAGTAGAGATGGGATTTCACTATGTTGGCCAGGTTGGTCTCAACTCCTGACCTCGGGTGATCCACCCGTCTTGGCCTCCCAAAGTGCTAGGATTACAGGCATGAGCCAGTGCGCCTGGCTGCCTTGTCTCCTGTTAATTTTTTTTTTTTTTTTTTGACTTAATAGTGTATTCTGGAAGTCACTTCATAATGGTGTTCAGAGCATTTTTTCAGTTCTTTTTTACGTTTATGATACTCAGTTGTTTGGATGTACATGTTGTATTCAACTGGTGATGGACTTTTGGGTTGTTTCTGGGGCCCGTAGGTTTCCTCACCTTTTACAGTTAGTGAATAGTCATGCGGGTATATTTTTTTTTCCCACAGCTTTATTAAGTTATTCTATAATTGGCAAGTAAAATTGTATACGTGCTTTTTTGGTATTGCAAACATTTAAAGTCAGCAATTTTGAATTATATAATACATTATTATTAACTATCATCACCCTGCTCTCCAGAACTTATTTCTTCTAACAGAAACTTCATACCCTCTGAAACATTTCCCCAGTCCCTCCCTCCCCCTATCCCTAGCTTATGGTAACCACCATTATACTGTCTCTATGAGTTCCACCTTGTTAGATTTCAAATACAAGTGAGATCATGCAGTGTTTGTCTTTATGTGCCTGCCCTATTTCACTTAGCATAATGTATTCTAGGTTCATTCAGGTTGTCACAAATGACAGGATTTCCTTCTTTAAGACTGAATGGGTCTGGGCATGGTGGCTCATGCCTGTAATCCCAGCACTTTGGGAGGCCAAGGGAGGCCGAGGCAGGCGGATCACCTGAGGTCAGGAGTTCAAGACCAGCCTGGCCAACATGGTGAAACCCCATCTCTAGTAAAAATATGAAAATCAAGGCCAGGCATGGTGGCTCACGCCTGTAATCCCAGCACTTTGGGAGGCCAAGGCGGGTGGATTGCCTGAGCTCAGGAGCTCCAGACTAGCCTGGGCAACAGGGTGAAACCCCATCTCTACTAACAATGCAAAAAAATTTGCTGGGCATGGCTGCATGCGCCTGTAATCCCAGCTACTCTGGAGGCTGAGGCAGGAGAATTGCTAGAACCTAGGAGGTGGAGGTTGCAGTGAGCCGAGATTGTGTCACTGCACTCCAGTCTGGGCCATAGAGTGAGACTCTGTCTCTTAAAAAAAATACAAAAATCAGCCGGGTGTGGTGGTGGGCACCTGTAATCCCAGCTACTCAGGAGGCTGAGGCAGGAAAATCGCTTGAACCAGGAGGCGGAGGTTGCAGTGAGCCAAGATTGCACCACTGCACTCCAGCCTGGGCAACAGCAAGACTGTGTCTCAAAAAAAAATAAAGAACTGAATTGTATTCCAGTGTGTGTGTACACCACGTTTTCTCCATCGATTCATTTGCTGTGGACACTGGGTTGTTTCCGTATGTTAGCCACTATAAGTAATGCTGCAACACAGACAGTAGTGCAGATACCCTTCAGCATACTAATTTCATTTCCTTTGGATATACATAGGATTGTTGGATCATACGGTACTTCTATTTTTAACTTTTTTTGACCCAGAGTCTCGCTCTATTGCCCAGGCTGGAGTGCAGTGGCACGATTTCAGCTCGCAATCTCAGCGTCCCAAGTAGCTGGGATTACAGGCGTGTGCCACCATGCCCAGCTGATTTTTGTGTTTTTGGTAGAGACGGGGTTTCACCATGTTGGCCAGGCTGGTCTGGAATTCCCGACCTCAAGTGCTTTGCCCGCCTCAGCCTCTCAAAGTGCTGGGATTACAGGCATGAGCCACTGAGCCTGGCCTATTTTTAACTTTTTGAGGAATCTCCATACTATTTTCCATAATGGCTATACTAATTTATCTTCCCAGCAAGTGTACAAAAGTTCCCTTTTCTCCACATCTTCTCTAACACTTACTGTTACTTTTTTTTGTTACACGCATTTTAATAGATGTGAGATGCTATCTTGTGATTTCAGCTTACATTTCTTTGATGATTAGTGATTTTGAGCATTTTTACATATGCCTGCATTTCTTTTATGAGTGAGTTCAGCATCTGTTTCATATGTTTAAGAGCCGTTTGCCTTTTTTTGTTCTGTGAACGCTGTTCATAGCATTGTTGGGCCTTTTCATGTCTGTTTTTACAATTCGTGTATTAGAGATACTAGTACCCTTGCCTGTGATGCGCTACAATTTACTATTTTGACTTAGTTTTTTGGGAGGTTTTTACTCTGCTTGTTGTTGTTGTTTAGAGACAGGGTCTCCCTCTGTTGCCCAGGCTGGAGTGTGGTGGTGCAGTCATAGCTCACTGCAGCCTCAAACTCCTTGGCTCAAGCAGTCCTCCCCACTCTGCCTCCCAAGCAGCTAGGACTACAGGTTGCACGCCACCATGCCCAGCCTTTTTTTTTCCTCGTAAGGGATGGGTCTCGCTGTGGTACCCAGGGTGGCCTTGAACTCCTGGGCTCATGCAGTCCTACCCCCTTGACTTCTGAAAGTGCTCGGGTTACAGATGTGAGCCAGCACACCTGGTTATTTTGACATGTGTTTGTGTGTGGCAGGGGGGTTTTACCTTGTTTACTATGGTTTTTATACCATGAAAACGTTTTTATTATTGATTAATTAAAGCTGTCATTTTCTTTTGCTGTACTGATTCTACTGTAGGCAGAAATAGTATAGTCATGTAAAATATGTGTTAAAATGTAAATTAAATGTATTTTTAAAAATAGACACTTAATTCTTTGTTGCTATAATGTGTTCCTCTTCTAGGCAAGGATAAAAGCCATCAATACATTTTTTGCTAAGAATGGTTATCGATTAATGGATTCTAGTATCTATAGTCAGCCCATTCAAACTCAAGCACAGTATGCCTCCCCAGTCTTTATGCAGCCTGTATATAATCCTCACCAACAGTACTCGGTCTATAGTTTTGTGCCTCAGTCTTGGTCTCCAAATCCTACACCTTACTTTGAAACACCACTGGTAAGTGAGATCCTTACAATAAAATATAATAATATTTTTAATTTGAGCTGAAATTTGAAGAAATCAGTTGGAATGGGAGCTCATTTATGTTGACATTGATGACTTTTTGGCTTTTATTTTATTTTAGTTTTTGTATTTTTCGTAGAGATGGAGTTTTGCCATGTTGCCCAGGCTGGTCTCGAACTCCTGTGCTCAGGCAGTCCACCCACCTCGGCCTCCCAAAATGCTAGGATTACAAGCCACTATGCCCGGCCACTTTTTGGCTTTTAAACAGTGATATGGATATCTAATTCTCCATACCAAATAAATGCATATGACTAAGAGGTGAGCTATTAGAGCGCATAATTTTATTCCATAAAATTTGCTGAGTGAATTGAAAGAAGAGACTGGATAAGCTTTGCGTGATTTTAAGTGCATTTTAGTGTTGTGAAATGTCAGACCAGAACATTCTTTACTAAGTTATGAATTATTGTTCATAAATCCGGTGGTACTTGAAGTGAATATTGCAGAAGCAAATAAGTAACATATTTTAAGATATTTTTGACTTGTAAAAGATAAATTCATAAGCTCATTAAGGTTCTTGTGACCCTCACACCAGATTTTACCTTTACCATTAATATTGTTTAAACATACATTTTTTTCTAGGCTCCCTTTCCCAATGGTAGTTTTGTGAATGGCTTTAATTCACCAGGATCTTACAAAACAAATGCAGCTGCTATGAATATGGGTCGACCATTCCAAAAAAATCGGTAAGATAAAAACCATAGCTGTAATGTATTTTAAACAATTCCTAGTGGATCTTAAGGCATTAATAGAAATGCTTATTGTCAGGCTCAGTAATAAGGTTTGGTGGATTTTTTTGTTTGTTTTGTTTTTACTAAATGTATGTGAACAGTTTAATCTAGAATTCGTAAAAAACACTTTGACCTTAGAGTTGGTAATGCATGTAACAGACTTGGGATTCAGATTTTTTTAAATAATAAAAGAGAATAGAAAAAATATTTCATGACAGCAGTCTCTGACAAATCTGGTGACTAATTTCCATTTAGTATGTTAAATGGGTAGCATTTTAGAGAATGAATTCTTTGAAGATACAAATGTTGTTAACTGAATTGTGTAATAAATGTTGGGATGTATGTTATTTAGGTTTTTAAAGGATTTTTGAAATGACATCCAAGAACTACAGTGCACAACAGACAGTAGCTAACATTTATTACACATTTAATATCACAAACTCTGTACCTAAGGGCTTTACATATTTTATCAGTTACTTTTTTCAGAACCCTTTATAGGTGCACTTATGTCTACTTTACAGAAAAGGGAATTGAGATACAGAATATCATGTCTGAGAACACACAGCTAGTAATTGGTAGAGCTAAGATTTGAACCTAGGCAGTTTGACTACAAAGCCCGCACTTAAAGCACTATGTTCAGGATAAATTATTAAGAATCATAGAAACTATATGCTGTCATAACAAAGATTGAGATGTACGTCTGAGGTACTTTTCTTTATGTAGCCATCAACAGATAATCTCAATATTTGGTGTGTGTTATGGCTTGTTGTTTTGGGGGTAGAGACAGGATCTGCTTATGTTGCCTAGGACTGGTCTTAAACTACTGGGCTCAAAGCAGTCCTCCCACCTTGGCCTCCCAAATTGCTAGGATTATAGGCGTGATACTATGGCTTTTAACACAGTATGAGTAACCAAAGAATAAAGGACTGACATATAGTCATTTCAATTTATTTAATAGTTTTACATTTATTATTTCTCGTTTGCTGTTTTGTGAGACTCTTGATTTTTGAGGGTTTTTCCTAATGGTTTATTTTCAGTGACATTCAGTCTTTTGCCAGATTCGATTCTCCTAATTATTTCTTTTGGAAAGGAGACCATTTGGAGTGTGTTTTTCCAAGATGACCTCTAGGAACTTAGTCCTTTTGTGACGGGTTTTTCTGAAACTTGTTTTACTGGAGAAATGAGCCCCAACAGAATGAAAAAATATTCTTCTCACTGGAAACATTATGTACTACTCTTTAATAGTCAGAGTTTTTGGACTATTCTTGACAGACACAATTGGTTAAAGCAATTGAAGATCATTTTCAAGTGTTAGAAAAATGTTACTACTAAGAATAAAAGCCCGAGGTGGGTGGATCACCTGAGCTCAGGAGTTCAAGAGCAGCCTGGGCAACATAACGAAACACCATCTCTACCAAAAATACAAAAATTAGCTGGGCGTGGTGGTGTAGTGCACGCCTGAAGTCCCAACTACTCAGGAGGCTGAGGAATGAGAATTGCTTGAGCCTGAGAAGCACAGGTTGCAGTGAGCCGAGATCATACCACTGCACTTCAGCCTGGGTGACGGTGAGACTCTTATTCCCTGCTGCCACGCCCTCTCACCCCTCCCGGCTCCCTGCTCCAAAAAATAAAGGTACTGATATTTGCAGTTGCTTGACTCTAAAATACTTTAGATGGCTCTATGGTTATTTCTTTATTGTTACCTTTTATCTGTTGCACCTTTTTGGTGACAGGGATGAAATTATAGTGAGAAAGCCAGGAATGACAGTCAAGTTATCTTTACTTATAAGGAAGTATACCTATGGTTTTGAAAATACATGATGTGTTTAGTACATTTTTGCATGTTACTTGAAACCACTTGTTTACAGTTCTTTTCCATATATTTGACCAATACAGGTTGGTAATTTTTAATTACAGAAATAATAAGTGAATACTTTTTCTAAAAATGCAAATGAAGACCTTCTGGACCAGCAACCCAAATCCTTGTTTCCTTCTTGCTTCTAAAAAGTGACTACTGCCAGGCCTTTATTATTATTATTAATGTTAACAGCTAAGGACAAAGTCTTTTTTAGAGAGCCTTTTGCAATTTTTGTATTAACCTGTGACAGCCCAGTGATGATCACTATTCCTACTTAGAGAGAATAGGACTAACTTTCAGAAATCCAGGCATTTTTCTACCTTTCATACTTTATCTTTCTTTCACTTTACTTGTCTTTTCTGTCTTTTATCACTTCTTTCTTTCTTCATTCTTTCTCTCTTTTGCCTGGATCGAGATTGTTAAGTCCCTCTCAGTGAAGGGTAAGATTATGAGATCTGAGGGCTGTATAAATATAGTAAGTTGTCCCTTAAGCATATTGAAATGTAGTGTGAAAGTTGGATGAAGGACATTTTCTAAACATATGCAAATAGCATACCTATCATATCAGTTCATTTTCAACATGTAACGGGTAATATAAATTTTTTTTTTTTTTTTTTTAAGACAGTGTTTTGCCCTGTCACCCAGGCTGTAGTGCAGCAACATCCTCATGGCTCACTGTAGTTTTGACCTCCCAGGCCCAATCAATTCTCCACCTCAGCCTTCCTAGTAGCTGGGACTACAGGCACATACCACCATGCCCAGCTAAGTTTTCGTATTTTTTCTGTAGAGACAGGGTTTTGCCATGTTGTGCAGGCTGGTCTCAAACTCCTGGGCTCAAATAATCCTCCCACCTCAGCCTCTTAAAGTGCTGGGGTTACAGATATGAACCACTGAGCCCACTGTGCCCAGCCTGATAATTTTATCTTTGTTTTTGTTTGTTTGTTTTTGTATTTTTAGTTAGAGACAGGCTTTCACCACGTTGGCCAGGGTGGTCTCAATCTCTTGACCTCGTGATCCACCCGCCTTGGCCTCCCAAAGTGCTGGGATTACAGGCGTGAGCCACCGCACCCAGCTACTTTAAGTTTTAATAATGGTAATTTTTTATGGTCCATAAAGAATAAAACGACAGCTAGAGATGCTGTGGGAATTTACGTTTAATTGGTGGGGTTATAATTATTCAAGAGGTTTTAAATCCCTATTCCTAGAGTCAGGAATTGGCAACATGTGATTTATATTGTTGGTTTATAACTATGAAAATAGATTACAGGCCGGGCACGGTGGCTCACGCTTGTAATCCCAGCACTTTGGGAGGCCGAGACGGGCGAATCACGAGGTCAGGAGATCGAGACCACAGTGAAACCCCGTCTCTACTAAAAATACAAAAAATTAGCCGGGCGTGGTGGCGGGCGCCTGTAGTCCCAGCTACTCGGAGAGGCTGAGGCAGGAGAATGGCGTGAACCCGGGAGGCGGAGCTTGCAGTGAGCCGAGATCGCGCCACTGCACTCCAGCCTGGGTGACAGAGCAAGACTCCGTCTCAAAAAAAAAAAAAAAAAAAAAAAAAGAAAATAGATTACAAAAACTGGGATATATAAACTGCAAATAATGGGCCAAACATAAATCTCACTCTTCTTAATCTGTAGAACCAAGATCCTCAGTTGCTCGAGATTTTAGGTGTTTTTGCTACTGATTAAACTGCACTCTTTTTATATTAGTCAACCTTAGCTTCATCTGCTTGTAAGCTTTTAGGAAGTTGGGTGCTTATACCCATCATCCAAGATAAAAACTCCCTTTGTTAAAAGCAGGTTGGTTGGTTTAACCACATTGCATACCTTAATTCATGCAGTCATGCCATGCTATTGGGTGCATTGCTGTATTTTCCTAGTTTGCTGTCCTACATATGGATCTTTTGACAAATCTCATTTGGTGATGGATGTTTGGTAAGATGCTAGGTTTTGTTTGTTTTGTTTTTTGAGACGGAGTTTTGCTTTTGTTGCCCAGGCTGGAGTGCAATGGTGTGATCTTGGCTCCCTGCAAACCCCACCTCCTGGGTTCAAGAGATTCTCCTGCCTCAGCCTCCTGAGTAGCTGGGATTACAGGTGTGTGCCACCATGCCAGGCTAATTTTTGTATTTTTAGTAGAGATGGGGATTCACCACGTTAGCCAGGCTGGTCTTGAACTCGTGACCTCAGGTGATCTGCCCGCCTCCACTTCCCAAAGTTGTGGGCTTACAGGCATGAGCCACCACGCCCGGCTGAGGCTAGGATTTTAATTATATTCCAGTATTTCTTACTCTCTTCATTATTACTCCCCTAAACAGTCTTTTTAGGCATTTTCCTCCTAGTTTCCTCCTGTGAAAATTTAATACTACAGATTATTGTATATCTGTATGTATGTAATGTATATATCTGTGCTTTATACATAAAATGAATACTTTTTGCCCTTCCTTCGCCCCCATTTTTACTCCCATGAGCATGGTTTTGCTTCCATTAAGAATGCATAGCAGGCCAGGCATGGTGGCTCACACCTGTAATCCCAGCACTCTGGGAGGCCAAGGTGAGCAGATCACGAGGTCAGGAGGTTGAGACCATCCTGGCCAACATGGTGAAACCCCATCTCTACTAAAAATACAAAAATTATCTAGGTGTGGCGGCACGTGCCTATAGTCCCAGCTACTCGAGAGGCTGAGGCAGGAGAATCTCTTGAACCTTGGAGGCGGAGGTTGCAGTGACCTGAGATCGCACCATTGCACTCCAGCCTGGCAACAGAGCGAGACTCCGTCTCAAAAAAAAAAAAAAAAAAAAAGCGTGTTATAGGCCGGGTGTGATGGCTCATGCCTGTAATCCCGACACTTCGGGAGGCCAAGGTGGGCAGATCACGAGGTCAAGAGTTCAAGACCAGCCTGGCCAACATGGCAAAACCCTGTCTCTACTGAAAATACAAAATTAGCCAAGTGTGGTGACACATGCCTGTAGTCCAGCTACTTGGGAGGCTGAGGCAGGAGAATCGCCTGCATCTGGGAGGCAGAGGTTGCAGTGAGCCAAGACTGCACCTCTGCACTCCAGCCCGGGCAACAGAGCAAGACTCACCAAAAAAAAAGAAAGGAAGAAGAAGCATGTTTGCATAGACTCATAAGCTTAAAACCTGGCTGATTTAAACATGTGGAGAGTGCATCCAATGACATTAGCTGAAATCCTAATTCTGAGTATCGAAGTAGAAGTAAGTTTCTTTCAAAGAACTTTGAATTTTCCCCCGTCTCTCCAAACACAACTTAAAAATATATATATATTGGCCGGGCGCGGCGGCTCACGCTTGTAATCCCAGCACTTTGGGAGGCCGAGGCGCGCAGATCACAAGGTCAGGAGATCAAGACCACGGTGAAACCCCGTCTCTACTAAAAATACAAAAAAAATTAGCCGGGCGTGGTGGCAGGCGCCTGTAGTCCCAGCTACTCAGAAAGGCTGAGGCAGGAGAATGGCGTGAACCCGGGAGGCGGAGCTTGCAGTGAGCCGAGATTGCGCCACTGCACTCCAGCCTGGGCGACAGAGCGAGACTCTGTCTCAAATATATATATATTATTTATATATATAATTATTTATTAATTATTAATATAATATTAATAATAATATCAATATTATCGTTAATTATTTATTTATTTATTAATATTAATTTATTAATATAGTTAATTATTAATTATAATTAATTAATTATATTATTAATTAATTATTAATATAATATTTATTTATTAATATAATATTAATAATATTAATATTAATTATTTAATATATAATTATTAATTATATATTTATATATAATTATTTATATATATATAATTGTCTTAGAGATAGGGTTTTCTCTGATGCCTGTGCATGAATTCAGTTGTGCAATCATAGCTCGTTGCAGCCTCAAACTCCTGGGCCCAAGCAGTCTTATGCCTCAGCCTTCCAAGTAGCTGGGAGTATTATAGGTGCATACCACTGCACATTTTAATTTTTTTTTGCAGTGATGGGGTCTTGCTGTGTTGCCCCAGCTGGTGTCGAACCCCAGAGCTCAATCCTCCTGCCTCAGCCTCCCAAAGTGCTGAGATTACAGGTGTGAGCCACTGCATCCGGCCCACAACATTTTTTAATGTAAAATTCACTTCCCTTTGGCCTGGCGTGGTGGTGGCTCACACTTGTAATCCCAGCACTTTGGGAGGCCAAGGCAGGCGTATCACAAGGTCAGGAGATCGAGACCATCCTGGCTAACACGGTGAAACCCCGTCTCTACTAAACAAAATGAGCTAGATGTGGTGGCTGGCGCCTGTAGTCCCAGCTACTTGGGAGGCTGAGGCAGGAGAATGGCGTGGACCCGGGAGGCAGAGCTTGCAGTGAGCCGAGATGTGCCACTGCACTCCAGCCTGGGCAAGACAGCGAGACTCCGTCTCAAAAAAAAAAAAAAAAAAAAAAAAACAGTTCACGTCACTTTTTAAAATAACATCTGGGATGTAAAAGGGGCAACACTTTTACAACGTTATTCTTTTGTGTTTAACTTAATTTTTTGAAAACCCCAGTACAACAGGAGCCAATTTTTTACCTAAGGAAAGATGTTTTTCTGTCTTGATTTACTACTTTGTGTATATCATTTTGTATTTCCTATAGTGTGAAGCCTCATTTTAGGTCATCCAGTGGTTCAGAACACTCAACAGAGGGCTCTGTATCCTTGGGGGATGGACAGTTGAACAGATCTAGTTCAAGAAACTTTCCAACTGAACGGCATAACCCTACAGTAACTGGGCATCAGGAGCAAACTTACCTTCAAAAGGAGATTTCCACTTTGCAGATGGAACAGAATGGGGACTATAGTAGGGGCAGGTAAGAAAATAAGGTACCTGAAAACCTTTGATAATAATGTGATAATCCTGAATAATTGAAGAACATGATCTTCATAATAATTAAATGAAGAACATTTAATTATTGGTATATGGTTATATTAAACAAATACGTTATTTTCAGAACATGAGTTGGTTGCTTTTTATAACTATTAAGAAATAGAGTACTCATATAGAATATAGCTCTGAATCAGAGGTTTATAAAGTTATTCGGAAGTTCCTTATAGTTCATATAGGAAAGAATAGCTTAGAAAATTAACATATCCATCTGCCTTATGGTTTTAATTTCTTCAGCTTTTAAACTATAGAAGTGGCTGGGTGCGGTGGCTCACA
Organism: Nomascus leucogenys; assembly: GCF_006542625.1. Classification (NCBI taxonomy): domain Eukaryota; kingdom Metazoa; phylum Chordata; class Mammalia; order Primates; family Hylobatidae; genus Nomascus; species Nomascus leucogenys. The sequence continues at coordinate 1,716,351 of NC_044388.1, read as the reverse complement.
CCTGTAATCCCAACACTTTGGGAGGCCGAGGTGGGAGGATCATCTGAGGTCAGGAGTTCAAGACCAGCCTGGCCAACATGGTGAAACCCTGTCTCTATGAAAAAATACAAAAATTAGCTGGGCATGGTGGCAGGCGCCTGTAATCCCAGCTACTTGGGAAGCTGAGATAGGAGAATCACTTGAACCCAGGAGGCAGAGGTTGCAGTGAGCCAAGGTTGCACCACTGCATTCCAGCCTGGGTGACAGAGCGCGACTCTGTCTCAAAATATAAATAAACTATAGAGGTGAGGTTATATATTGCCAACTTGCCTAATTAAACAATAGTATGGTTCTGGTTTGAAGGGATCGCTACTAACAAATGGGCTCATCTTACTTTATGGTGTGGTAGTAGGTAACGTTTTTAGTAAATTGGCTCAAGATCCCTGAGAATAATACATTACCTTTTAGTAATAGAGAAAACTAGCCACAAATGTAGACAGATGTTTAAATTGAAATGTATACAGCTGGCCGGGCATGGTGGCTCACGCCTGTAATCCCAGCACTTTGGGAGGTGGGGCGGACTGATCATGAGGTCAGGAGATCGAGACCATCCTGGCCAACATGGTGAAACCCTGTCTGTACTACAAATACAAAAATTAGCTGGGTGTGGCAGCGTGTGCCTGTAATTCCAGCTACTCAGCAGGTTGAGGCAGGAGAATTGCTTGAACCCGGGAGGCAGTTTGTAGTGAGCTGAGATCGCGCCACTGCACTCCAGCCTGGCGACAGAGCGAGACTCCATCTCAAAAAAAAAAAAAAAAAAAAAAAAAATGTATACGGCTTTGATAGAATGTATATATCTGAAGAAACTTACAACTTGTCCCTCCACCCCACCCCGCCCCCACCTTTTTCTTATTAAAAGGAGAACTCTCTTCAGAGGTCGAAGACGACGAGAAGATGACAGGATCTCAGTAAGTTTTTTAAAACTTTTATTCAGGCTTTTTTCTCTTCTGTGATTTACTATGGCATTGACTTTTGGTCTTTCCTTTCTGGGTTTTTGTTTTATTGATTGTAGTCTTCAGCAAAGGTAAATAGAGCCTAAATTTAACCTTGAAATTTTTACCACCACTACCCGTATACCCACCCTCTAGCACACATGTAGTAAGGAGTTTCGCTTGTGTTGCTTGCTTAAAAAAATTTGAAGATCTAATGTATTCACGTGGTTTTTAAATAAAAACATGAAGTCTTTCTAACTTCCTTACTTTTTCTTTCTTCTTTTCTTTTCCAAGACACGGGATATTACTGTTTCCCAGGGCACTGGAGTTACAGGCCTGAGCCACGTGCTTGGTGCAACATTAAGGACTTCTAGGGAGAGGCAGAGGAGGAACGGGTCTTGCTATGTCACCCAGGCTGAAGTGCAGTGGTACAATCATGGCTCACTGCAGCCTTGACATCCCAGGCTTAAGTGATCCTCCTCTAGAGATGTGGTCTTGCGGGCCAGGCACTGTGGCTCATGCCTGTTATCTCAGCTCTTTGGGAGGCTTAGTCAGTGGATCACTTGAGGCTACAGGCCCCATGCAAGTGCAAAAGCAAGCAGAACGGTCAGGACATCTTAAAGCTCCAAAATACTCGCCTTTGGCCAGGCATGACGATTCAAGTCTGTAATGTCAGCTCTTTGTGAGGCTGAGATGTATGGATCACTTGAGCTCAGGAGTTGGATACCAGCCTAGGCAACGTGGTGAAACCCCATCTCTACAAAAAAAAAAAAAAAAAAAAATTAGCCAGGCACCATGGTGCACGCCTGTGGTCCCAGCTACTTGGGAGGCTGAGGCAGGCTGATCCCTTGAGCCCAGGAGGTGGAGGTTGCAGTGAGCCAAGATTGTGCCACCGCACTCCAGCCTGAGCAACAGAGTGAGACTCTGTCTCAAAAAATAATAAAATAATCTCCTTTGACTCCATGTCCCACACCTAGGGTGCACTGATACAAGGGTTGGGCTCCCAAGGCCTTAGGCAGCTCCACCCCTTTGGCTTTGCAGGGATCAACCCTGGAGGCTGCTCTCATGGGCCCATGTTGAATGCCTGTGGCTTTTCCATGCCTGTTCTGGAGTCTGGAGGACGGTGGCCCTCTTCTGCCACCATACAGTGTCCTAGTGGAGGCTGGATTTGAGGGCTCCAGCCTCATATTTCCCCTCTGCACTGCCCTAGTAGAAGTTCTCCATGAGGTCTGCGCCCCTGGAGCAGGTTTCTGCCTGGACTTATACCAGGCTGGTGTACGTTTCTTTCAGAGGATGCCATACATCCTCTGAAACTGAGTCAGAGGCTCCCAAGCCAGTCCAGGAAGTTCCTCATCTTCTACCTTCTTTTGAGCCTTCCAGACTCTTCCACCCTCTATCTGTTACCCAGTTCCAGTGTTGCTTCCACATTTTCAGTTATCTTTATAGCAGTGCTCCACTCCTTAGTACCAATTTTCTTTAAGCCATTCTCCCATTTCTGTAAAGAAATACTTGAGACTGAATAATTCATAAAGAAAAGAGGTTTAATTGGCTAACAGTTCTGCAGGCTGTACAGGAAGCATGATGCAGGCATCTGCCCAGCTTCTGGGGAGGCTTTGGGAAACTTACAATCATGGCTGAAGGCAAATGGGGACCACACAGTTTATACATTTCAGGAGGAGGAGAGAAGAAACCCATTTTCAAAGAAGAAAATGTGTTCCATTATAACTTAGAATTGTTTTTAGGGTATACTGAACCTTTTAAATCAGTGTTGTAACTTTATTATACACAACCATGAAACTTCAGGCACCTTTTTTTTTTTTTTGGAGACAAAGTTTCGCTTTTGTTACCCAGGCTGGAGTGCAAATGGCGCAATCTCAGCTCACTGCAACCTCTGACTCCTAGGTTCAAGCAGTTCTCCTGCCTCACTCAGCCTCCAGAATAGCTGGGACTACAGTCACCTGCCACCACGTCTGGCTTTTTGTATTTTTAGTAGAGATGGAGTTTCACCATGTTGGCCAGGCTGGTCTCGAATTCCTGACCTCAGGTGAGCCACCTGCCTTGGCCTCCCAAAGTGCTGGGATTACAGGCGTGAGCCATCGTGCCTGACCAACAATTCTTTTTTTTTTTTGAGACAGAGTTTCGCTCTTGTTGCGCAGGTTGGAGTGCAGTGGCGTGATCTCGGCTCACTGCAACCTCCGCCTCCTGGGTTCAAGTGATTCTCCTGCCTCAGTCTCCCAAGTAGCTGGAATTACAGGCGCTCGCCACCATGCCTGGCTAATTTTTGTATTATAGTAGAGACAGGGTTTCACCATGTTGGCCAGGCTGGTCTCGAACTCTTGACCTCAGGTGATCACCACCTGCCTCGGCCTCCCAAAGTGCTGGGATTATAGGTATGAGCCACTGCACCCAGCCCAACAATTCTTTCTTAGCATTCCATCGTAGCAGTCCACATGACTTCTCAAGTGGCCCTCAACAATTTGGAATAAGAGATTAGGCCCTGCATGATGGCTCAGGCCAGGCGTGATGTCTCACGCCTGTAATCCCAGCACTTTGGGAGGCCCTGGTGGGTGGATTGCTTGAGGGTAGGATTTCAAGACCATCCTGGCCAACATGGTGAAACCCCATCTCTACTAAAAATACAAAAATTAGCCGGGTATGGTGGTGGGTGCCTGTAGTCCCAGCTACTCGGGAGGCTGAGGCAGGAGAATAACTTGAACCCAGGAGGCAGAGGTTGCAATGAGCTGAGATCATGCCACTGCACTCCAGCCTGGGTGACAGAGCGAGACTCTGTCTCAAAAAAAAAAAAGTGAGAGAGAGAGAGAGAGACATTAGATTTGGGGTTTATTCAATATGTTGTAAATGTCATGATGGAGGACTAAACATTGGGGTAAAAGAAACAGGCATGACTTCCAGTAGGTAGGTCATGATAGAGGAGCTCTTTTGCAGGAGGGAGATCTTAGCTGGGAATAAAATTTTGGATTTGTAAGCCTTCACATAGTAATTGGAGTGATAAGCTCATGCAGAGTACTCTCCATAGAGTGGTGAAAGTGGTCTAATATGGAACCTTGGGGAATAAAGCAGCAGTGTTGGGTTGAAAAATGAGATTATTCAGCATGCTGTTTAAAGTATTCAAGCAAAATCTGAATGGACATAGGTAATGGACAAATGTTATCTCGGTTGTAGGCAAAGGCCTAGGCTGAAAATATTTAAAACCTACAATTCAATGATGTTTTTGTAAATTTACAGAGATATACAGCCATCACCACCAAAAAGCAAAACAGGTTGTTTTAACAGTTGCTTGCATATAGGTAGTAGTTGAAGCCATGGATAGTGGACATCACTCAAGGAGAATGTGAGAAGTAAAGAGTAATAACCAAATGGAAACCATCAAAAAGTTAGAAATGTTCAGAGGAAAAAGAGCACATGTCTATTGAATCTAAAAAACAAAAAAGGTATCACAGAAGCTAAGAGAAAATGTGTTCCCAAGGAAAGGATGGTTAACACACCAAATGCTGTAGGTCAGGAAACGAGAGGTCAGGAAAAAGGGTCTGTCAGGTTTTGTGTTGTTGAAGGCGTTGGTGACACCTGAGATAATTTTAGTGGAGTGATGACAAAGTGGAGGAGATACAACAAGTAAGAGGCAAGAGGCTTGTCAGAGGATATTATAGGGTGTCAGGAGGGAAGCATGAGATTTTTCATATATGTTATATAGAGGAGGGATATTGTTCTCTCTTGAATAAATAGATGGAGAAAGATGGTGATGGTCCGGCACAGTTGCTTAAGCCTGTAGTCCCAGCACTTTGGGAGGCCAAGGAGAGAGGATCACTTAAGCTCAAGAGTTTGAGACCAGCCTGGGCAACATAGTGAAACCTTGTCACTACTAAAAAACAAAAAATAAAAATTTAGCCAGGTGTGGTGGCGCACACAGCTACTCTGGAGGCAAAAAAGGCAGGAGGATTTCTTGAGTCCAGGAAGTCAAGGTTGTAGTGAGCTGATTGTGTCACTGCATTTCAGCCTTGGCGACAGACCAAGACCCTGTCTCAAAAAAAAGAAAAAAGAGTTGATAGCAAATTTAGGTAAAGTGGGTGTTTTTGTTAAGAACGCATAGGAAATTATGAAATGAATAGTGAAGACTGGTTAGGAGGCTTAAGGAGTATGGCAAAGTTTACAAAAGAAACAGGTGAGAGAAGTGACTAAAGAAAAGTAGAATTGATAAAGACTGATGAGAGCTCAAGTGAGATGTCAAACCAAGAATTTATGTAGGGATACAGTTCTGTGCATTATAGAGATTTTGTTTGCTTCTTTTTCTTTTCTTGCAGCTTTCAGCTTCTGTGACACAGGATTAGGGAATGAGATAGCCATGTGACCTATTTTATTATTTGTTCGTTTTAGAGACCTCATCCTTCAACAGCTGAATCAAAGGCTCCAACACCAAAGTTTGACTTATTAGCCTCAAATTTTCCACCTTTACCTGGAAGTTCATCAAGAATGCCAGGTGAACTCGTTTTGGAGAATAGGATGTCTGATGTTGTTAAAGGTGTATACAAAGAAAAGGTAAACATCCAGCATCTGAGTCTTACCTTATGAGACCATATTTAGGCTTTATTTGCAGTGTTATTATTTAAAATTTTACTTGCAGTTAGTGTACATTTCTATCATAGTTTTTATTGATGGAGTTTTCAGCATGCTTAGAGTGTTTTTTTAAAGATTTATGATAAAGCTGCACAAAGGCAATAAAATGTTTCTTGGCTTTTGCATGTCTTTTTTTTGTTTGTTTTTTTTAAAGACATGATCTCAGCTCACTGCAGCCTCTACCTCCTAGGTTCAAGTGATTCTCCTGCCTCAGCCTCCCAAGTAGCTGGGAGTACAGGCGTGCGCAACCACGCCTAGCTAACTTTTGTAATTTTTTTTTAGTAGAGACAGGGTTTTGCCACGTTGGCCAGGCTGGTCTCCAACTCCTGACCTCAAGCTATCTGCCCACCTTGGCCTCCCAAAGTGCTGGGATTATAGGCGTGAGCCACCACGTCCAGCCTTGCATGTCTTCCTATTAGTCAGTTCAGCCTGTTAGAACTGATAACTGACTAATGCAAGCTAAATGGAAGGTATCATTTCCATTTATGTGCCTATAATTCACTAGTGATGAAATGAATTCTTTCAAACAATGGAAAGTAGATGTCTAGAGGCTGAGATACCTCATCCTATGATTATTTGGTGTGTAGACCTCTCCATATCAGAAATCCTCATGTCTCATAAGTTTTTCTCATTTTCTACCTTTTTCTAATTCAGTTTTTTTTTTTAAATTATAATAGTACATGTCTATAGTATATCTAGGCTTTTAATGAAAAAACCTGTAACTACTTTCAGCTCCTTAGATTTTTCTCCCAATTTTTATTCCTGTATTTCTTTATTTTTTTTATTTTTTTTTCTTTTGAGACGGAGTCTTGCTCTGTAACCTAGACTGGAATGCAGTGGCGGATCTCTGCTCACTGCAACCTCCGCCTCCCGGGTTCAAGCGATTCTCCTGCCTCAGCCTCATGAGTAGCTGGGATTATAGGCGTGAGCCACCACACCCAGCTAATTTTTGTATTTTTAGTAGAGACAGGGTTTCTCCATGTTGGCCAGGCTGGTCTCAAACTCCTGACCTTGCGATCCACCCACCTTGGCCTCCCAAAGTGCTGGAATTACAAGCGTGAGCCACTGCGCCCAGCCCTGTATTTCTAATTATTATTTTTTTTTTTTTGAGACGGAGTCTCGCTCTATATAGCCCAGACTGGAGTACATTGGTGCGATCTCTGCTCACTGCAAGCTCTGCCTCCTGGGTTCATGCCATTCTCTTGCCTCAGCCTCCCGAGTAGCTGGGACTACAGTCGCCTGCCACCACGCCCGGCTAATTTTTTTTTTTGTATTTTTAGTAGAGACGGGGTTTCACCATGTTAGCCAGGATGGTCTCGATCTCCTGACCTTGTGATCCGCCCGTCTCAGCCTCCCAAAGTGCTGGGATTACAGGCATGAGCCACCGCGCCCTGCCTAATTAACATCTTTTTATTGTAACCTCTTGGCTTTTCCATTTTCAGCAGTGTCTGTTAACTTCACTTTCTGAAGCTAAAGATTTAGCTCTCTTAAGCCAACATACTCACACTTTTCCTATCCTCCTGATATATTGTACTTCATTATATATAAGATATCATCAATTATAGGGCACCCATTATTTTAGTATCTCTAAGAAAGTAAAAAATGTTGCTAGTTATGCTAGGACACGCCATCCTTTGTAAGTCACATTTCAGTATTACATATTTTTTTCATGGCTGAGACTCAAACATAATATACTATGATTGTTTCTCCTTTTGTGTGCACTCTCGGTGTCCTACTGCATAGCTGGGCCTTCTCTTTACCATCACCCTGGCAATTTTACTTACTCTTCTTTATCGATCCCCCTTTTTTTCTCACTCTTGTTTCACTCTTCCATGTTAGGGTGGTTCGTATCTTCCATGGTCATGAAGTATATAAATTTCTTGCATTCCGAAAATGTTTTTCTGCTCTCAAATTGATCAGTAGTTTATTTCTGTATTGGATTCTCTATTAGAAATCACTTTCCCTTGGAATTTTGAAGGTATTATTCGACTGTCTTGTTTCTTTAAAAAAAATATTGTGATATATGTAGTAGTTATTTCGTAAGTTCTAAGATACACTTTTTCCCCCATGTTTTATCACCTTTGAAAATCAGACTAAAAATTATTTTTTAAAAAATGTAGGCCGGGCGCGGTGGCTCACGCCTGTAATCCCAGCACTTTGGGAGGCCGAGGCGGGCGGATCACGAAGTCAGGAGATCAGGACCATCCTAGCTAACACGGTGAAACTCCGTCTCTACTAAAAATACAAAAAATTAGCCAGGCATGGTGGCGGGTGCCTGTAGTCCCAGCTTCTCTGGAGGCTGAGGCAGGAGAATGGCGTGAACCTGGGAGGCGGAGCTTACAGTGAGCTGAGATTGCGCCACTGCACTCTAGCCTGGGCGACAGAGCGAGACTCCATAAAAAAAAAAAAAAAAAAAAAAAATGTAAAGGCTGGGCACAGTGGCTCACGCCTGTAATCCCCACACTTTTGGAGGCCAAGGAGAGCGGATCATGAGGTCAGGAGTTTGAAACCAACCTGGCCAACGTGGTGAAACCCCGTCTCTACTAAAAATAGAAAAATGAGCTGGGCATGGTGGCACACACCTGTAGTCCCAGCTACTCGGGAGGCTGAGGCAGGAGAATCGCTTGAACCCGGGAGGCAGAGGTTGCAGTGAGCAGAGATCCGCCACTGCAGTCCAGCCTGGGCGACAAGAACAAGACTCTGTCTCAAAAAAAAGAAAAAAAAAAAATAGCCAGGCACATTGGCTCATACCTGTAATCCCAGCACTGTGGGGGTCCAAGGTGAATGGATTGCTTGAGCCCAGGAGGTCAAGACCGACCTGGGCAACATAGAGAAGGTCCTGTCTGTACATAAAGTAAAAAAAAAAAAAATTAGCTGGGCATGGTGACGCATGCCTCTAGTCCTTGCTACTTGGGAAGCTGAGACAAGAGGATTGCTTCAGCCCAGGAGATAGAGCTATGATGAGCTGTGATCACACCACTGTACTCCACCCTGGGTGACAGAGCATACCTGTCTCAAAAAAAAAGACTATCTTTAATCAGAAGCTATTTTAAGTGTAGTATTTTTATTTGCTTCTCATCTTAAGGTCTGCTTCTATCCTGTGGTTTTATTTTTATTTTTTCTTATTGGTACATAAAATAATGGTGTAATTCACAAATAATGGCATCTCAGATTTCAGAAGATGATACACAAACACACATATATACTTTCTTTTTTTTTTTTTTTTTTTTGAGACGTAGTTTTGCTCTTGTTGCCCAGGCTGGAGTGCAATGGCACGATCTCGGCTCACTGCAACCTCTATCTCCCAGGTTCAAGCGATTCTCCTGCTTCAGCCTCCCAGGTAGCTGGGATTACAGGCATTTGCCACCATGCCCAGCTAATTTTTGTGTTTTTAGTAGAGATGGGGTTTCACCATGTTGGCCAGGATGGTCTCGAACTCTTGACTTCAGGTGAGCCACCATGCCCGGCCATGTATGCATTTTTAAAGAATAATCATGAAGTGTACATCTCCTTATAACCCCAACACACAATCGTAACCCATAAACATCCCTAGTATCTTAGCAGTGACATGTGTATCTCCCCCCTATTTATAGTCATTCTGCCCCATTCTTCCCCTTTAGATATAAACATTATTCTGACTTTGTGATAGCAAGTTTCTTGCCTCATTCTGCATTGACAGAATTTTTCTGTGAAGGGCCAGCTACTAATAGTAAATATTTTAGGCTTTGTGGGCCATGTATTGTCACATATTCTTTGTTTTACAACCCTTTAATAACTTAAAAACCAAACCAGACATGGTGGCTCATGCCTGTAATCCCAGCACTTCGGGAGGCTGAGGTGGGAGGATCACTTGAGACCAAGAGTTTGAGACCAGCCTAGTCAACATAGCAAGACCCCCATCTCTAAAAAAATAATAATAATAATTTTAAAATAATAATTACAATTTACAAACCATTCTTAGCTTGTAAGCCATACCAGAACAAGTTGAAGGCTGCATTTGGCCTTGCGGGTCTTAGTTTACCAACCCTTGCCCTAGGTGATAAAACGGGGTGCCTGTGTTTGGAAAGGTTATAAATGGAATTGTACAGTATGTATTCTTTTACTTCTTTCATTCTGTATGGTTTGAGATTGATCACTGTTAATACAGATGATTGTTGTTCATTTTGAACTGTTATGTGATATTCTATTGTAGGAAGTAAAATATTTATTCATTGTGCTGTTAATGGACATTTTGCCATTATAAATCTTCATGTGAGCAAGAACTTTTCTAGGATTTATATATCAGCTTGTGTTCTTTTAAAATTTTAAAGTCTTTCAAGTGTGTTTTGAGATGGAGTGTCGCTGTGTCGCCCAGGCTGGAGTGCAGTGGCACGGTCTTGGCTTATTGCAACCTCCACTGCCAGGGTTCAAGTGATTCTTGTGCCTCAGCCTCCTGAATGGTGAATACAGGCGTGCGCCACCATGCCCGGCTAATTTTTGTATTTTCAGTAGAGACAGGGTTTCGCCTTGTTGGCCAGGCTGGTCTCAAACTCCTGACCTCAGATGATCCACCCACCTTGGCCCCCCAAAGTGCTGGGTTGACAGGTGTGAGCCACTGCGCCTGGTCAGTGTTTCAAGTTTTTAAGAAACAGATTCATATATTTTTTTTTACATATTCTGCGTACTAATCCTTTGTCAGTTACATGTAGTACAAATAATCTTTCACTTCTGTGGTTTCTTTTCTGTCTTCAGCGCCTATAGGTTGAAACAAGTTCTTAATTTTAATATGGTCCTATTAGTGTTTTCTTTATAGTTTGCTGTTTTTATTTCATGCTTAGGAAATGATCTAGCTTCCAGATCATGTTCTTATTTATATTTTCTACCAAGTTTTTCTGAATGTTCCTTTCAAAACCTATTGAAAATTTTATTTCATCCATCAGTTTTAATTTCTAGGGCTCTTTTCTAAATTCTATGCCAGCAGTATAAATACACATAACAGCGTTTACCATCTTAACCATTTTAAGTGTGTACAGTTCTGTAGTATTAAGTACCTTCACATGGTTGTGCAGCTAAGCTCCAGAACTTACTATCTTTCAAAACTAAAACTCTATACCTATTAAACCATTCCCTTTTCCTCCCTTCTCTTATCCTTCAGCAGCCACTATTCTACTTTCTGTCTCTGAATTGACTACTCTTAGTAATTCATATAAGTAGAATCATACAGTATTTGTCTTTCTATGACTGGTTTATTTTACTTAACATCTTCAATGTTCATTCATGTTGAGCGTGAGTCAAGATTTCATTAATTTTTTTTTAATGTAGCCTACAAACTTTTTTTTTTTTTTGAGACACGGTCTTGCTCTGTTCCCAGGAGGGAGTGCAGTGGCACTATCATGGTTCACTGCAGCAGCTTCAACCTCCCAGACTCACGTGATCCTCTCAAGTAGCAGGGACAGCAGGTGGACACCCCCACACCCTAGCTAAATATTTTACTTTATTTTGTAGAGACAGGATCTTGCTATGTTGTCCAAGGCTGGTCTTGAACTCCTGGGCTCAAGCAGTCCTCCCGCCTCAGCCTCCCAAAGTGCTGGGATTACCGTCATGAACCCCTGCACCCACCCCTATGTTTAATTTTTTTTTTTTTTTTTTTTTTTTTTTGGGTCGGGGGGACGGAGTCTCGCTCTGTAGCCCAGGCTGGAGTGCAGTGGTGCAATCTTGGCTCACTGCAACCTCCGACTCCCGGGTCCTGGTTCAAGCAATTCTCCTGCCTCAGCCTCCCGAGTAGCTGGGATTACTGGCATGCACCACCATGCCCAGCTAATTTTTGTATTTTTAGTAGAGATGGGGTTTCATCATGTTGGCCAGGCTGGTCTTGAACTCTGACCTTGTGATCCACCCACCTCAGCCTCCAAAAGTGCTGGGATTACAGGTGTGAGCCACTGCGCCCAGCCTATTTAACTTTTTAAGGAACTGCTACATTGCTTTCTAAAGCAGTGCATCATTTTACGTTGCCACCCTCTATGTATGAGTTTTAATGTCTCCATATCATCACCAACATTTGTTAATGTTTGTCTTTTTTTTAATTATAACCATCCTTGTGGGTATGAAGTGATTTTTCACCGTGGTTTAGCTTTGCATTTTATGATGACTACTGATGTTGACCATCTTCTCTTGTGCTTATTAGACATGTGTATATCTTCTTTGGAAAAAGTCTGAGTGTAATTTTGAAAAATCTTTTTACTTTAAGGATAATGAAGAGTTGACAGTTAGTTGCCCAGTGCCTGCAGATGAGCAGACAGAATGCACTTCTGCCCATCAACTCAATATGAGTACCAGTTCTCCATGTGCTGCTGAGCTTACTGCATTAAGGTACAAGTTATAGTATAGAAGATCTTCAACATTAAATTACTTTTTCTGGCCGGGTGTGGTGGCTCTTGCCTGTAATCCCAGCACTTTGGGAGGCTGAGGCAGGTGGATCACCTGAGGTCAGGAGTTCAAGACCAGTCTGGCCAACATGGTGAAACCCCGTCTCTACTAAAAATACAAAAATTAGCCGGGCGTGGTGGCGGGCGCCTGTAATCCCAGCTAATCGGGAGGCTGAGGCAGGAGAATTGCTTGAACCTGGGGGGCGGAGGTTGCAGTGAGCCAAGAGCATGCCACTACACTCCAGCCTGGGTGACAGAGTGAGACTCCATCTCAAAAAAAAAAAATTACGTTTTCTTCTGATTAGTTGCTCAACTGTTGTATATGCTATTCTGAGTGTAATTGCAAGCTCTTTTTTCCTTAGCACAACTCAGCAAGAAAAGGATCTAATAGAAGATTCCTCTGTTCAGAAGGATGGTCTCAATCAGACAACTATACCAGTTTCTCCTCCAAGTACTACAAAGCCATCGAGGGCAAGTACTGCTTCACCATGTAATAATAACATAAATGCAGCTACAGCTGTGGCTCTACAGGTAACTTGAAGATTTTCGTTTATGTTTAAAAAAAAATAATAGATTAATTTTTTTTTCCACATAACACTTTGTTAGAACAGAGTCATTTGGAAGTAGCCCAAGTTGGGGCTGACTATCAGAAAGAAGCTTAAGGAGTTTTAAGGTCACTGCAAAGAGCTAGAAAGTTTTAGGTTTTGTTTTGTTTTGTTTTGTTTTGGAGACTCAGTCTTCGCTCTGTCACCCAGGCTGGAGTGCAGTGGCACGATCTCGGGTCACTGCAAGCTCCGCCTCCTGGGTTCATGCCATTCTCCTGCCTCAGCCTCCCGAGTAGCTGGGACTACAGGCGCCCACCATTACACCTGGCTAATTTTTTGTATTTTTAGTAGAGACAGGGTTTCACCTTGTTAGCCAGGATGGTCTCAATCTCCTGACCTCGTGATCCACCCGCCTCGGCCTTCCAAAGTGCTGGGATTACAGGCGTGAGCCACCGTGCCCGGCCCATTCTGTTTCTTTTGATTGCTTTTTTTCTGTTCATATGGTTAAGTGAAGCTTCTTCCTTACCCACGTTAGGATGAATTTATCATTTTGGGGCTAACATAAAGAGGCCTTGTGCCTCTTGGTATTCTTTTGGTTGTATATGTGATACTTACCAAGTCTGTAAGTGGCCATTGAGAGGCCACTCCCACTTACCAAGTTCCAGAATTGTTTTATAGTTATGTAATTGGGAAAATACAGAAAAATAGAACAAAACACAAAATTTACCTATAATCCCTAGCATTTTAGTACAGCACTTTTAAAAATAGATTTAGAAGACTATCTTCTCATTTAATGATAGTAATAATACTAAAATAAAAGCTACCATTTGAATACTTACTATATATTATTAGGACTAGTGCTGAAGACTTTACATGCTTTATTCTGTTCTCACGATACCTCTATTCCACCTTTTTCAGTTGAGGTAATTAAGACTTTTAATGAGTCTTTTTATACCATTGGTTTCTAACTGCTCTGCTGGGATTCTTTTGTCATCTTTCTTGGGGTTCTTTGTAGCAAGGAAACAGGAGCAGAAAGAACCATTTTATTTCATCATATGGCTATACCATTATTAATCTAATCTGTCCTTTCCTGTTAGGCGTTTAGGTCGTTCCCATCGTTATAAATAATGCTGACATGAACATCCTTCAGTTAAATTCCTCAAGTGAAATTATTGTATAATAAATAAAGATTGTACCAGTGTACTCTGAACAGTATATATGAGAGTGCTTGTTGCATTTTTCTGGAAGATAATCTGTGGTTTTCTTGTGGTTAACACAATCATTTTTGTACTTTATAATTTAAAGAATGTGTACTGTAAATGTTTTTTTTTTATCATCACTTCAAAGGAACCCCGAAAGTTAAGTTATGCTGAAGTGTGCCAGAAGCCCCCTAAAGAGCCATCTTCAGTTCTTGTGCAGCCACTACGGGAACTTCGCTCCAATGTGGTGTCTCCCACCAAAAATGAAGACAATGGAGCTCCTGAGAACTCCGTTGAGAAACCACATGAGAAGCCAGAAGCAAGGGCTAGTAAGGATTATTCTGGCTTCCGAGGCAATACAATCCCCAGGGGAGCAGCAGGAAAAATCAGGGAACAGAGACGCCAGTTTAGCCATAGGGCTATACCTCAGGGAGTGACTCGACGTAATGGCAAAGAGCAATATGTGCCACCCAGATCACCAAAGTAAAAAACAACAAAACTATTCAAAAACTTCACTCTCTTCCCGTTAAACTTGAACTGTGGCTGTATTGAACTGTTTTGGAGGGGAGGGGGTAGCCAGGAAGGAAACAGGAGAAAGTACGTCCATTTCATTATGGATTTTGGAGTTATGAGTGATAGGATCCCAAAATTCATCTCTAATGTGGTTTTTAAATGCTGGAGGATTCCAATCAATATAAATATATATATATATATATATATACACACACATATATAAAAAGTATAATTTTTCTATTTTTGTTTTTGGTTTTAATTTGCAGAGATTTGCTGCCACGAATCAATTTTGAGGGTTCAGATTTAGCTTGCAAGAAAAAAGAAACATTATACATCCTTCAGTATAGGAGATGAGGGAATGAGAGAAAATATTTTTTGAAGAAGCATTTCTGTAAAATTAGAAATTACTTTTTTTAATCTATTTAAAGTTTGGCTTGAAGAATGCCATCTCTGACTATATGGCCTTGTATTGCAAAGCAGATCAGTGGCTGGGGTGCCTGTTGTGGGTGTGAGTGTGTACAAGAGCGATTGGAGCCAAATCTGTTGTCATGTTAGTAAATGATTTGAAAACTGAATGTAATACTTGAGTAGATTTTTTTTTCTAGTTTGAAATTTAGTCTGTCTTTTTGACCTTACTAATATTTCATTTAACAAGTTGTAAAACTCTGATTGTACTTGGAGATGTGACTACCAATCAGTTTGATACTCAAGGAAAGGGGGTTATTCAAAAAATTGAAAATTTCATCTTAGACCTCAGTGCATAGGTCAAATGGATTTCAGAGGTTTAAACTTCCCTGTGATTCCCCCCCAATACCCCCAAAATGAGAAACATTTGTTACTCTCTGTTTCTTACTCCATTTGTTACTCTCTGTTCTTTGACTGCCCACCCACAAAAGCAAAATAACCAACTACCTACCCAATTGTATGTTTGTAATTGCTTTGACCAGTCTAGTCAAATCATATAAATTGTTCTAAATTTCAGAATTGAACATTGAAGTATTAACCCTTCTGTTCACACATTTAGAATTTTAGCTCCCAAGATGGTAGGGCAGACTGACCCTACAGTAATTTATTTGTTGTTAGTGTTAAAGATTAAAGGTAGTAACTGACTCTTAAGTGTTAAATAATGTAGAAGTGAAAATTTTTTTTAAAGGCTTAATTTGTGGGGGGGGGACTTATTTCTGTTTACAATGTATTTATCACCTTCCTTCCCTCCTCTTCTCCCCCCACACCCAAAAAAATACAGTTTGGAATTCACTGAAACAGTACCAGCAAAGTCATGGGATTTTTTAGTAAAGATGAGAAAGATGGTTGAAGAAAATTAATGCATAATTTCTCAGTGAATAAAGTCGTAGCTCTCATATACTAAATAGACAAGTTTACATGCTGTTATTTAGAAAATGCCTAAAATATTAAAAACCGTGTTGTGTTAATCTGTTTTAAGTCATACCATGTTCAGAGTTCTATGTAAGGTGGGTTTTATTTTTCTTTTAAGGGATAGTTTGTAATAGTAAGAACTGTCCCATATGTTAGTAAATTACATATGTACAAATTGAAACTGTAAATTGTGAACACTGGAAAGCACCATTGTGACATAGAGTAAACATCTTAGTAATATATTAAAGTGAATGTAAATGGTGGTTAAAATTACATTACTGTGAAATTCATCTTCCAACTCTAAGTTAAGCTTTGGAGATACATTTTAGTGGTTAACTGTTAAGAGCTTTGAAAACACTGCACATATCTGTACAAGCCAGAATTACTATTTCTTTGACTTACTATTAGCTTGGCAGTTGCTTTTGATTTGATTGTTTTATGACATGGTATACTATATTTACTCAGTTTGAAACTATTCATTTCTACACACTGTTTTTAAAAATTGCTTACTAGGTGAAACATAACAATAAAACTACCTGTGCTGAAATTTTGGGGGAAGTTTAGGTCCTTTAAAAAAAAAAAAAATTAATCATTGACTACATCTATGATAAAAGTGCTTATTTTGGTTTACTAAGATAATGCAGTTGGTGGAAATGATAAACATTTTAAGTGTTAACATCCTTTGAATGCATTGGATTTCAGAGAATAAACATTTTGTAAAAATCACTTGGTAAGGATTATAAACTTAATTACTGCACTTAAAATGAAACATTACTTTTTTTAAACAATGTGTCACAAATATAGGCCTGTATTACTTGTATGCTTGTGTGACTTACTGTTAGTCCGCCAACGTCTAAAAATTTAAAGATTATAACTGAAATACAAGAAAAGAGCCTTCTTTTAGAAGAAAGCAGGTATATTTTTGCTTTTACTTCAAATGTTATTGAAAGTAGAAAATTGATTTGTAGATATAACCTTTAAAAATTTTAAGACATAATGTTTTTAATTTAATTTGCCTCATTACGTCTAATAGTTCCCATTTGATGGGATGTATAGGGAAGAGTGAGAGAGAGATAGTATGTGTGTGTGTATGTGTGTGTAATATTTATATATATTCACAGTATGTATTTAGCATTTATTTTATTACAACAGATTTAAAGTTTGTATCTAAATAATGCCTATGAGTTGTGTGAAGCTGTTGGCTTTTTCCAGCGTTACTTTGTAGCTAATGAGGGTGGATGTTCATTGTAGTTTATTTATTTGGTTCTTTAGATGGAGGAATTTAAATAATCAAATTTTTGTCTTCACCTTTATAACTTGACATTTCCTTGATCTGTTGGAGGCTAAAAGTAGGTATAAATGATATTGAATGTTTGGTATAGTGATACTCTGCCATAGTTCTTACTGCATGAAGAGAACAAGAGTCACACAAGTTCACCACCTTGCACTTCATAGAGAAGGTACATAGAGACACTGCAAAACCTGTCTCCATTTGCTATCCTGATAATTAAGGTTTTCATAATACCTAGGGCCTGTCTCTGAGTAATTTTAATTTTGCCAAATACACTGACATTTAAAATAGTGATCCATATAAATTTTTTTCAGCTGGGTTTTGAGGACGATAAGAGCTTTCAATGATAAAGGTTCGTTGTGGTAATTGTCTTATGTGCTGAATTTGCAGATGATCAGATGCTGTGCAGAATTCTGATTTATTTTTGTTTCCTAAAATTAAGATAGCTTGAATATTATTTCACATTCCTTTTTCTTTTTTAAATAGGTTTGCTTTGGAAAGGCTTGATGATGGAATGTTAGCATCTTCACTAGGGTAAAGAAGAACAAAAAGAATGTTGCTGGAACATAAAATAGTATTTAAAAGTTAATGAACACTTCTCTAGTTTTCTTAGTTATGGCCTTAATAATTAGTCTCTTGGCTTAAATGTCCACTAGTTTTACTTTGACACAGTTGAACAACACTGGGGTTAAGTCTCTGGTATTTAGGCTGGCGATATATATATTAACCATATTTTTAAAGTACCAATTTTGTTTTTACAGAAAAAACTCAAAAGAGAACAGTGTATTCCTTTTGAGGGGCTTTTATAAATTATTAACTATAATATATGATGGATTTTTTCCTAATTTTTTATATTTCCTTACAATTTTGGTGGCCATTAATTTAACTTTAGGCTTTTGGGCATATGCTAGTCTGAGCTTCCAAAAAGATACATGTATGTTTCACTGTTCATTAGCTGAATGAGGAGATTTTAAGAAGTTGAAAGAGAATTTATTTTCAAGTTGTGAGTAAATCCTCCTTTGAAATTCACCTGATTCAAACTTAAAGTTTATTTTTAAAAGCTGACAACTTTTTATGAATCTTCGAATTGACAGTTCCTAAAAGCGTAACTCAGATATTAATGGGCTGTGTATTAAATGGTTTTGTTTTCAGTTTTGCAGCACAGAACACTGTTGAAATATCCATATCAACTTGATTTTTTTAACCTAATTCAGGTGTCCTTTGACATCCCTTCAATGTTGGGGATGGGGGTCAGAGCCAGTTATCAGGCTTCTGTTATGTCGATTGCTTAGATTTGTTCCTGTTGTCAAAACTGTCGCCCCCAAAATTGGTGTGACACATGCTCATGCATAAAATGTTAAAATGAGTACATCCTTGTATTTGTATTTGTTTTCAACATCGCCAAGGTGCTATGGGAAATTAAAGTAACAAAATTAGAAAAAAAATAAAATTATTAAAAAGCAGGACTGGTTTCCTTTTCTCTAGGTGGTGTATGTCTAATGACTACTTCTGTCTACCTTTCAGTATTATATGTTGCCCTCACTAATTCTATTGTTATTGTCTAAGCTGTTTTTTGGATGATGAGGGCAGTGGGAAGTAATGGTGTTTCACGTAAAACAAGGGCAGAGAGACAAGATACAGCTTTATGATCCTCGGGTTTTCTTTTAATTATTTTAGTATCAGAAGCAGTTATTAAAGGGTGAAAAATGGCTGGGCGCGGTAGCTCACGCCTGTAATCCCAACACTTTGGGAGGCCGAGGCGGGCGGATCACCTGGGGCCAGGAGTTCAAGACCAGCCTGGCCAACATGGTGAAACCCCGTCTCTACTAAAAATACAAAAATTAGCTGGAGATGGTGGTGGGCGCCTGTAATCCCAGCTGCTCGGGAAGCTGAGGCAGGAGAATCGCTTGAACTTGGAAGGTGGATATGGCAGTGAGCCAAGATCACGCCATTGCACTCTATCCTGGGTGACTAATGAAACTCCGTCTCAAAATAAAGGGGAGAAAAGACTGCAGTGGCCCTGTAATCCCAGGGTGCATTTCAGGGGGCTGAGGTGCAAGGATCACTAGAAACTATGAGTTCAAGCCCAGCCTGGGCAATATAACAACCTAGAGGGTGAGGCAGGAGGATTGCCCGAGCCCAGGCGTTCAAGGCTGCTATGAGCTATGATTGTGTCACTGAAGCCTGGGCAAAAGACCCCATCTCCAAAAAAAAAAAAAAAAAAAAAAAAAATAGTGGTTAGGGGACAGGAATCATGGTGTGTAGCTGTAAAGACTACCTTCATGGAACAGATTGTGGCTTGATTTGAGTATGTGCATATCAAGCCCAGCTAGAGTATTTGGGGCTTTTCAGAGGGAAAATTGACTAGGGAATTTAAGTGAGGATTTTTTTTGTTGGTTTGTTTTGTGTTTTTGTTGTTTGAGACCGAGTTGCTCTTGTTGCTCAGGCTGGAGTGCAATGGCACAATCTCGGCTCAGTGCAACCTCAGCCTCCTGGCCTGAGTTTTGATTTTTTTAAAATGCTTCATTTTAAAGCAAAAATGGAAAAGCTGAGTCAATCTCTGGCTTTTTAACAGGTATCTGTAAATTATTGTGACACCTAAAAAATAATGGCGTGGCCGGGCGCGGTGGCTCACGCCTCTAATCCCAGCACTTTGGGAAGCTGAGACAGGCGGGTCAACTGAGGTCAGGAGTTTGAGACCAGCCTGACCAACATGGTGAAATCCCGTCTCTACTAAAAATACAAAAATTAGCCCGGCGTGGTAGCTCACGTCTGTAATCTCAGCTACTCTGGAGTCTCAGGCACAGGAATCGCCAGGAGGCGGAGGTTGTAGTGAGCAGAGATCGTGTCACTGCACTCCAGCCTGGGCGACGGAGTGACTCTGTCTTAAAAAAAAAATGGAGTGGTGTTTCATGGCTATTATGCCACAGTTTATTCTTGAATTGTCTTAAGTGAATTTTTTTTTAATGGTGGAACTTTTTTTGTGGGTTTTTTTGAGATAGAGTCACTCTCTCCCAGTCTGGAGTGCAGAGGTGGGATCTCAGCTCGCTGCAACCTCCGCCTCCCAGGTTCAAGCGATTCTCTTGCCTCAGCCTCCCAAGTACCTGGGATTACAGGCACACGCCACCACGCCCGGCTAATTTTTGTCTTTTTAGTAGAGATGGGGTTTCGCCATGTTGTCCAGGCTGGTCTCGAACTCCTGCCCTCAAGTGATTCGCCTGCCTCGGCCTCCCAAAGTGCTGGGATTACAGGCGTGAGCCACTACGCCTGGCCAGTGGTAGAACTCTCAAGTCTATAAATGTGGCCTAATTTCAAATTATATTCTCAGAAATATTTACTGTTCTGCCAAGTTATGTAATTTGGATATGTATGTAGATACACCTTAAGGTAACAGATTTAATATGAGCATTCACTTTAATAATTAGCTCTTTAGCTAAGCCTTTAATTTGCAAATGAACCATTATTTGTCTTAAAGAAGATGGCTAATGTCAGTGAGCAAAGTGGTGCTGGTAATGACAGGCTTATGGGGGTTAAGTTCTAACAAAGCCTTAGGGGGCGGGGCTTGTGTCAGTGTTTTAGTATGTTTATTTGGCCAAGATATGAGGGGTGCATAACTTAAATTTTATATAAAGAGCACAGTATTCTTTATAGTGGACCCAAAACCAAATTGGTAAACTCAGATAGGTAGGCTCTCGTGTTGTATTTAAAATGAGTGATTTTGCAAAGAGTTTCATTACAGATACCTTATATTTAACTACACTTGTTGGAAAATATTAATCTAAATATTATGCCTTCAAGTTTTAATTATATACCTGAAAGTTTTTTATTTTCTTTTTTTGTTGTTGTTCATTCACCATCATACTCTGATGTACCTGGAAGTTTTTAAATGAAAAGTTCTTAACAGTTACTAGTAAAGAATTATGAATTTTCTTAAAACCATAGTGTTTTTAGTTTGTACGAGAATTTTAAGGAATTGGAATGTTTTCGCTTTTCTAATATTGTTTCCAAATAAGCACCCCCAGTTTCTTAACTTTGTTTAAGAGAAGGTCTCACTCTGTCACCCAGGCTGGATTGCAGTGGCACGGTTATGGCTCACTGTTCCCTCAAACTCCTGGGTTCAAGCAATCCTCTCACTCCAGCCTCCCTGGTAACTGGGGCACGTGCCACCGTGCCCGGCGAGTTTTAATTTTTTTAATTTAGTTTTTTACTTATTTTGAGACAGTCTTGCTCTGTTGCACAGGCTGGAGTACAGTGACACAGTCATGACTCACTGCAGCCTCGACCTCCTGGATTCAAGTAATTCTCCCACCTCAGCCTCCCAAGTAGCTGGGACTACAGGTGTGCGTCACCACACCAGCTGATATTTATTTATTCACTTATTTGTTGTTTGTTTGTAGAAATTGTCTCACTCTGTTGCCCACGCTGGTCTCAAACTCCTGGGCTCAAGCGATCCTACTGCCTTGGCTTCCCGAGGTGCTGGTATTACAGGTTGAGCCACTGCACCTGGCCCTAGTTTAGCTTTTAAAATGCATTTTTTAGGCAGCTGTTCTGCAGGTCTTTGATTAAGTTCTAATTCTGCTATTTTGCATTCTAAATTATGCCTAAAATAACTATCATCTTGTCAAAACTGAGGGTATTGACATCACTGGAGCTAATCGTGATGGAGTGTTCATTTAATTAGTATTGATTGTATGCTATGTTCCAGACGGTGCTAGACAGCAAAAATAGATAGGATTCCAGCCCTTATGGTGCTTAGCATGAAAAAGTCATAAATAATTGCCAAGTTTAGAACAATAGTAAATATGACAGATGAAGTCTGACAGTCTGTGAGATTGGAGTAGAGGACGGTGCAAGAAGGAATGCTTGGAGAAACTGAGGACATACATCTGAAAGAGTAGGGGTCAATTATATGAGCAGGTAGAGGGTGCCCTTAGATGTGAGGGAACAACCTATATCACTTTATGGAAGAATTATAAACCCCACAGCTACAGCATGGGGAATATTGTTCCATCTTCTAAGATAAGGCTGCAGAAGTAGGTAAGAGCCAAACTACTGGGATCTGAAGTGTGCATTGTGGTATTGATACAGGGTGTCATTCTGTCACCCAGGCTGGAATGCAGTGGCGCCACCACAGCTCACTGCAGCCTCTACCTCCTGGACTCAGGCAGTCCTCCTGTCTTAGCCTCCTGAGTAGCTGGGATCACAAGTGCACACTGCCACCAGGCCTATTTTTTTATTTTTATGTAGAGACACACTCTTGTTGCCCAAGCTAGTCTTGAACTCTTGGGCTAAAGCAATCCTCTCACCTCAGCCTCCCAAAGTGTTGGGATTGCAGGCATGAGCCACTGTGCCCGGCCTATGAGTACAGTTTTTAGATGATTATGATTATATTACAGCTCTTGGAAGAATTTTTATAATCCTAACCATGGCAAAATGGGGGGACTCGGCCAGGTGGGGTGGCTGATGCCTGTAATCCCAGCACTTTGGGAGGCCGGGTAGGGCAGATCACCTGAGGTCAGGAGTTCGAGACTAGCCTGGCCAACATAACGAAACTCAATCTCTACTAAAAGTACAACAATTAGCCGGGCATGTTGGCACACCCCGGTAATCCCAGCTACTTGTAAGGCTGAGACAGGAGAATTGATTGAAACCGGGAGGCATCTTGCAGTGAGCTGAGGTTGTGCCACTGCACTCCAGCCTGGGCAACCAAATGAGACTCCGTCTCAAAAAAAGTCTCTTTTCCAAAATGGGGGGACAAAAATAATACTGAACCAAACCCAATCCTTTTTTTTTTTTGGTTGAGACAGGGTCTCACTCATCACCCAGGCTGGGCCCAGGTGATCCTCCCACCTCAGCCTCTTGAGTAGCTGGGACCACAAGTGCACACTGTCACCAGCCCTGGGTTTTTTTTTTTTTTTTTCGTTTGTTTGTTTTGTGGAGACACGCTCTTGTTTTGTTGGCAGGCTGGTCTTGAACTCTAGGGCTCAAGCGATCCACCCGCCTCAGCCTCCCAAAGTGCTGGAATTAGAGTCATGCACTACCCTGCCCATCCTTCAAAACCAATCCTTTTAAATCCAGTAGTCTGTAGTATAGAGTGGTTTTAATTAAATTAAACTTACAGCCAATTTTGAACGTGACTGTTAGGGACAGGGCTAAACGTTATATCTGCCCCTTTTTTTCTACCTTGATTCTTGTGTCCTTAACCCTATTCATCATTCTCTTTCCCACCTGGTCAGTCTCCAAGTCACCACTATTGTGCTAAGCATATGATATCATTCAAGACTTAATGTTTCCAGTCCTCACCAATAAGGTCTCCCACGTACTGTAGATGAATAAAAGCATTGTTTGTCATGACTGTTTATTACCTCCTAAAATTTTTTTTCTTCATTATCAATTTATCATTTTTCCGTGGATCCAAAAAAGACTGATAATTCATGCCTGCTTAAGCAAACCAGTTGTGTCCAGAAGTAATAAACCCATACATATGTCTTGAAGGTTGTGGAATTTGCATGTCTGTCAAGCCTTTTCCCATCCCTGGACGGTCGAGGTAGCTCACACCTGTAATCCCAATACTTTGGGAATCCAGGATGGGTGGATCACTTGAGATCGGGAGTTCAAGACCAGCCTTGCCAACATGGTGAAACCCTGTCTCTAAAAAATTAGCCGGGCATGGTGGCATGTGTCTCAATCCCAGCTACTCTTGATACACTGAGGCATGAGAATTGCTTGAACCCAGGAGACAGAGGTTGCAGTGAGCCGAGATCATGCCACGGCACTCTAGTCTGGGTGACAGAGTAAGACTCTGTCTCAAAAAAAGGCCTTTTTGCCCACCTTGAAGGAATTATAGGTGTACATAGCCAGCTCTGCAACTGGTCCTGGTGTATTCAGGCAGGTAATTTTTGTTTGTTTTTGTTTTGTTGTTGAGATGGAGTTTCAATCTTGTCACCCAGGCTGGAGTGCAATGGCGCGATCTTGGCTCATTGCAACCTCCGCCTCCTGGGTTCAGGCGATTCTCCTGCCTCAGCCTCCCAAGTAGTTGGATTACAGGCACGTGCCACCATACCCGGCTAATTTTTGTCTTTTTAGTAGAGACAGGGTTTTGCCATGTTGCTCAGGCTGGTCTTGAACTCCTGACCTCAGGTGATCTGCCTGCCTCAGCCTCCCAAAGTGCTGGGATTACAGGCGTGAGCCACCACACCCAGCCACTAGTTTTTAAATCTAGATGATAAGATGTGTACGCAGGTTTAATTATCTGTTTGGAAATAGTTTCAAATAAAAATAATTTTTAAAAGCTTAAAGGGGACATTGGTTTCCAGTCTGGCATGTGAGAATCTTGGAGGTTGGCACTTCATCCTAACAAGTCAAAAACTGAATAAACTGGCCAAGCACAGTGGCTCATGCCTGTAATCCCAGCACTTTGGAAATCCGAGGCGGGTGGATCACGAGCTCAAGAGATCGAGACTAGCCTGGCCAACATGGTGAAACCCCGTCTCTACTAAAAATAAAAAAAAAAAATTAGCTGGGCGTGGTGGCGTGCACCTGTAATCCCAGCTACTGGGGAGGCTGAGGCAGGAGAACTGCTTGAACCCGGGATGCAGAGGTTGTAGTGAGCCAGGATCGCGCCACTGCACTCCAGCCTGGTGACAGAGCGAGACTCCTTATCAATAATAATAATAATAATAATACAAAAGTTAGCTGGATGTGGCGGTGTGCACTTGTAATCCCAACTACTCTGGAGTCCCAACTACTCTGGAGGCTGGGAGGATCACGAGCCTGGAAGATGGAGATTGCAGTGAGCCAAGATCCCACCACTGCACTCCAGCCTGGGGGATACAGCAAGACTGTCTCAAAACAACAACAAAAAATCTGCTCTGCAAAAGAGACTGTTGAGAGAATAAAATACAAGCCACAGACTTGGGGCGGGGAGGGGATTGCAAAAGATATATCTGATAAGCAACTGTTACCTAATATATACAAATAACTTAAAAAAATTTTTGTTTTTAATTATCTGGGTGTGGTAATGTGTACCTGTAGTCCCAGCTACTTGGGAGAGTGAGTGGGAGGATCACTTGAGCCTGGGAGTTTGAGGCTGTGGTCCACTGCAGCCTGGGTGACAGGGCCAGACCCTGTCTCAAAAAAAATTAAAAAGTGAACCAAAGACTTCAACAAACATCTTGCCAAAAAAGACATATTGTATGGAAAATAAGGATCTGAAAAAGGTGCTCCATATTGTATGTCATCAGGAAAATGCAAATGAAAACAAGAAACCTCTACACCTAATGAAAATAGCTATAATTCAGAACACTGACACCACCAAATGCTAGCAGAATGTGGAGCAACGTGACTTCTCATTTATTGCTGGTGGGAATGCAAAATGGTACAGCCACTTTGGAAGACCATTTGACACTTCTCCACAAAACTAAACATATCACCATGGGATCTAACAATCAAATTCCTTAGTATTTACCCAAAGGAGTTGAAAATATGTTCACACAAAAACCTGTACATGGATGTTTATAGCAGCTTTATTCAAAATTATCAAAACTGAGAAGCAACATTCAGTAGGTGAATGGATCAATAAACTGTGATACATCCAGTTAGTGTTATTCAGCACTAACAAGAAATGAGCTATCAAGCCATGAAGACATGGAAAAAATTTAAATGCATATTATGAAGTGAATGAGGCCAATCTAAAAAGGTTACATGCTGTATGATTCCAAGTTATGACATTCTGGAACAGATAAAACTACAGAGACAGCAAAAAGAGCCGGGATTGCCAAAGGTGAAGAGCAAGGGATGGATGAATGGGTGGAACATAGAGGATTTTCAAGGCAGTGAAACTATATATGATACTATAATGGTGGATACATGTTGGACCATTAGACACTGGTCCAAACCCATAGAATGTCCAGCACCAAAAGTGAAGGCTAATGTCAGCTATGTTATTTGATTGATAATGATGTGTCAGTGTAGGTTCATCAGGCCAGGCAAGGTGGCTCACGCCTGCAATCATGCCTGACCAGCCTGGGCAACATGGTGAAACCCTGTCTCTACAAAAAATACAAAAAATTTAGCCAGGGCCTGGTGCGGTGGCTCACATCTGTAATCCCAGCACTTTGGGAGGCCAAGGTGAGGGGATCACTTGAGGCCAGGAGTTCGAGACTGGCCTGGCCAATATGGCAAAACCCTGTCTCTGCTAAAAATACAAAAATTGGCCCTGCGCAGTGGCTTACACCTGTAATCCCAGTACTTTAGGAGGCCAAGGCAGGTGGATCACTTGAGGTCAGGAGTTCGAGACCAGCCTGGCCAACGTGGTGAAACCCTGTCTCTACTAAAAATACAAAAATTAGCTGGGCGTGGTGGTGGGCGCCTATAATTCCAGCTGCTCAGGAGGCTGAGGCAGGAGAATCACCTGAGCCTGGGAAGTGGAGGTTGCAGTGAGCTGAGATCAAGCCACTGCCCTCCAGCCTGGGCGACAGGGAGAGACTCGATCTCAAAAAAAATAAAAATAAAAAAATTAGCTGGGCATGGTGGCTTGTGCCTGTAGTCTCAGCTACTTGGGAGGCTGAGGCAGGAGGATTGCTTGAGCCAGCGAGGTCGAGGCTGTAGTGAACCCTGATCATGCCACTGCACTCCAGTCTGGGGGACGGAGAGACACTGCCTTAAAAAAAAATGTAGGTCCATCATTTGTAATAAATGTACCACTCTGCTGGAGGATGTTCATGATGAATGTCACATAGGTGAGATGTCTGAAAAGTCCATTGGATTGCACAATTAGGTGGTTACTGGTAACCATTACCAAACTGATTCACTAGAGTGTGAGTGGAAGCCTGATTATGTACGGTTGAAAAGAGGTTAGAAAATAAGCAGAGGGAAGCCAGAGGCCTACTTTAAATGTTCAGTGATAGAGCTGGATTCAAGTGTGTAATCAATTTTCTTTTTTTGTTTGTTTTTTTTTCAAGTCTTAGCTATCTTTCAGTGCTCCACATGCTCAGGGAAACTTCTCTAGTAACAAACTATGGAAATGACCCCTGAAAGTATAGTCTTTTTATGCTTCTTTTTTTTCTTTTCTTTTTTTGAGATAGGGTCTCACTCTGTCACCCAGGCTGCAGTGCGGTGGCGCCATCACGACTCACTGCAGCCTTAACCTCCTCGCTTGGGCTTAGGTGATCCTCCCGCCTCAACTTGCATTTTTTTAGAGTCGGGGTTTAGCCATGTTGACCAAACTGGTCTGAAACTCCTGGGCTCAAGTGATCCACCAGCCTCAGCCTCCCAAAGTGCTGGGATTACAGACATAAGCCACCGCACCCGACCGAAAGTATAGGCTTTGTAATCCATCTTCTTACCCTAACCCCGTCTCTCCATCTCTCCTCTTCTCTCCAATTTATCCCTCTTATGCCCAGTCTGTTAGTTGTGTGTTGGCTTGTTTCTTAAGTGAGATCTCTCCATGTGACAGGAAAGACTGGTGAGTGGCAGTCATATGTTTACACAGTCCTTGCAGACACTTCCAGATAAGGAAATAATTCTCTTCCCCAGTGTCCATATAGCAAATCTCTTCACAGGACAGATTACCTTCAGCAGTTCCAGGCTTTTATGATGATCATAGCTGTGAGCTCCAGAGATTAAGAGACATAATACTCCTAGCGTCTATATATCAAAATTTAGGGATCCTGTATCTGTTATTGGTAAAATCATATTTCCTTTATTTCTGATGAGTTTTTTTTTTGAGACACAGTCTTGCTCTGTCGCCCAGGCTGGAGTGCAATGGCGGATCTCGGTTCACTGCAACCTCTACCTCCCAGGTTCACGCCATTCTCCTGCCTCAGCCTCCCGAGTAGCTGGGACTACAGGTGCCCACCACCACATCTGGCTAATTTTTTTAAGTACGGACGGGGTTTCACCATGTTAGCCAGGATGGTCTCGATCTCCTGACATCGTGATCCACCCACCTCGGCCTCCCAAAGTGCTGGGATTACAGGCGTGAGCCACCGTGCCCGGCCTGTGTTTTGTTTTTTTAATTTATTTTGTTTATTTTTTTTGAGACAGTCTTGCTCTGGTGCCCAGGCTGGAGTGCATTGGCACAATCTTGGCTCACTACAACCTTCACCTCCCGGGTTCAAGCGGTTCTCCTGCCTCAGCCTCCTAAGTAGCTGGGACTACAGGCTCCTGCCGCCACACTTGGCTAAGTTTTTTTGTAATTTTTAGTAGAGATGAGGTTTCACTACGTTGGCCAGGCTAGTCTCGAACTCCTGACCTTGTGATCCACCCGCCTCGGCCTCCCACAGTGCTGGGATTACAGGCATGAGCCACTGCGCCAGGCCTCTGATGAGTTTTTAAATCTTTTTATATATGTTTGTTAGCCATGTATTATTTCTTACTTATTTTTCCATGAGATTGTCAGTTTTTGTTTACTGGCAAGCCTCTATATATTCTGAATATTTTGCTATCTGTTAAATATACTAAAAAAAAATTCTTGCCTGTAATTTCTTTAACTTGTATATAGGGTCTGGTATTTTCTTCTAATACTATAATGATTTTGGTTTTTGAATTTTATCTTTTTTTTTTTTTTTGAGATGGTGTCTTACTCTGTCACTCAGGCTGGCGTGCAGTGGCGTGATCTCAGCTTACTACAACCTCTGTCTCCTGGGTTCAAGTGGTTCTCCTGCCTCAGCCTCCTGAGCAGCTGGGATTACAGGTGCCTGCCACTGTGCCCAGCAAATTTTTGTACTTTTAGTAGAGATGAGGTTTCGCCATGCTGGTCAGGCTGGTCTCGAACTCCTGACCTCAAGTGATCAGCCCGCCTCCGCCTCCCAAAGTACTGAGATTATAGGCTTGATTCACCATGCCTAGCCTGAATTTTAGCTTTTAAATATATTCAGTTTATTTTGGTGCATTATTTTTTTCTGAATAGTCATTTGTTCCAAAACCATTATTGAAAACTGTATCCTTTCTCTCTGACTTGAGGTGCCACCTTTATCACAAAGGAAACTCCCAGTTATTCCTGCATTATTGTTTCTTCACTGTTTATCCAATTCCTTTTATCAACTCTATGCCTATCCTAATAGCTTTCTGCCTTAAATTCTACATCTTTTTTGTGTGTGTATTTTGATGTTTGAACGAGGAAGTTGCTCCTATGACTATTCGTTTAGCATGCCTGGCCACTCCTGTGAAGTATTTTCTTCAATGTGGATTTTAGAATCACCTATTGAATTTTGTTAAGAAGTATTCTGTTAGGATTTTTTTGAATATTGCATTGAACTTTTTTTTTTTTTGAGATGGAGTCTCACTCTGTCACCCAGGCTGGAGTACAGTGGTGTGATCTCAGCTCGCTGCAACCTCCGCCTCTCAGGTTCAAGCTATTCTCCTGCCTCAGCCTCCCAAGTAGCTGAGATCACAGGTGTGCACCACTATGCCCGGCTAGTTTTTGTATTTTTAGTAGAGATAGGGTTTTGCCATGTTGGCCAGGCTGATCTGGAAGTCCTGACCTCAGGTGATCCCCCTACCTCAGCCTCCCGAAGTGCTGCGTTTACAGGCATGAGCCACTGCGCCCAACCTGCATTGCACTTATGGGAAGTTTTTTTGTTTTTTTTTTTTCCTTTTGAGACAAAGTTTCACGCTTGTTGCCCAGGCTGGAGTGCAATGGCAAGATCTCGGCTCACTGCAACCTCTGCCTCCAGGGTTCAAGTGATTCTTCTGCCTCAGCCTCCTGAGTAGCTGGAATTACAGGCCTGTGCCACCACGCCTGGCTAATTTTGTATTTTTAGAAGAGACAGGGTTTCTCCATGTTGGTCAGGCTGGTCTGGAACTCCCGACCTCAGATGATCTGCCTGCCTCAGCTTTCCACTGTGCCCGGCCATGGAAATTTTAGGACAACTGACTTGCTAAAATACTGAGCCTTGCCACTAAAAAACATGCATGTTTATATTACCATTCATCATTCAGACTTAATTTTTATGTACATTAATAACCCTTCCCTTCTGATTTCTTGGTTTTTAGACTTGTAGCTTTTTAATATGTCTTGATATCAGGTCAGGCAAAGCCCCCTTGTCCATCTTTAATTTTTGACTTTCTTTGAACATTTCATCTTCTGTTTGAACTTTAGAATCAGCTTGTCAAGTTACAATTTTTAAAAATTACAATGAGGCCGGGCGTGGTGGCTCATGCCTGTAATCCCAGCACTTTGGGAGGCCGAGACAGGTGGATCACCTGAGGTCAGGAGTTCAAGACCAGCCTGGCCAACATAGTGAAACCCCATCTCTACTAAAAGTACAAAAATTAGCCAGGAGTGGTGGTGTGCCGAGACCAGCTCGGTCGGGGAGACCCTAACCCAGCGGCGCTAGAGGAATTAAAGCCACACACACAGAAATATAGAAGTGTGAAGTGGGAAATCAGGGGTCTCACAGTCTTCAGAGCTGAGAGTCCCAAACAGAGATTTACCCACATATTTATTAACAGCAAGCCAGTCATTAGCATTTTTTCTATAGATATTAAATCAGCTAAAAGTATCCCTTACGGGAAACGAAGGGATGGGCCGAATTAAAGGAATAGGTTGGGCTAGTTAACTGCAGCAGGAGCATGTCCTTAAGGCACAGATTGCTCATGCTATTGTTTGTGGCTTAAGAATGCCTTTAAGTGGTTTTCTGCCCTGGGTGGGCCAGGTGTTCCTCCCGTAAACCCACAACCTTCCAGGGTGGGCGCTAGGGCCATTATGAACATGTTACAGTGCTGCAGAGATTTTGTTTATGGCCAGTTTTGGGGCCAGTTTATGGCCAGATTTTGGGGGGTTTGCTCCCAACATGTCCCCCTTCTTTGATTTGCAAATTGATAAAAGCAAAGGCAGCTTTGTCACAGTGAGCTACTTCTCTCAGGAGTCGGAATCCACATCTGCAGACTATACAAAGACAAACGACATAGATTAAAAGCACAGTCATCATTGAAATTACAGAGCTTCCGGGTGTTTTTATCCATTTTCAGCTCCTTTAAGCACTCCAGTTCCTGACATTAAGGTCAGGTATGCCTGGGATGCTTTAAATATTTGTTCTTTTAATTTTGCAATATCCAAAGACAAGTTTGTAGAGTGTCCTTCTAGTTTTTTTATTCTTTCCTAAATTTTGATCTTATTAAGAACTATTAATAGTTTCCACAAATCCTTTTTTTTTTTTCCACAAATCCTTAATGTTTAGCTCCTACAGTTGGCCATATCGTTTGAGGTTGAGGTGTCTCTATACCACCATGATTCCAGATAACAGGAACTCTTGCTGTACTTCTTATCATTTCTACCATCTAACCGTTTTGTTCAGACCAGCTGAACATAGTGTGGCCGTGGCATGCAGACTGAGAGGTGCAATTCAAGCTAAACATCCCCTTAGGGGACCAATTAATAATGATTCCATAGGAATCATTGTGCGGCACCTCTACCTGTTCTGCAAAGCAATCTTCCTAAACAGGTACGTTCATTTTTTCTGGTCAGGTTCAATTTTGTTTACAAATAGGTTTTTGGGGGCAGTATGACTCAATTATAAGAACAGATTTATTATGGTCAATACTGAGATCAGAAAGCATGTGTAACTGTGTCATAGAGTGATTAAATCTAGGCATTATTGCCAGCCAAGGTTGATAAATATGCCCAATAAGTATAATTGTTCTCTGTGTCAGCCCTTGTTGAAGGAATACTCAACGGCAGTGGTGATAACGGCTATCATAGCTACCATTAAATTATTCATTGTGACTGGCTGTCCTGCTTTCCTCAGGTTTTCTTCCGCCATCTGTGACAGCTTCTTGATCTGTCCCCAGGTGGGTGGCTGTGTTCGACGGGTGTTGCTCATGACAGTTGGGGTCCTCCTCAGCATCGGTCTGGACATGGCTGCAACCAGGGGGGTCCTCTGGATCCTCCCGGAGTCTCTTCCTCGGCATCTGTCTCATGATAAGCTTTCAGGTGTCTTGCTGGTATCCAGATTGGCTGTTGATTTTGGCCTGGAGAAACACAAGCATAACCTCTACCCCAAGTTATTATTTTACCTATTTCCCAACTTTTTGTTATTGGATCTCTCCACCAAATCAGTTGTTCTGCTTCTGCCTTTGCAGCTGGTTTCTGTAGATGCTGTTGAGCTGCTGATAACATTTGTCATTTGGGCAGGCTCAAAAAATTTGAAGTTAATAATGCTAGGTTCAGTTGCATCTGTGGGGTTCCATATTCTCTATCTCCCCATTTCTGCCTTTGCAACTGCTGTTTTAGGGAGAGATTCATTCTTTCCACTGTGGCTTGTCCTTGAGAATTGTATGGGATACCAGTAATGTGTTTAATATTCCACACAGAGAAAAATGTAGCTAGAGCTTGGCTAGTATAGCCTGGGGCATTCTCTGTTTTAATAGAAGCTGGAATGCCCATCACTGCAAAACACTGCAAAAAGTGACGTTTAACATGGGCAGAAGACTCTCCTGATTGGCATGTAGCCCAGACACAGTGAGAAAAGGTGTCCACACGTACATGTACATAAGCTAGTCTCCCAGACGAGGGAACACGTGTGACATCCATTTGCCAAAGAGAGTTAGGTTGCAGTCCTCGAGGGTTAACTCCTCCTGTGAAAGGTGAGGAATGTACCATTTGGCAAGTTGGGCGTCGCTGGATAATAGCTTTAGCCTCTTTCCAGGTAATGCTGTATCTGCGTTTGAGACCAGAGGCATTAACATGGGTTGAATTGTGAAAATGTCTAGCATTAGATATTGCAGTGGCAACTAGGGATCAGCCATTTGATTCCCTTCAGTCAAAGGTCCTGGAAGAGGTGTATGAGCCCTAATGTGAGTGATATAAAAAGGATGCATTCTACTTCTAACTGCTGTTTGCAATTGGGTAAATAAAGTCATCAGTTGTTCATCTGTATGAAATCATAACTGAGCATTTTCAGTTAACCATGTGGAGTGAACCACATATGAAGAATCAGAAATCACATTAATAGGCATATCAAAAGCAGTCAATACCTCAATTACAGCTACAAGCTCCGCTTTTTGAGCTGAAGTATAGGACATCTGGAAAACTTTTACCTTTTGATTCAAAATAAGAAGCTTTACCATTACGAGACCCATCTGTAAAAACATTCTCAGCACCTTCAATTGGTTTAAATTTAGTTATTTTAGAAAGAATCCAGTTAATTTCAAAAACTGAAACAGCTTCATTTTAGGAAAATGATTATTGAGAATACCCACAAAGTCAGCTAAATGGGTTTGCCAAGTAAGACTATTTATAAAAGCTTGCTGTATTTGTGCCTTCGTGAGAGGGACAATAATTTTTCCAGGATCATATCCATGTAATTTAACAATCCGAGTTCTCCCAATCCCTATCATTGTAGCGATTTGATCTAAATAAGGAGTTAGAGTCCGTGAATTAGCATGTGGAAGAAAAAGCCACTCTACTAAGTCCTGTTCTTGGACAATAACACCAGCAGGTGAATGCAGGGTTGAAAAAATTAGCAAATCGAGAGTCTTCTCTGGATCTATTCTATGTATTTGAGCTTTATGGACTTGCTTCTCAATCAATTGTAACTCTGCCTCAGCCTCCTTTGTTAATTGCCGAGGGCTAGTGAGACTAGGATTTGCTCTAAGGATAGAAAACAGATTACTCATGGCATAGGTAGGAATGCCTAGAGCAGGTCGTATCCAATTAATGTCCCCTAGTAATTTTTGAAAGTCATTTAATGTTTTTAGTTGATCCCTATGTATGGTTACTTTCTGTTGCACAATGGTAGTGTCATTTACTCGGGTCCCCAAGTAGGAGTAAGGAGTAGTAGTCTGAATTTTGTCAGGAGCTATAATTAAACCAGTGCGAGAAATCAAATTTTGCAAGTGATCGTCACATTGGAGTAATATTTCTCGAGTGGGGGCAGCACAAAGTATATCATCCATATAGTGAATAATGTAACACTGTGAAAATTTTTTACGACTAGGTTCAATTGCTTGCCCCACATACATCTGGCAAATTGTGGGACTGTTTAATATGCCCTGTGGCAACACTTTCCAATGATAACGCTTAGCAGGCTGCAGGTTGTTTACTACAGGAATCGTAAATGCAAACCGTTCAGTCTCGCTCAGCTAAAGGCATAGTAAGGAAACAGTCTTTTCAATCTATGACTATTAAAGGCCAATTTTTTGGAATTATAGCAGAAGGCAATCCTGGCTGTAATGCCCCCATAGGTTGTATAACTGAATTGACGGCTCTTAAGTCAGTTAATATTCTCCATTTACCTGATTTTTTCTTAATTACAAAAACTGGAGAATTCCAAGGAGAAAATGTTGGAGCTATGTGCCCATTTTCTAATTGTTCAGTAACTTAATTTATCTAAAGTCTCCAGTTTTGCTTTACTTAGCGGCCATTGTTCTATCCAAATAGGCTTATCTGTTAACTGTTTTAAAGGTTTAGGTTCTGGAGGCTTAACAATGGCCGCCATCAAAAATTACTTCCTGATCTTTGGAGGGAACTTTTTTTTCCACTTGAAGTGGTTCTTTCAAACCTTGCAAATTTTTTTCTAGTCCCATACCAGGGACATACCCCATTTCATGAATCATATGTTGACTTTGAGGGCTATATAATTGTTCTGGAATTAGAACTTGTGCTCCCCATTGTTGTAATAAATCTCTTCCCCATGAGTTTATAGGTACAGAAGTTATAATTAGTTGAATAGTCCCAGGTTGTCCATTGGGCCCTTCACAATGCAAAATATAACTACTTTGATATACTTCAGCGGCTTTACCAGCTCCAACTATGTTAAATTGAGTGGGTTGAATTGGCCATGCAGACAGCCAGTGCTGTAGAGAAATGATTGAAAAGTCCGTTCCTGTATCTACCAAACCTTTAAATTTATTTCCCTGAATAGTTATTTCACAGGTAGGATATTTATCAATTTGATTTACCCAATAAGCTGCTTTGCCTTGTTTATTTGTGCTTCCAAATCCGCCTGTTCATTTAATTTCACTTTTTCCCATTCCCACATATGGCACAGTCAGGAGCTGTGCTATGCGCTCTCCTGGCTCTGCTTTCCAGGGAACAGAAGTAGATATAAAAATTTGAATTTCCCCATTGTAATCTAAATCAATGACTCCTGTATGTATTTGTACGCCTTTTAAACCTAAACTAGACCTTCCTAGAAGTAATCCTATTGTCCCCGCTGGCAAGGGTCCACACACTCCTGTTGGGACCTTTTGCGGGGGTTCCCCAGGCAGAAGGCTCACAGTTTTTGTGCAGCATAAATCTACTGCAGCTCTACAGGCTGTGGCGGGGGACAGACATTGTACTGGGGTGAGGGAATGGCCAGAGCTGGAAATGCCCTGGTTTAGAACGGGGCCCAGGACGGGCCCCTCATGGCATTTCCCAAAATCGGGTTCCCATCTTTATCAAACTTAGAGTGACACTGACTAGTCCAGTGTTTTACTTTTTTACACTTTGGACATATTTCAGGCTCAGCAATTTTCTTTTTTCCCCTATCTGGCAGCCTGACTTGCTGATTTTTTTCTACATTCTTTTTCAGTATGACCATGCTTCCCACAGTTAAAACAATCTCCAGGAAATGGAGTATTTCTTTTTTTTTTTGCACAGAAAAAAATAATTTTTAATTGTTTAAGAAACTGAGGAGAAATAGATTTGGGTTCGCCCAGTCTCCAGTTCTCCTTTTTTTTCTAGCTTTTTTGTTTTTTTTTTAATCCAGGCTCTGTCTGGCCCCATTGCCCTGCCTGTGCCGACAAAGTAGCTTTATGCAGATTACCTCTGATACCATCACAGGCCTTGATATAATCAACTAAATGTGCTTTCCCTCTAATAGGTCGCACAGCAGCCTGGCAATCAGGATTAGCATTGTCGAAAGCTAATAACTGCAACACCATATCCTGAGCAGCCGAATCTGCAATCATCTTTTTAAGAGACTCCTGTAACCGAGCTATACAATCAACATATGGTTCTCTTGGTTCCTGTTTTATAGCACTAAAGGAAGGATATTGTTCCCCACTTGAAGTGACTTTTTCCCAAGCTCTAATGCACAATCTGCTAAGCTGTTCTGTGGCATCATCCTGCACGACCACTTGTGCATCTAAACCAGCCCAGCCGCCAACCCCCAAAAGTTGAGGTTGGGCCTGGGCATTGCGAGCAGCCTGAATGGAAGCTTCATCTGCCCACCAAGTTTTAAATTGTAAGAACTGAGCAGGAGTTAGACAAGCTCGAGTAAGAGCGTCCCAGTCAGTAGGTATCATCCTACTGGAAACAGCAACATTCTTTAACAGTCCCATTACAAAAGGAGAACCTGGTCCATACTGATTTATAGCTTGTTTAAATTCTTTGAGTAATTTAAAAGGAAAAGGCTCAAATGTAGCTGTAATATTTCCCTGTTGATCTGGGCGGTGTGTTCTAACACGGAACTGCCAAGCCTCTAAATCACCCTCTCGTCTAGCTTGCTGAATTCCTGCCTGAATAGAACTAAGAGTGGTTGCTCAAGGCGCTGCTCGAACAGTCACTGGGGCAACTACTTTTTGCCCAATGTCCTCTGGAAAAGAAAGATCCGGAGGGACTTTTTCTTCAAAATAATAATGAGGGGGTGCAGAAGGGTAGGGATGAACCTCTCCCTCCTTTTTCGCTTTAGCTTTAGCTGGCACATAAACATGCTCTGTAACCTCTTCTGTTACTTTGCTATACTCTCCTTCCTCCTCCTCATCAGTGTGAAAAAGTTCCAAGGTGGAATGAACCAGACCCTAAACTTGTCCCATTGTTACCCTGACGCTTCCGAGCTCCCCTTCTTACTCACCACGGGGATTGCTTTAAGAGTACTCGGGTGTCCTCCAGCTAGTTTTCCATTCCAACTGTCACTCCGGCGACACTTCGACTTGGATGTGAGGCCCCACGTTGGGCGCCACTTGCCGAGACCAGCTCGGTTGGGGACACCCTAACCTAGTGGCACTAGAAGAATTAAAGACACACACACAGAAATATAGAGGTGTAAAGTGGGAAATCAGGGGTCTCACAGCCTTCAGAGCTGAGAGCCCCAAACAGAGATTTACCCACGTATTTATTAACAGCAAGCCAGTCATTAGCATTGTTTTATTTCTATAGATATTAAATTAACTAAAAGTATCCCTTATGGGAAATGAAGGGATGGGCCGAATTAAAGGAACAGGTTGGGCTAATTAACTGCAGCAGGAACATGTCCCTAAAGCACAGACCGCTCATGCTATTGTTTGAGGCCTAAGAATGCCTTTAAGCGGTTTTCTGCCCTGCGTGGGCCAGGTGTTCCTTGCCCTCATTCCTGTGGGCGTTCCACCTTCTGGCGTGGACGTTAGGGCCATTATGAACATGTTACAGTGCTGCAGAGATTTTGTTTATGGCCAGTTTTGGGGCCAGTTTTTGGTCAGATCTGGGGGGGAGCTTGCTCCCAACAGTGGTGCACATCTGTAGTCCCAGCTACTTGGGAGACTGAGGCAGGAGAATCATTTGAACCTGGGAGGCAGAGGTTGCAGTGAGCCGAGATTGCACCACTGCACTCCAGCCTGGGCAACAGAGTGAGACTCTGTCTCAAAAAAAAAAAAATTAGCTGGGTGCAGTGGTGCCTGCAGTCCCAGCTATTAGGGAGGCTGAGGCAGGATAATTGCTTGAACCTAACCTGGGAGGCAGAGGTTGCAGTGAGCCGAGATTGCGCCACTGCACTCCAGCCTGATTGAGGCCTTGTCTCAAAAACAAAAAAAAATTATGAGATGTGATAAATTTTTTTTTTTTTTTTTTGAGACGGAGTCTTGCTCTGTCACCCAGGCTGGCATGCAGTGGCATGATCTCGGCTCACTGCAAGCTCTGCCTCCTGGGTTCATGCCATTCTCCTGCCTCAGCCTCCTGAGAAGCTGGGACTACAGGCGCCCACTACCACACCCGGCTAATTTTTTTGTGTTTTTTAGTAGAGACGGGGTTTCACTGTGTTAGCCAGGATGTTCTTGATCTCCTGACCTCGTGATCCACCTGCCTTGGCCTCCCAAATTGCTGGGATTACAGGTGTGAGCCACTGTCCCTTGCTGACATTTGATAAATATTGCATTGATTTTTACTGATTAAGTTTTAAAGTACTGATACCTTCTTGATATTGAGTCTTCTAGAAATGGGTAATTATTCATTTAGGTATTCTTTTTCTGTTTGTTTTTCAGCTAGGTCTTCTTTTAGATCAGTTACTATTAGAAGTTTTTTTTTTTTCATATAGGTCTGTACATTTCTTGCTAGGGATATTCCTATTTATGTTATGTTTTGTTATAACTATGAATGGATTTCGCCTTTCTTTCTTTTTTTTTTTTTTTGAGACGGAGTCTTGCTCTGTCACCCAGGCTGAAGTGCAGTGGCATGATCTCAGCTCACTGGTAGCTCTGCCTCCTGGGTTCACGCCATTCTCCTGCCTCAGCCTCCCGAGTAGCTGGGACTACAGGCGCCAGCCGACACGCCCGGCTAATTTTTTTTTGTATTTTTTAGTACAGATGGGGTTTCACCATGTTAGCCAGTATGGTCTCGATCTCCTGACCTCGTGATCTGCCCGCCTCGGCCTCCCAAAGTGCTGGGATTACAGGCGTGAGCCACCATGCCTGGCCGATTTCACCTTTCAGTGGCAATTACTATAAGACAAGAAAGTTATTTATTTTTATATATTTACCTAATTTTAAGCTACCTTATACAACTCTCATTAATATTCTGTTAGAACTAGAATTTAAACTCCATGTGAATATGGACCTTATTTAAACACTGTATCCCTAGCACCTAGACAATGCCTAACATATCACATTAACTTAATATATATTTTATTTATATTTTTTGTTTATTTATTTTTTTTGAGACAGACTCTTGCTCTGTCACCCAGGCTGGAGTGTAGTGGTGTGATCTTGGCTCACTGCAACCTCTGCCTCCCAGGTTCAAGCAATTCTCTGTCTCAGCTTCCCAAGTAGCTGGGATTACAGGCACCCGCCACCATGCCTAGCTAATTTTTGTATTTTTAGTATAGATGGGGTTTTTACCATGTTGGCCAGGCTGGTCTTGAACTCCTGACCTTGTGATCTGCCCGCCTTGGCCTCCCAAAGTGCTGGGATTACAGGTTTGAGCCACCGAGACTGGCCATTAATATTTATTTTAATGAATGAATGATGGTATTTTAGTTGATTCTGTTGCATTTTCTGGGTAGACAATTTTTCCAAATTTTCAACTATTGTAATCATGAGACTTGGTAGATTGCTCTGAAATTCATGTTCTGGAGTACTCTTTCTCCTATGTATACATCAATATGAGATAAAACAGAAAAAGGTAAAGTTACAAAGCTATGACATGCAGAAACAAGAACTATTTCTTTGTACTTAAAACAGTGTTTAGAGGCTGGGCAGGGTGGTTCATATTGGTAATCCTAGCACTTTGAGAGGCCAAGATGGGAGGATTGCTTAAGCCCAAGAGTTTGAGGACAGCTTGGGCAACACAGGGAGACCCCTGTCTCCACAAAAAGTAAAAAACTTAGCCAGGCTTGAGTCCGGGAGGTTGAGGCTGCAGTGAACTATGATCGTGCCACTGCACTGAAGACTGGCTGACAGTGAGACTCTGTCTCTAAAGAAAAAAAAAATGCTTATTTGAAGAAATAATCCCTGAAAACTTCTCAAATTTGATAAAGAATATTAATGTGCACATTCAAGGTCAGTTAACTCCAAGAAGAATAAACTCAAAGGGATCCACACCTATAGGCACATTATGGTCAAACTGCCAAAAGACAAAACAAAGAGAGAATATTGAATACAGCAAAAAGAAAAAGGCAACTCATCATGTATAAGGGATCCTCAACAAAATTAGTAACTGACTTCTCATCAGAAACCATGGAGCCCAGCTGGGCACGGTGGCGCACGCCTATAATCCCAGCACTTTGGGAGGCTGAGGTGGGCGTATTACCTGAGGTCGGGAGTTTGAGACCAGCCTGACCAACATGGAGAAACCCCATCTCTACTAA
The DNA here is from genome assembly GCF_006542625.1 of Nomascus leucogenys. Lineage (NCBI taxonomy): Eukaryota > Metazoa > Chordata > Mammalia > Primates > Hylobatidae > Nomascus > Nomascus leucogenys. The sequence goes on along the minus strand of NC_044388.1, from coordinate 1,676,437 downwards.
AAATACAATATTAGCCAGGCGTGGTGGGGCATGCCTGTAATGCCAGCTACTCGGGAGATTGAGGCAGGAGAATTGCTTGAACCCGGAGGCTGAGGCTGCAGTGAGACGAGATCTCACCATTGCACTCTAGCCTGGGCAACAGGAGCGAAACTCCATGTCAAAGATAATAATAATAAAAAAGAAACCATGGAGCCCAGAAGGCAGTGGAAAGACATTCAAAATGCTAAAAAATATTGTCAACCAACAATTACATATCCACAAAACTATACCTCAAAAATGAAGGCGAGGCCAGGTGTGGTGGCTCATGCCTGTAATCTCAGCACTTTGAGAGGCCGAGGAGAGGATCACTTGAGCCCAAGAGTTTGAGACCAGCCTGGGCAACATAGTGAGACCTCATGTCTACAAAAAAGTAAAAAATCAGCCGAGCGTAGAGGCATGCACTTATAATTCCAGATACTTGGGAGGCTGAGGCGGGAGGATTACTTAAGCCCAGGAGATTGAAGTTGCAGCAAGCCAGCATGGTGCCACTGCACCCCAGCCTGAGTGACAGGGCAAGACCCTGTCTCAAAAAAGAAAAAAAAAAAAAAGAAAAAGAAAAAGAAAAATGATGGAGAATGCAGACATTCCCAGATAAACAATAACTGAATTTGTCACTTGCCCTGCAATGTGAGCCATTCAGGTTGAAATGAAAGATTATTAGACAATAGCCTGAGTTCACACGAAGAAATAAATAGCACTGGTAAAGGCGCTGGTGCAGTGGCTCACGCCTGTAATCCCAGAAGTTTGGGAGGCTGAGGCCAGTGGGTCACTTGAGGTCAGGAGTCCGAGACCAGCCTGGCCAACATGGTAAAACCACATCTCTACTAAAAATACTAAAAATACAAAAATTAGTCGGGCATGGTGGCGGTTGCCTGTAATCACAGCTACTTGGGAGGCTGAGGCAGGAAAACCACTTGGACCCCGGAGGCAGAGGTTGTAGTAAGCTGAGATTGCGCCACTGCACTCTAGCCTGGGTGACAGAGCAAGACTGTCTAAAAAAAAAAATTGGTGACGCAGTATAAACATAGTATATTTTTGTTTGTTAATTTTTAAAAGGTTTTCTCCAAAAGCATGAGCCACCACACCTGGCCTTGGAGAAAAATTTAATGTTAAACTTTTAAAATAGTCACAGAAACAATAGCAGTATAATCTGTACCTTCCAAACCAGAAGAACAAACAAGTACTATCTAACACTTTACTAATTTAACAATAGGAGAAAAAGTCGGGGGTGGGGGGGGAAGCGAAGACAGAGATTGATAAACAGAAAACATTTAACAAGAATGAAGAAATAAGTCCTAATATATCAATAATTATATTAAATGAACATAAATGGATTTAATTAATTTGTTACACACAGAGTCACAGACAAAAGTTGAAATAAAAGACTAAAAAAAGTCAGCAAGTAGTAATTAAAAAGGCTGGAACAACAATAATACCTAGACAAAAAGATTAAGGTAAAGAATAAATCATTAGAAATAAATAAAGACAATATAAGGAATAATTTAGCAAAAAGGTAGAATAATTTGGTAGAAGAATGCAGTAAAGGCTGGATGAGGTGGCTCATGCCTGTAATCCCAGCACTTTGGGAGGCTGAGGTAGGAGGATCTCTCAAGTTTGTTCTAAGCTTCTATAATTTTAAATAAACGTTTTACTTTAGAATAGTTTTAAATTTACTGAAAAGTTGCAAAGATAGTACAGATAATTCTTGTGTATGCTTCATCCAGTTTTTCTTTTTCTTTTTCTTTTTTTTTTTTTTTGAGACGGAGTTTCGGTCTTGTTGCCCAGGCTGGAATGCAGTGGTGCAATCTGGGCTCACCGCAACCTCCACCTCCCAGGTTCAAGCGATTCTCCTGTCTCAGCCACCTGAGTAGCTGGGATTACGGGCACATGCCACCATGCCCAGCTAATTTTTGTATTTTTAGTAGATGCGGGGTTTCACCATATTGGTCAGGCTGATCTCGAACTCCTGACCTCAGGTGATCTGCCTGCCTCAGCCTCCCAAAGTGCTGGGATTACAGATGTGAGCGACCACGCCCGGCCTTCACTTTTTTTTTTTTTGAGATAGTTTCACTGTGTTGCCCAGGCTGGAGTGCAGTGGCCGTGATCTCAGCTCACTGCAACCTTTGCCTCCTGGGTTCAAGCGACGTTCCTACCTCAGCTCCCCCAAGTAGCCGGGATTACAGGCATGTGCCACTACTCCTGGCTAATTTTTGTGTTTTTAGTAGAGACGGGGTTTCACCATGTTGGCCAGGCTGGTCTCGAATTCTTGACCTCAGGTGATCCGCCCACCTTGGCCTCCCAAAGTGCTGGGATCATAGGTGTGAGCCACTGCACCTAGCCTTGGACCCTCTTCATATTAAATTAAAATTAATGTTTTTGGAACACCTATTAGGCCATACAGTGAGGAGGATGCGTTAAAGTAAGTTCCCTCCTTGTAAGTAGTTAGAAGTGTAGAAAGAAAGAAGTGGATCTCCTCTCTGTTGTCTTTTTCTTTTTCTTTTTTTTAGACGGAGTTTTTGCTCTGTTGCCCGGGCTGGAGTGCAATGACGCGATCTCAGCTCACTGTAACCTCAGCCTCCTGGGTTCAAGTGATTCTCCTGCCTCAGCCTCTTGAGTAGCTAGGAGTACAGGCATCCACCACCACGCTCGGCGAATTTTTGTATTTTTAGTAGAGACGGGGTTTCACCATGTTGGCCAGGCTGGCCTAGTACTCTTTTTTTTTTTGAGACGGAGTCTCGCTCTGTCGCCCAGGCTGGAGTGCAGTGGCGCGATCTCGGCTCACTGCAAGCTCCGCCTCCCGGGTTCACACCATTCTCCTCCCTCAGCCTCCCGAGTAGCTGGGACTACAGGCGCCCGCCACCACGCCCGGCTAATTTTTTTTTGTATTTTTTAGTAGAGACGGGGTTTCCCCGTGTTAGCCAGGATGGTCTCGATCTCCTGACCTCGTGATCCACCCGTCTCGGCCTCCCAGAGTGCTGGGATTACAGGCGTGAGCCACCGCGCCCGGCCGGCTGGCCTAGTACTCTTAACCTCAGGTGATCCACCTGCCTCAGCCTCCCAAAGTGCTAGGATTACAGGCGTGAGCCACCGCGCCTGTCTTTTTAAAAGCTAAAACTGAAACAGAAACAGAGAGCTCCTGGCAGATAGGACCAGGAGCCACAGCGAAGGATGTGGCCTGTGATTAGGTTTTTATAAATGGGCAGGTATTAATCAGGGGAAATGGAGTAAAGGACACGACAGACATACATTGCTAAGTCTAGTATTGGAAAAAGTAAGGCCTGGGACCCCTAAAAACTTGCTCGAGAGTGGAAGGTAAATGCTATGTGTCCACACTACCGTGGTAAAGCCGACGGTCCATACCATGAGCCCATTTCGCGCAGGGAAATTCGAGTGGCGGGCTTGGGCCCGTCGTTCTGGTAGCTTCCCAGTAGAGGGCGCCGTAAGCATGTGCGTCTGACTGTGCTGAGGAGGCGGTGCATCTTCCTGGCCGGGGGCGTGGCCGTCGCGCTCACGTGACCTTTGCTCATGGCGGCGGCGGCGGCGGCGGTGCTGGTGGCGCTCGGCGGCCGGAGCCGGATCCTGTAGCCGGGTGTGGGCCCGCGTCTGTCCGTCCCTCCTTCGGCCCCCTCTCTTGTCTTCCGGAGTGTGGCTGGCGGAGCCGGGATGGCGGAACGAGGCCTGGAGCCGTCGCCGGCCGCGGTGGCGGCGCTGCCGCCTGAAGTGCGGGCGCAGCTGGCGGAGCTGGAGCTGGAGCTCTCCGAGGGTAGGAGCCGGGCCGGGGAGAGGGCGCCCGGGGCCCTGCGGATCGCGGCGACTGGGGAGACAGGTCCCCGCCGCGCGCCCTGGCGGCCGTGCGGCGAGGGGGACGAGGGTGCAGGGAACCTGGCCTGGCACTCCACGACCGTCTTCCCTCCTCTCCCACCCCACTAAGTGGTTTCCTGTGGCTTTCATTGTTTTCCCATGGAGGGGACTAAGTAAGGGCTTGTGGAAGAGGTCCTCTCGGGCCCACACTGCTTCTGCGCTTCCTGCCCCCCAAAACCCGAGACAAAGCTGCGCCATCCCGCTTCTGCCCAGGAGTCTGGGCCAGGTGGGGTGAGGGGGAGGGCTGCGAGGAGGGTGGCTGACAGCTTTCTCCTTTCCTCTCCCCTTTTCGTGGAGGGCTCCACGCCTTGTTCCAGCCCCCCTTCCCCCTTTCAAAAAGAGAAAGACACATGGGAAATCCGCAGCAGCATTTCTTCTCTTTCCTTTAACAATGCGCGATGCCTCCCCAGTGACAGGAGTGAGACAGAAACGGGTGAGGCATTTAGGGTCCTAGGAAGATAAGAAACAGTGGCATTAACCCAGAGAGAGACACGGTGCTGCTTTTAGACCACCTTTGTCATAAGAGGTTTTTTTTTCTTGGTGCCTGTTACTCGGGCTGAATTTTCCGCATCTGGTCACCTTTTGGAGTCTTTGAAGAGGGAAGGAGAGGAGGCTACCGTTTACTTGCAAATCCTGGCTGGCATTCTTTCTTTTGACAATGGATTGGGACAGGGAGGGTTCGATTTATTTTCAGAATTTAAAAAAATGGAATAAATCAAGCCACTGTTATTAGAGAACTCCTTGTACAACAATGAGAGAAACACAGTGCTCCGTTGTGGGCATGTGATCAGGCTTGTGGGGCAGTTGTGATCAGTTCTGTGTGAAGTTCCTGTTTTTATCACTGGCTGCCCCTGAGACAAAAGCAGCATTTTCTCCAAGCTTGATACCAGTACTTTGATTGTGTCTCCAGAGTTGCATATTCTTATTGAGTTCCTTGTGGAAGGCCCTCTTCACTAGCATTTTTCAAGTGGATCAAAAACTCTTGATTGGAAAAGAAGAATGTGACCAACTCCCAGGAGCTTATTAAACATTACTTATTGTTTACTTATTAAGGCATTATGGTTCTCTCCCCTCTGAGAATCCTTTACAATGAAAAACCAAAAATAGAGTTGAATGTTATAAATCCTGTTGGGCATTGAAGGAAATAATTATTTTTAATAACTCTTTTAATAACCCAATGTGTAGGGAAGTGCTGTTTATACCTGTACTTAACTATCAACGTGTTATTTTTCAATTAATCCAATTTTCAAGTTATTCTTCGGCCAGTCCCGGGAATCACTGGTATTAGATTAGTTTGTTTCTGTGAAGTGTTTAAGAAGATAGGAATCCTTTGGGTTTGTCTGCGCAGTTATACCTTTGTTTGAAATATTCACCAGATGAATCCATTTGCGGTAGACTTGAATGGCTGAGGCTTAGTTTGTTTACATGTAAATTTCTTTAAGTTCCCCCCGCTTCGAAAATCGAGGGGCTTTTTGCATTACCATCAATTCTGTCTCTCAAGATAACTCATTCTTCTCCTAGACGAAAGCATTGACATTAAATCTGTGTTGACTTGCATTAAAATCTGACTTTTAAAACTGCCGTTTGAAAGTAACAGATCATCTAGCTTTGATTAGAGAGAGGTTTGCCTGGATGCTTACGTCAGAGGGAGATTAAAAATAGGAGTTGATTGCTTTCACACGGAGAGGGAAATCCTGGAAGCTCCTTATTCTGGGTATATCTGCTTCCAGCTGATTGTTGTTTACATCTCTGGGTGTTTCTAGACATCTCTAGAATGTCTAGAAGCATTCTGAGGAACTATTTCTAGGACCCACACTGATTAGCTCACCTCTCTCTCCTTCAGAAAGGTGTGAAACTTCTACAAATTGTGAATGCCAAGGCTTAAACATTTTAAGGACAAGTGCATGGTTTGCTTTCCAATGAAGGATTATTTTGGTTGGCATCTGACTTGGTTTGAGTTTGTTTCCTATAGATATACTACACTTCTCGTATTTCATCTATTTTAGCAATGGATGACTCTGGAAAAAATACAATTGAAAAACTTGGGCCTGCACTGTCAGCATATTGGTCATCTTTCTTGCTTAAAGTATAGGAGATGGTTGGCTGGAGAAGTAGATAGACGTTAGGAATTCAAGTGAAGTTAAAATAATCCAGAAGTCCCCATATCTGTGTAGTATGGTGTTATTTGTGATGTCTGTAGCATATTTGGAGCTAAGTTTTGTTTGTTTTGCATTTTATCTACAGTTACTCTGCTCTAACATAAGTACTTTGCCTTTTTTTTTTTTTAGATGTTTTTCTTTTGTTTGTTTGGTTGGTTTTTTTGAGATGGAGTCTCACAGTGTTGCCCGATCTCAGCTTACTGCAACCTCCGCTTCCCAGGGTCAAGCAGTTCTCCTGCCTCAGCATCCCCAGTAGCTAGGATTACAGGCAAGCGCCACTACTGCCGGGCTAATTTTTTTGTATTTTTAGTAGAGATGGGGTTTCACCATGTTGGTTGGCCAGGCTGATCTTAAACTCCTGACCTCAAATGATCCACCCACCTCAGCCTCCCAAAGTGTTAGGATTACAGGCGTGAGCCACCACTAAAGATGCTTTTAACTGTGTGTTTATCATGCCTTGCTGACATTGGTGCACTCATTTCTCTATTTTCATTTTTTCTTTCTTTTTTTTTTTTTTTTAAGGTTCAGGCTGTCATTGGTCCTAATCATAGCAATAATCTGAGCTGTATGCTGTTAAAGAATTTTCTTTGTGCTTGCCTGTATTTTCAGCTGCAGGCTTTGGTAATAGATCAGCCAACTCTGCTGAAATGCAGGTTTGTGCCTGCTTTGGGCTCTTTGCCGCAGAGCATGTTGCAGAGCCCTGTGATGTGTCTGGTGCTTCAGGCAGGTCACCAGGCAGCTTCTTGGTTAAAACCTGCTTCTGTCACAAAAAGAACAGGCTGAAACTGCCTGGAAATCATTTAAAAATTGAATTTCCACATAAGGATAAGCTTTTCTATAGACGAGTTGAATAGGTGGAAGGTTTCTGCAAGTATTTTTGTGACTGAAATTTTTAATGATCCACATATTTTATTATTATATGCTCGACAGCTCTGTTGTTTGGACTTATGTATATGGTCTAGTCAAGTATATGTACATAAAGTAGCACTAATGGGGAGAATTAATTTGCTTAAATCTGTACAATAATACATTATATTTGTGTAATGACCTTTTTGTACATTGTCATTTGAGCTTCACTAAATTTCACTAGATAGAATAGGTATTGTTACCACCCACCCCCCCTTTCTTTTTTTTTGGCTTAACAGAAGGGAAAACTTGTACTCAGAAAGATTGTTTTGTCTAAAGCTGCATACCTAATAAGTGTCATTATCCTAAGCTGTCATGTGACGATGACATTGGAATGATTTAAATATCTGTGCTGTCATTGCACAAGCTGTTAACTAATTTTTACTCTAAGGAAATGCTACCATTTTTTTTTTTTTTTTTTTTTTTTTTTTTTTTTTTTTTTTGCGATGGAGTTTTGCTTGTTGCCCAGGCTGGAGTGAAATGGTATGATCTCAGCTCACTGCAACCTCTGCCTCCCAGGTTCAGGTGATTCTCCTGCCTCAGCCTTTCTGAGTAGCTGGGATTACAGGCATGTGCCACCACACCCGGCTAATTTTGTAGTAGAGACGGGTTTTCTCCATGTTGGTCAGGCGGGTCCCGATCTCCCGACCTCAGATGATCCGCCTGCCTTGGCCTCCTGAAGTGCTGGGATTACAGGTGTGAGCCACTGCACCTGGCCCTAAACAGTTCTATACCACGGTGTTGATTCTCTCTCTGAAATCTCTTTCAAATCCATTACTCAAGCATTCAGTTCAGCAGACGTGTATTTTGTGCCTACTGTGTGCAAGTGAGCAGGATACCCTGGTAGCTTTTAAGAAGCTCTGAGTCTGGCAGGGAAATCATTGAAAACTGCCAACAAAACAGTGCATGACCATGGTGGAGTTACGTACAGAGGCTGACTTCTAAGAAAAGAGGAAGCTATCTGCTTTATCGTTGTTGTGAGAGACAGAAGAGAATTATAAATACGAGATTGGATTGTGTGGCTAGTAGAGCGGGCTGTAATTTAGCCTGTGCAGTTCAGCCTAAGTGCAACGTGAAGAAGAATGTTCCTATGCTTCTGTGGCATGCAGGAAGGAGCTCAAGTCTTTCAGTGTCTCAGAACAGTCCAAAGATGACAACTGGAAAGGTGTTTAAGATAAAATAACACTCACAGGAAGGGATCCTCCCCTTTCTTGTTTGAACACTTCTCTGAGCACAAACAGTAAACATAGTCCCATCCTCCCTTTCTCCTGCCTGTTTCATCACGTAGCTTTGTGGTCCTTAAAGCATGGCACAGGGTCTACCACGAAGGCAAAGGGATAAGAGAAGGCTGCTTCCTAGGAATTGCAGTGACTTTTAATGGGGAAGAGGTGGGAGAGTTGAAGAGGAAAAGGAAGAGATGTTGGATAAAGATTTTACAGCCTCAGAAGGGGGCAGGTAGACTTAAGCCACCACAAAACTGGTAAATCCCTCCTGCTTTACCTATAATGGGAAACGGGGCCACTTATCCCAAAATCCATAGCTTAGTCATAGATTCGTAGGATACACCTTTATAAAGTTCTGTCTAAGCAGTTGTAACACCTGATGCTAGGAGTATTAAGGAAAGCAGGAATGTAGATTTTTAAATAACCAAGAATGGGCATTATCTAAGCGATCTACCTCTGGAACTTGCGTGTGTGTTTTTGGTGGGCAGGAGCTCATCTTCAGAATTACTGTCAGAGCCTGTGACACATTCCTTTGAAAATCCTCATGGTGGCAGATTTCAATTCTTTTAGGGTAGAGTTTCATTTATAGGTCACTTGGAATCAAGTAGAGAAAAGCTGGTTAATATTCTTTTAGAACCCAAACTAGTTGTGACTGAAAAAATTAGAGTGATTATAAACTGATTTTAGTTGTGATTGTCAAAAAAATCAGAATGATTGTAAACTGGTTTTGAGGGCAGTTCCAGAAGAGAAGTTACAGACAAATTCACTGGAAGAATGATTCACCTTATTGAAAAGAATGGCTTGCGTGGATACCCTTGTTCTGGTGTGTATTTTGAAAAATTAATCTTGTTGTTTGACAGCCCCATGGCATTGAGCTGGATTTTTGAATAAGATAAATCATTAACATGTCACGCTTAGCTCAGCCCTTGGTTGCAACTTTCTGTCCTAGCCTGTGTAAGACTTAGCACTTCAGGGTTGAAAGTTCATATGACTGGCTAAAAAGGGCCTTCATACTATGTTTGTGTTCTAATTACTAGAGTTCTCCATGGTTCTCTCTCATGTGACTAATTCAGGGATACTCTTTGAAATGCTCCTTCTTGCTTGTATGCACAGTTTCGCGTAAATCTTTAAGGGTTCAGCTAAAGTACCACCTTTTTTTTTTTTTGAGACGGAGTTTCACTCTTGTTGCCCAGGCTGGAGTGTAATGGTGCGATCTCAGCTCACCGCAACCTCCACCTCCTGGGTTCAAGCGATTCTTCTGCCTCAGCCTCCCGAGTAGCTGGGATTACAGGCATGTGCCACCACGCCTGGCTAATTTTGTATTTTTAGTAGAGACGGGGGTTTCTCTATGTTGGTCAGTCTGGTCTTGAACTCCCGACCTCAGGTGATCTACCCACCTCGGCCTCCCAAAGTACTGGGATTACAGGCATGAGCCACCGCGCCTGGCTTTTTTTTTTTTTTTTTTTTTTTTTTTGAGACGGAGTCTCTCCCTGTCACCCATGCTAGAGTGCAATGGCACGATCTCGGCTCACTACAACCTCCGCCTCCTGGGTTCAAGCGATTCTCCGGCCTCAGCCTCCCGAGTAGCTGAGATTACAGGTGCCCTCCACCACGCCCGGCTAATTTTTTTGTGTCTTTAGAAGAGATGGGGTTTCACCAGTTGACTCGAACTCTTGACCTTGTGATCTGCCTGCTTCGGCCTCCCAAAGTGCTGCGATTACAGGTGTGAGCCACCACGCCAGGCTCAAGTACCATCTTTTTTGTAAACCTATCCCTGACCAGTGCGATTTCTATTTTTTTTTTTTGAGACAGAGTCTCACTCTGTCACTTAGACTGTGCAGTGGTGCGATCTTGGCTCATCACAACCCCTGCCTTCCAGGCTCAAGCGATTCTCCTGCCTCAGCCTCCCCAGTAGCTGGGACTACAGGCAAATGTCACTACCGTCTCTGGCTAATTTTTATATTTTTAGTAGAGACGGGATTTCACTATGTTGGCCAGACTGGTCTTGAACTCCTGACCTCAAATGATCCACCTGCCTTGGTCTCCCAAAGTGCTGGGATTACAGGCATGAGCCACCAGGCCGGGCCAATCATATATTTTCTAAGTATTTAAATTGCTTTTCATTTTATCTCTTAAAATTTTTTTTTTAAAAGTAGAGACGAGGCCGGGCACAGTGGCTCATGCCTGTAATCCCAGCACTTTGGGAGGCCGAGGAGGGCGGATCACGAGGTCAAGAGATCAAGACCATCCTGGCCAACATGGTGAAATCTTGTCTCTACTAAAAATACAAAAATTAGCTTGGCGTGGTGGCTTGCACCTGTAGTTCCAGCTACTCAGGAAGCTGAGGCAGGAGAATTGCTTGAACTCAGGAGGCAGATGTTGCAGTGAGCTGAGATCATGTCACTGCATTCCAGCCTGGCAACAGAGGGAGACTCCGTCTCAAAAAAAAAAAAAAACAAAAAACAAAAATAGAGACAAGGTCTTACTATGTTCAGCCCAGGCTGGTCTCAAACTCCTGAGCTCCTTTTGCCTTGGCTCCCCCAAAGTGCTGAGATTATAGGTGTGAGCCACCGAGTCTGGCCTTAGCTCAATGTAAGCTCTTTTTTTTTTTTTTTGAGGTAGAGTCTTGCTCTGTCCCCCAGGCTGGAGTGTAGTGGCGTGATCTCTGCTCACTGCAACCTCCACCTCCTGGGTTCAAGTGATTCTCCTGCCTCAGCCTCCTGAGTAGCTGGGATTACAGGCTTGTGCCACCACGCCTGGCTAATTTTTGTATTTTTAGTAGAGATGGGGTTTCGCCATCTTGGCCAGGCTGGTCTCAAACTCCTGACCTCAGGTGATCCGCCCGCATCGGCCTCCCAAAGTCCCGGGATTACAGGCTTGAGCCACTGCACCCAGCCTCAGTGTAAGCTCTTGTAGAGAGGTCCTTCGTATCTGAAATTTATTTTAAATAACTCGCAACTATTTATTTCTTATATTGTTTTAGGAATACGATAAATTTTTGGTTACTTCAATTTGAATTGAAAAATAAAGTCTCTGTTTTGGGGACTTGATTTTGACATAAGGTAGTGTTGTGTAATCATTTGAGAAGCACATATTTTGACCTCTGGTGGGCTTGGGTTGAAGTTCTGTCTGTATCATTTATTAGCTCTGTGACCTTGGACAAACTGTCTAACCTCCCAGGTATGAGTTTCGTTAACACTTAAAAAAGGAATGACGGTGGTGTGCAGTGGCTCCTGCCTGTAATCCCAGCACTTTGGGAGGCGGAGCCGGGTGGGTTGCCTGAGCTCAGGAGTTCGAGACCAGCCTGGGCAACATGGCGAAACCCTGTCTCTACTAAAATACAAAAAAATTAGCCAGATGTGGCGGCGTGTACCTGTAGTCCCAGCTACTCGGGAGGCTGAGGTAGGAGAATTGCTTGAACCCGGGAGGCGGAGGTTGCAGTGAGCTGGGACCGCACCACTGCACTCCAGCCTGGGCGACAGCGCGAGACACTGTCTCAACAACATCAACAAAAAGGAATGACACCCTCCTTGGATTTGTAAGGAGGTTTAAAGTAAGATAATAGAAAAGCTGAGTATAGTATGGCATGCAGTGAGCACTCAGCACATGTAATTTTTATTGCTGCTGATAGCGAATGGATGCGTGGAGACTTGGCAGTTTTTAATATCTTGTGTTACTTAGTAGAATAAGGTTATACATGAAGTCATGAATGGAATCAATTTGTGATAAATTTTTTGAAAGTAAGGCTTCACTCCATCATCAGTTGTTCCCGTTGGCACCTATACCCTTAGTCCAGTACATGTTGGGTCACTGCAAGCAGTTGACTAGAGCAAAAGACTCGCTGGTCTGTTTCATACAGACATCTCGCATACGTACATTTCTGAGCCTACAGGTTGAGGCAAATGCCTGTGACATGTAAGCTTGGTTTCTGGGACTTAGCTTCTACAAGCTATGAAAAGGGACATATGATGTTTAGAACCTTCAGAAACTGTGGTTTTTACTCTTCCGTTTCTTATCCCTTACTTGTCCTCAGTGAACATATCCTTTTAGTTCCTCTTTCAAAAGTTTTCTGGCTGGGCGTGGTGGCTCACGCCTGCAATCCCGGTACTTTGGCAGGCTGAGGTGGGCAGATCACCTGGGGTCAGGAGTTTGAGACCAGCCTGGCTAACATGGTGAAACCCCGTCTCTACTAAAAATACAAAAACTAGCCGGGCATGGTGGCAGGCGCCTGTAATCCCAGCTACTCGGGAGGCTGAGGCAGGAGAATCGCTTGAACCTGGGAGGCAGAGGTTGCAGTGAGCTGAGATCATGCCATTGCACTCCAGCCTGGGAGACAGAGTGAGATTCCGTCTCAAAAAAAAAAAAAAAGTTTTCTTGATCTTCTTTTCCTTAGAGTTTATTTACCACCAGCCTTCATGAGTCCTCTCAGACTAAATTGGTCTGATTGCAGTCTCTTTTTAGCTCCAGATTGATCTTTCATCTTTTAAAAATACTACTTTTATTTAAAACCATTGCTAAATCTAAAGCTCTGTCACTCAGTTGTCTTTTTTTTTTTTTTTTGAGATGGAGTTTCGCTCTTGTTGCCCAGGCTGGAGTGCAATGGCATGGTCTCAGCTCACCATAACCTCCGCCTCCCGGGTTCAAGCGATTCTCCTGCCTCAGCCTTCTGAGTAGCTGGGATTACAGGCATGCGCCATCAGGCCCAGCTAATTTTGTAGTTTTAGTAGAGATGGGGTTTCTCTATGTTGGTCAGGCTGGTCGCGAACTCCCAACCTCAGGTGATCCACCCACCTCTGATTCCCAAAGTGCTGGGATTACAGGTGTGAGCCACCGTGCCTGGCGTTTTTTTTCTTTTTGAGACAGAGTCTTGCTCTGTCGCCCAGGCTGGAGTGCAGTGGCGCAGTCTCGGCTCACTGCAACCTCCACCTCCTGGGTTCATGCCATTCTGCTGCCTTAGCCTCCCAAGTAGCTGGGACTACAGGCACCCGCCACCAAGCCTGGCTAATTTTTTGTATTTTGTTTAGTAGAGATGGGGTTTCACCGTGTTAGCCAGGATGGTTTTGATCTCCTGACCTCGTGATCCACCCGCCTTGGCCTTCCAAAGTGCTGGGATTACAGGCGTGAGCCACCGCGCCCGGCCGTTTTTTTTTTCTTTTTCTTAAAGATAGTCTTGCTCTGTCATCCAGGCTGGAGTCCAGTGGTGCGATTGTAGCTCACTGCAGCCTCTAATTCCTGGGCTCAAGTGATCCTCCTGACCCTGACGACAGGTGTGCGCCACGATGCCTGGCTAATTTCTTCTTTTCTTTTCTTTCTTTCTTTCTTTTTTTTTTTTTTTTTGAGACAGAGTTGCCCAGGCTGGAGTGCAGTGGTGCCATCTTGGCTCAAAACATCCTCCTCCCGGGTTGAAGTGATTCTCGTGCCTCAGCCTCCCAAGTAGCTGAGATTACAAGCATGCACCACCACGCCCTGCTAATTTTTGTATTTTTCGTAGATACAGGGTTTTGCCATACTGGCCAGTGCCTGGCTAATATTTTATTTGATTTTTTTTGTAGAGATAGTGGTCTCACTATGTTGCCCAGGCTGGTCTTGATCTTCTGGTCTCAAGCAATCCTCCTGCCTCAGCCTCCTAAAGCACTGGGATTACAGACATGAGCAATTGTGCTGGGCCTCAATTATCTTTGAATTCGAAGTTTCCTAAAAGTGGAGATGGTTTCCTATATTCTTTACCCTTAGGGTCTAAGTTAGTACTTTTGTACACATCAAATGGTCCATCTCTTTTTGTTGATTGTTTATATCATAGAGGATTGAGAGTTTTTCGTATCTTTGTGTTTATAGTGCATAAGGTACTTTCTGGTGTGGATGCTCTTTTATGAGTAAGAAAGGTTCTGAAAGGCCATTTCTTTGGAAATTCCATAGTGTCACAGCCGTCTGAATCTTTGGATACATGGGTTGGATTCGTTGGACCTGAAAACTCTAAAATTACATGCAGGATTTTTTTTTTTTTTCGTTGAGACAGGGTCTTGCTCTGTCACCCAGGCTGGAGTGCAGTGGTGTGAATGTGGCTCACTGCAGCCTTGACCTCCTGGGATCAAGTGATCCTTCCACCTCAGCCTCCCAAGTAGCTGGGGCCACAGGTGTGCGCCACCATGCCCAACTAATTTTTTAATTTTTTGTAGAGATGGGCTCTTGCCATGTTGCCCAGGCTGGTCTTAAACTCCTGGGCTCAAGCAGTCCTCCCACCTCGGCCTCCCAAAGTGGTGGGATTACAGGTATGAGCCACCACACCTGGCTGTATGCAGGATTTTGAGTGTGAGTGCTTATGTGTCTGTTTTGGGATCTAGGTCTACAGCTTTCATCAGTTTCTTAAAGAGAGCTATGAAGCAAAGTTAACCAAGCCTGTGCATTATCACCTTTCTTTCTTTTTTTTTTTTTTTGAGATGGAGTCTCGCGCTGTCCCCCAGGCTGGAGTGCAGTGGCGCAATCTCGGCTCACTGCAAGCTCCGCCTCCCAGGTTCACGCCATTCTCCTGCCTCAGTCTCCAGAGTAGTTGGGACTACAGACACCCGCCACCACGCCTGGCTAATTTTTGTATTTTTAGTAGAGACGGGTTTTCACTGTGTTAACCAGGATGGTCTCGATCTCCTGACCTCGTGATCCGCCTGCCTTAGCCTCCCAAAGTGCTGGGATTACAGGTGTGAGCCACCGCACCCGGTTGCATTATCACCTTTCATTCTCACTAGTTTAGAAGGAAGACCAGACTCCCTCAGCTTCCCTCCCTAACACTTGGCAGACTCATCTATATCAGTTCCACCCGTATCTCCTTTCTTTTCTCAGAGGAGGAACTGTCCTCTTCCTGTTCGAAGGTCTGTCCCTCCATGTTCTTACTGTCATCCCTTCTCTTTTGAGATCTTGGGATCTCACTTTATTGATTGATCTGTTCATTTACAGTCTCTCTTTGTTTCTTTCATCTTCAACCTCTCACTTAACACTTGGCCCTTGACTCTTTGCCTTCAGCCTATACATTATGTTTTTGAAACAGGGTCTCACTCTGTTGCCCAGGCTGCAGTGTAGTGGGGTGCTCACTGCAGCCTTGACTTCCTGGGCTCAGGTGATCCTCCCACCTCAGCCTCTCAAGTAGTTGGGACTACAGGTACGTTCTACCGTGCCTGGCTAATTTTTAAATTTTTTGTAGCAACAAGGTCTTGCTTTGTTGCCCAGGCTGGTCTTGAACTCCTGGGCTCAAATAATCTTCCCACCTCAGCCTCCCAGAACGTTGGGATTACAGGCGTGAGCCACCATGCCCAGCCTCCCAGCATTAAAAAAAGCACACACAAAACTTTGCCACAGTCTTGCATGAGAATATGCTTGCTTTCATGTGCTGGCCCTCTCCCTCTCTGGAGCCTGAAAGGTGTGGCCTACATTTCCTTCCTCTTATTTCTTACCTTTGCTTACTGCTCAGTCCATTTCCCCTGCCTCATTAAGCCTCTGAAACAACTGTCTCCAAGGCTACTACTGACTCCTAATTTCAGACTGCAGAGAACCTGTTGGATATGGCATGTCTCTCTGCAGCATTGTACACTGTGGACCATTTTTTTTTTTAAGATG
This sequence comes from Nomascus leucogenys, assembly GCF_006542625.1. Classification (NCBI taxonomy): domain Eukaryota; kingdom Metazoa; phylum Chordata; class Mammalia; order Primates; family Hylobatidae; genus Nomascus; species Nomascus leucogenys. Next base: position 1,660,644 of record NC_044388.1, on the reverse strand, counting down.
GAATCTCACCCTGTTTCCCAGGCTGGAGTGCAATGGCACAATCTCGGCTCACTGCAACCCCCTCTCCGGGGTTAAAACAATTCTCCTGCCTCAGCCTCCCAAGTAGCTGGGATTAACAGGCGCCTGCCACCATGCCCAGCTAATTTTTGTATTTTAGTAGAGATGGGGTTTCACCATGTTGGCCAGGCTAGTCTTAAACTCCTGACTTCATGATCCGCCCGCCTCGGCCTCCAAAATGCTGGGATTACAGGCGTGAGCCACCACGCCCGGCCCCACACTGTGGACCAGTATCTTTATGAAACTCTCCCCTTCCTAACCTTTGTGGCATAGTTTCCTTCTGGCTTCCTAACCTTCCTCGTACTCTCTCTGGGGTTTCTTCTGCTCTTTCTTTCTCCTGATGAGGGTATTCCTCAGATTTGCGTCTGTTCTTCACCTCACTTTACATACACAGATAAGTAATCTCATCTGTGCCCAGGGCTTCAGCTGTCATGGCTGTGCACATGGTTCCCTAGTCTGTATCTGTAGCCCTGACTTTGCTCTGCTCTAGACATTCCGTTGGTTCCCCCCATGCTAACTTGGTAAGTCTAAAACAACTCTGTTTCAACTTCCTCCTCCACCCCTGCCCCCACCTCCCTGCTTCACAGATACCTGTATTTCAGAATGTCCACTTACTGTCTCCATCCATTTCTGCTGCTATGACAAAACACCTTAGACTTGGTAAATTATAAGTGATAGAAATTTATTGCTCACAGTTTGGAAGCTAGAAAGTCATAGATCAAGAAGTCAGAAGATTTATTGTCTGATGAGAGCCTGCTGTCTACTTCAAAGATGGCATCTTCTTGTTGCATCTTCACATGGTGCGAGGGGCAAATAGGCTCCCTCAAGTTTGTTTTATAAGGGCACTAAGCCTGTTCATGAGCACTCCTCTTTCATGACCTAATCACCTCCTAGAGGCACCATCTCTCTCTCTTTCTCTCTCTCTCTCTTTATCTCTATATTGAGAGAGTCTTGCTTGTCACCAAGGCTGGAGTGCAGTGGCGAGATCATAGCTCACAGTAGCCTTGGATTCCTGGGCTTAAGCGATCCTCCCACCTCAGGCTCCCAAGTAGCTGGGATTACAGGCATGTGCCACCACACCTGGCTGATTTTTTATTTTTTGTAGAGATGGGGTCTCGTTATGTTTCCCAGACTGGTCTCAAACCCCTGGCCATGAATGATACTCCCACCTTGGCCTCCCAAAGTGCAGAGATTGTGACTGCGAGCCACTGTGCCTGGACCCCATCTCTTACATTGGGAATTAAGTTCCAACATAGGAATTTTTGGGGGACACTGACATTCAGACCATAGTAACTTACCGAAGTCAAAAAGTTGAGAGTCATCCTTATATTCTAAAAAAATTTTGTTTTGGCCGGACACGGTGGCTCATGCCTATAATCCCAGCACTTTGGGAGGCCGAGGTGGGCGGATCACTTGAGGTCAGGAGTTCGAGACTAGCCTGGCCAACATGGCGAAACCCCATCTGTACTAAAAATGCAAAAATTAACTGGGTGTGGTGGCAGGTGCCTGTAATCCCAGCTACTCAGGAGGCTGAGTTAGGAGAATTGCTTGAACCCAGGAGACGGAGGTTGCAGTGAGCCGAGATCGTGCCATTGCACTCCAGCCTGGGCGACAGAGCAAGACTCCGTCTCAAAATCCGCCTCCCGGGTTCATGCCATTCTCCTGCCTTAGCCTCCTGAGTAGCTGGGACTACAGGCGCCTGCCACCACGCCCAGCTAATTTTTTTGTATTTTTTTAATAGAGACAGGGTTTCACCATGTTAGCCAGGATGGTCTCGATCTTCTGACCTTGTGATCCGCTGGCCTTGGCCTCCCAAAGTGCTGGGATTACAGGCGTGAGCCACGGCGCCTGGCCAAAAAATTTGTTTTAATTAAAATTTTTTTTTTTTTTTAAATAGAGATGGGGTTTTGCAGTGTTTCCCAGGCTGGTCTCACTCCTGGGCTGAGGTGATCCACCCGTCTTGACCTCCCAAAGTGCTGAGATTACAGGTGTGAGCCACCTCGTCCTGTGATCCGTATTCTAACGGATCACTGAGTCTTGTTGTTTCTACTTCCTGTTTTCTATACCATTCCAGTGTTAGTTCAGGCACTTGTTTCTTGCTTAGACTAATGAGGTAGTCTCCTAACTCATCAGCCTGTCTCAGTCTCTTCTCCCTTCAGTAGGTCCTTCTCTACCCTGTCATTCATTGATCATTCTGAAACACAAACCTAATTGTGTTCTTTTCCCTGTTTAAAACTTTTCCTTGGCTTCTCTCAGTCACAGGATAAACTCTAAGCATCTTTCTTTGTATACCAAGACCTGCCTTCCTTTTTAACCTCATTTCCTGCTCTGTCTATATTTGTTGTCTGCTCTCTAGCCATGCCAGATGACTTGCACTTCCATGAATGCTATGTGCTTGTTTTCACTTGTATGCTTTTGTATACATTGCCATTCTCTAAAATGTCCACGCTGGCATGTTCTTCCCCTTTTTTTGCTCGGTTAACTTGTGTTTCAGTTTCCTGTGAGTTTCCAGTTAACTTCTGTTTCATTCCAGTTTCCTTTTCTAAGTTCTTTTAAGAAGTTAAATCTCTGTATAAGTAGTCATCAGTTAATGAGAGCTTATGATGTAATAGGTCCTGTGCTTAGCAGTTCGTATACCTTGCCTGGCTAGTAAGTAGGTGCTGAATACGTAGCTCCTATTAGCATAATGATGATGAGGGAACTGAGGTAGCAAAAAGCACCTGAACATTGCACACAGTGTATCTTCCCACCTGTGGTTACACATTTCCCATAAGGTGGCATTCTGGAGGCATGGCACTGGGAAGAAGCACTGAATTTAAGAGTCATGCTGAATTGGGTTCACACTCCCTATGGTCTTGGGCAACTTTTTTTTTTTTTTTTTTGAGACAGAATCTCTTATTGCCCAGGCTGGAGTACAATAGCGCGACCTCAGCTCACTGCAACCTCCGCCTCCTGGGTTCAAGCGATTCTACTTCCTCAGCCTCCCGAGTAGCTGGGATTACAGGCACCCGCTACCATGCCCGGCTAATTTTTGTATTTTAGTAGAGATGGACTTTCACCATGTTGGCCAGGCTGACCGCAAGTGATCGCCCACCTCAGCCTCCCAAAGTACTGGGATTACAGGCGTGAGCCACAACACCCGGCCCTTGGGCAAGTCTTTGAAATATGTTTCTAATCTTAACAACTCCTAGAGATAGGTTTCTGTACAGTGTGCTGGGATTGGAAACCAAGTCTGTTTGGTTCTAAGCCCTGTGGTGTTTCCACACTGCCGTTTTGACCTCCATCTCCCTGAATCTTGTTTCAAGTAGTTTCAGCAGAATTCTCCTGCATCTTAACTGGTATGTCTCATTTTCCTTAGGATACAACTTCTGTCTTTTTTTGTTTGTTTTTTTGAGACAGGGTCTTGGTCTGCCCCCAAGCTAGAGTGCAGTGGCATGATCTTAGCTCACTGCAACCTCAAAGTCCTGTACACAAGCGATCCTCCAAGTAGCTGGGATTACAGGTCCATGTCACCATGCCTGGCTAACTTTTTATTTTTTGTAGAGACAGGGGTCTCACTTTGTTGCCCAGGCTGGTCTTGAACTCCTGGGCTCAAGCAGTCCTCCTGCCTTGGCTGCCCAAAATTCTGGGATTACAGGCGTGAACCGCTGCACCTGGCCACAGCCTCTGCCTTTATTTTTTTGGGGGTAGGGCTCCCTGGAGAGAGAAGAATAGGAATGTTCTATCTTATTCTCAGAGAAAAAGGTATAGGGGTGTAATTTGTTATTTCTCACTGTGCTTTGCAGGAACTAGAGGGGTTAACACTCTGTAGATTACATTTGGAGGGTTTCCTTCATACCAGTATAACTACTGGCAAGATGTGACTTTTATTTCTTTTCTTATTTTTAAAATTTTTGCAGAGATGGGGTCTCACTGTATTGCCCAGGTTCGCCTTAAACTCCTGGGCTCAAGCAATCCTCCCACCTTGGCCTCCCAAAGTGTTGGGATTACAGGCATGAGCCACTATGCTGAGCCTCTTTTATTTCTTAAAAGGATAAAAAATATGAAGGTCATCTATAAAGTGAAAGGTAATTTTATGTACTTGTCTTTTGTTGTGAAGTTACTTTTTCTTCCTTGAATTGAGATGGAGATGATGAGAAGCTGAAAGGGGAAACCCAGGATGATAATATTTTGGATGCTACATGGGACATCCCTAAATGAAAATCCACAGGTCTAGCCTAGCATCTTTGAAAGGTCTGTGTTGTGAACAGGCCTCGAGCTTCTGGGCTATTGATACAGGGTTATACTTACATTGTGATGCAGAAAGAGTTTTTAGTCTTTTTTCCCCCAGGATATTTAATGTTTAATGTAAAAATTAATGTATAAATGAGTGTAGATGTTTCTGTGAATGACATTAATTGGTTTTTCTTGGAGATTTTTTTTTTTTTTTTGGTGAAGGAATAGGGCTCTAATACCCTTTATTTTTGGAAGACTGTTGCTTTTAGGCATACATTAAAGCATCTGCAAGATTTTTTTTTCTTTTTCTTTCTAAGGATGTAAGATCATATTGTTGTAAGTTAATCATGGGCCACAACTTGTGGCTTTTAATTCAGTTCAGGCATGAATAAATTTTATAGTGCTGACCAGTCTTGTCATTGAATCTCCTTTTTTTTTTTTTTTTGAGACGAAGTCTTACTTGTCACCCAGGCTGGAGTGCAGTGACATGATCTCAGCTCACTGCAACTTCCACCTCCTGGGTTCAAGCCATTGTCCTGCCTCAGCCTCCCCAGTAGCTGAGATTACAGGTGCGCACCACCATGCTCAACTAATTTTTGTGTTTTTAGTGGAGACAGGGTTTCACCATGTTGGCCAGGCTGTTCTTGAACTCGTGACCTCGTGATCTGCCCGCCTCGGCCTTCCAAAGTGCTGGGACTACAGGCGTGAGCCACCGCACCCGGCCTGAATCTCCTTTTAAAAAAAATCAACCCAGCAAGGAATTGTTAGGTAGAAGCTTCTGTTAGTTCTTGTTTAGTAAATCTGTGACAAAGGCAAAGACACTGTCTTAAGATTTTAAAAAGTCATGGCCGGGCGCGGTGGCTCACGCTTGTAATCCCAGCACTTTGGGAGGCCGAGGCGGGCGGATCACGAGGTCAGCAGATCGAGACCACGGTGAAACCCCGTCTCTACTAAAAATACAAAAAAATTAGCCGGGCGTGGTGGTGGGTGCCTGTAGTCCCAGCTACTCGGAGAGGCTGAGGCAGAATGGCGTGAACCCGGGAGGCGGAGGTTGCAGTGAGCCGAGATCTTGCCACTGCACTCCAGCCTGGGGGACAGAGCGAGACTCTGCCTCAAAAAAAAAAAAAAAAAAAAAAAGATTTTAAAAAGTCATTCATGATTTATTTGACTTCCTCTCTGGTTTGGAGAAACTTTCATTTTTAAGTTGAACATGTAGAACAAGCAGTGGTATGAGTTTTCCTTCCATAGTTCTTGCTTGTTTTTCTTCAAGAAGACCAAGAGAAGTACTAGAAAATGAACATCCTGTTAAAAAAACAACTTCTCCATTTGTCGGTTCTCTGAGCTCTGATTTCTAATGTTACCCCTATATCATAGCTATTTTTAAAATTATCTTAAAGTTAGGAAATTATTATTTGTGTAAATATTCTCATCCCCCCTAAGTAAGCTGCATGAGGACAGCACACAGTGTCCTTTAGTGAAAATGCTTTTCGGTTCAGCTAGTGAATGAATCTAGATTCTGCCGTCAGCCTCCCTGTCCACCTTTTTTCTTACTAGTATCTGACACTCTTCTATTACAATCATATGGGTTTCCTCACTCTTTCTTGACAAGCTCATTCCCGTCTCTGTGTTTGTGGCGAGTATTTTCCCTGTCAGGACTGCTTTTTCTCCTATTAAAATCCAACCCTTGTTTTAAGGCCTGGCTGACGTTCCTCTCATCATGAAACCTGCTGACTGCTTTAGTCCATATTAATCTCTTCTATTTTTAGACTATTGTTATATTCAGCAACAGTTTTTTTTTTATTTTTTATTTTCATTTGAGATGGAGTCTCCCTCTGTCGCCCAGGCTGGAGTACAGTGGCGTGATGTCGGGTCACTGCAACCTCCACTTCCCGGGTTCAATTGATTCTCCTGCCTCAGCTTCCTGAGTAGCTGAGATTACAGGCGTGCACCCCCACACCCTGCTAATTTTTGTATTTTTAGTAGAGGTGGGGTTTCACCATTGTTGGTGAAGCTGGTCTTGAACTCTTGACCTCGTGATCCACCCGCCTCAGCCTCCCAAAGTGCTGGGATTATAGGCATGAGCCACTGCGCCCAGCTCAGCAAGTTTTAACACTTAATTTGCCACTATTTGTTTCATTTATGTTATTTTTACCTTCTCAGTTAGACTTTAGGTTTCTTTCTTTCTTTTTCTTTCTTTTTTTTTTTTTTGAGATGGAGTCTCACACTCTGTTGCCCAGACTGGAGTGCAGTGGCCCCATCTCGGCTCACTGCAACCTCCATCTCCCAGGTTCAAGTGATTCTTGTGCCTCAGCCTCCTGAGTAGCTAGAATTACAGGCACCTGTCACCATCACGCCCAGCTAATTTGTGTATTTTCAGTAGAGACGGGGTTTCTCATGTTAGCCAGGCTGGTCTTGAACTCCTGACCTCAAGTGATCCACCCCCCCTTGGCCTCCCAAAGTGTTGGGATTACAGGTGTGAGTCACTGCGCCTGGCTTAATTTTTGTGTTTTTTGTAGAGATAGGGTTTTGCTATGTTGCCCAGGCTTCTTGAACTCCTGGGCTCAAGGATTCACCTGCCTTGGCCTCCCAGAGTGTTGAGATTACAGGCGTGAGCCACCACGCCCAGCCCCCAAACATTTTTTATTTATTTTATTTTATTTTTTATTTTATTTTATATTATATATATATATATATTTTTTAAACCCAGACTGGAGTGCAGTGGCACAGTCTTGGCTCACTGCAACCTCCGTGTCCGGGGTTCAAGCGATTCTCCTGCCTCAGCCCCCCGAGTAGCTGGGATTACAGGTATGTGCCACCACACCCAGCTCATTTTTATATTTTTGGTAGAGACAGGGTTTTACCATATTGATCAGGCTAGTCTCGAACTCCTGACCTCAAGTGATCCACACGCCTTGGCCTCCCAAAGTGCTGGAATTAGAGGTGTGAGCCACCACACCCGGCCACATTTTTTAAAAATGGAAAGAAAGATTAATAAAAACAAGTAGGATAATTATTTATCTGGTTAGTTCAGGGTCTGGGAAGGCAGGAACCTATCCCAGCAGCTCAGGGTACAAGACGGGAACCAGCCCTGGAAAGGACTTTCCATCGCAGGGTGCACACATACACACACACTCAGACTGGGACAGTTAAATGTGCCAGTTCACCTAATGGATGCATCTTTAGGGTATGGGGGAAACTGGAGTACCTGGAGAAAACCTACACAGACATGGGGAGGATGTGCAAACGCCGCACAGATAGTGGCCCTGGCTGGGAAGTGATTTTTTTGTTTTTCTTCTCAGCCTCTTTATAACATAACATTGAGTAAAATAATGTTACTTCAGGTCCTGCTTGTATATACATCGTATATATTGAGAATGACAAGGAATGTGTAATATAAATGCTAAGTAAGGATCCAGAAGAAACATATTGCGTGAGAAAACCTAGTCGTCCGAACGAAACATTCCCAGTGATTTCAGCAGAACTCAGATGTTGGACAGGGTAGTGTGGGGGATAGGTGGTAAGTAAAAGCATTATTTGATGTCACTGGGATATTGGCAGGAGAAGAATGGGAATTAACTGCATTGGTGAGGAGAAAAATATTTATGAAAGTGTTAAAAATTATAAAATATTTCCTAGAATATATTTGGGAAAAAGAGAAAAATTATACAATACTTAAATATTGTAAGAAAGGCATAAGATCTGTATGAAGAAAATTGTAAAACTTTAAAGATATAAAAGCAGAATCTGAAAAAATGGAAATATATACAGTTGTTCCTCTCTTTGTGGGGGATTGGTTCTGGGACTCCCCTCAGTTACCAAAATCCAGGGGTGCTCAAGTCTGCTAAAAAATGGCGTGATGTTTGCATGTAACATAAGCACATCCTCTTGTATACTTTAAATCATCTCTAGATTACTTACATAGTTGTATAGTACTTAATACAGTGAAAATACTATGTCAATAGTTGTTATGCTGTATAGTTCAGAGAGTGATGACAGGAAAAAGAAATCTGTACATGTTCAGTACAGCTTTTTTTCCTCCAACTATTTTCAGTTCGAGGTTGGTTTAATCCATGGATGTGGAACCCAAAGATATGGAAGGGCCAACTGTACTGTGTTCCTGAATGAGAAGACTGATATATATAAATTTAATGGGAGTCCAATTAGAGCTCCAATGGAAGATTCTTTAGGGAATGGAGAATTAGATAAAATGATCTTAGTGTTCACATGGAAGAATAAATAGAATAGCCAAGAAAATTTAGAAACAGAATAGTGAGGTGATACTTGTCTTACCACATATTAAAACAGATTCTAAAGTTACTGTATTCAAAGCAGTGTGGTATTAGCTTTAAAATAGGATGAATGAACAGAATACTATGCCCAAATTCTTATATATATAGGAAAAACAATTATGTGTGAAAACATACAAGTTGTATTAGCTTAGTTCAGTTGTCTTCCCAATTTCCTCAAATTAGAAAAGATTTTAAAATAAATTTACGAGGACTCCATAGGACATCAGAATACAGAACTTGTTGATATTCTGTTTATCCTGCCAAGAGGAGTACACTGGAGCTAGAAAGAAAAGCCCCTTCCTGCAATGTCTTTCCAGTGTCCTCTACGGATAGGCAAAGTTTAACATCATGGCAGCTGTCAAAGGAAAAATATTTAAAGGGCCCATCTCAGTTTTCACAGAGCAGCGAGGGTATATTTGGAACTGAAAGGCCATAAATTGATAACACATCCTTGATTCCTCTCTTTCCTTCAGTCCACCTCTCTGTATCAAGCCCATCAGTGAGCCTTTTTGGTACTACCTTGAGAATATATTCTAAATCTACTTCTTTCCATCCCGAGTCACTGCTAATCATGCCCATGTCATCACATCTCTTGCTTCTTTAGCTCCTTACCTGGTGGTGTCCCAGCTTTCTTCTCTGTAACCCATTTTCCACATAGCAGGTAGAGAGCTTTTTAAACTGCAAATTAGGTCATATTACTTCCCTGCTTTATAGCTCTTCCATGAATTCAGTTTGTCTTTAAAATATAATTCAGATATGTTTCCATGGCCTACAAGACCTACACCGCCTTGACCCCTCATCTTTTCCCCTCACCCATTGTGCTTCAGCCACATTGGCTGACTCTTCTTTCTCTTTTCCTTCCTCCCTTCTCTCCTTCCCTATTCTTCCCTCTCCTCTCTTCCTGTCTCCCTGCCTCACTCCATCCTCCCCATTCTCTCTTCCCTCTTCCTTTTTAAAATTTATCTGGTGTTTATTGAGTGCCTACTATGTGCCACATAGGTGCAGGTGATAAAATAGTGATAAACATGACAAACACCCCTCCCCTTAGGGGGCTTACATCTGTAGCTGTAGACAGAGAATAACAAGTAATATGTATTGCTTGTTAGATGGTAAAAATTTATTTATTTATTTATTTTTTGAGACAGGGTCTTGCTCTGTCACCCACGTTGGAGTGTAGTGGTGTGATCATGGCTCAACTACAGCTTCCTCTTCCTGGGCTCAAGAGATCCTCCCCCTCAGCCTCCTGAGTAGCTAGGACCCCAGGCCTGTGCCACCATGCCCGCCTAATTTTTATTTTTTGTAGATACAGGGTCTTGCCATGTTTCCCAGGCTAGTCTCAAACTCTTGGGCTTGAGCAATCCTCTTCCCTTGGTGCCCTGCAGAGTGTTGGGATTACAGATGTGAGCCTCTGTGCTGGCCATTTGGTAAAAATTTCAATGGAGAAAAAGCATTAAGAGGGACAGAGAAGGCTGGGCACGGTGGCTCACACATGTAATCCCAGCACTTTGGGAGGCTGAGGCGAGCAGATCACGAGGTCAGGAGATTGAGACCATCCTGGCTAACATGGTGAAATCCCATCTCTACTAAAAATACAAAAAAATTAGCTGGGTGTGGTGTTGGGCGCCTGTAGTCCCAGCTACTTGGAAGGCTGAGGCAGGAAAATGGCGTGAACCCGGGAGGCGGAGCTTGCAGTGAGCCGAGATCGAGCCATTGCACTCCATCCAGCCTGGGTGACAGAGCGAGACTCCGTCTCAAAAAAAAAAAAAAAAAAAAGTACAGAGAATACTGGTAGAGGGCTAGTGGGCACAATTTAAAAGATGGTGGTCATCATGAGATGATACTTTGAACAAAATAGGCATTTCTTTTCTTCCTTGAACTCACCATGCATGTTGCTGCCTCTAGGTCCCTTTTTTTTTGAGACACGGTCTCACTCTTTCATCCAGGCTGGAGTGCAGTGGTGTATACGGAGCTCACTGCAGCCTTGACCTTCCAGGCTCAAGAGATCCTCCCACCTCAGCCTCCCTAGTAGCTGAGACTATAGGTTTGCACTATCACACCTTGCTAATTTTTTTACATTTTGTAGCTACAGGATCTCACTCTGTTGCCCAGACTCACATGAACTCCTAGGCTCAAGCCATCCTCCCACCTTGGCCTCCCAAAGTGCTGGGGTTACAGGTGTGAACTACCATGCCTGGCCACCTCTATGTCTTGTTCCTTGCTTTTCTTCGTCCTAGAATGTTCTGCTCCGACTTTGTCTCAGTTCAAAGTTAACCTCCTTAGAGAACCTCCAAGGTTAAATTAGCAACCCCTCCCATCATTCTTCATCTCACCACTGTCTTTTACTTTCTTTTTTTCCGTTTAAAATTTTCTAATTAATACCAACATTTGAAATGACCTTGTTCATATATTTATTAATATGATTGGATTCTTCCTCAGTAAAATGTTTGTGTTTTGAGTGCAGAGACTTTACTGTCTTGTTCCCTGCTGTCTCTCTAGTGCCTAGAATAGCAGACTCAATAGACACTTGTTCAGTGAACAAATGGACTTTGCAGGGAGAAGATTCCAATGGAATTCTTTAGATGGTGGCAGCTTTAAAGAGTAAAGAAGTGTAGGCTCTGTCCCCAGGGTCTCTGCCGGGAAGGACAGGGGACCCCTGTGGAAGCTGGTGAGAGCTGCAGCTCAGGGGCCTATGTGTTTCCTGGCATTTGGTTTTTAATGTTTGCTTGTTTGTTTTTCCCTTATTTTCCTCACTATATACCCTCTGATTTTTACACTTGACTTTTACAGTTGGGTGATATGTGACAACTTTCTATTTCTTCAGTCTGCCTGACTACTTTGCTTATCCAATTCATTTGGTATTTATTATGCAAATACTTTCAGAATACACAGCTCTAAGCCTGGTACAGTGCTTGGGTGAGAGCTGGAGCCACGCCACTGAGTGCCTGTGCTCCCTGAACAGGAGGCAGACAGACACTTCTCTTTTTTTGTGTGTGCATTGATTCTCTTTTTCCTCTGCCCCTTTTTTTTTTTTTTGGAGACAGAGTTTCACTCTTGTTGCCCAGGCCGGAGTGCAATGGCGCGATCTCGGCTCACTGCAACTTCCACCTCCCGGGTTCGAGAGATTCTCCTGCCTCAGCCTCGCGAGTAACTGGGATTACAGGCGCGCGCCACCACGCTTGGCTACTTTTTGTATTTTTAGTAGAGACCGGGTTTCACCATGTTGGCTAGGTTTGTCCCAAACTCCTGGCCTCAGGTAATCCGACTGCCTCGGTCCCCCAAAGTGCTGGGATTACAGGCGTGAGCCACCGCGCCCAGCCTTTTTTCCTCTGTCTTAACCAAATGTAATATCCGTAGGATCTGATCTAAAGTATAAGTTGATTAGTTGGGTTTTTCTGTAGAACAGACATTGTAAGAAACCAAAATCAGTTTTGTTTTGGTTTAATGGGTCCTGGTTGGAAAAGAACTGAATATTTCACATGCCTGGGTTTTCAACGTCTTTTCTTGGCTACATTCCATCTTTGGCAAAATGTTGGAAAACCATGGAAGTGAAATAATTAGCCATATGGCAAATATTGGTTTTGTTGAACCAAGTCAGACCTTTGGTCAGTTTATTCTAGTTTATGCAAACAGTGTGGCCAACTACCAAGGACATTGATGGGCTGTGCGTAACATGTCCAACTGTACACACAGAGTATTTGTCTCTTAGGTCCTACCCATGTTATCTCAGGTCTCTTTGACTACCTATATCTAAGGTACTGTTCAAACACTAAATTAATTGTAATTTTGCACATAGGAAAATAACAAAAATCTTATTTACTTATTATATTGTGAACTTCAGGTTTATCTTTATGGCTGAGAGATAAAACTTGTGAAACATCTTAATAACTAAGATGATCCTTGGCCGACAGCACTTTGGGAGGCCGAGGCAGGAGGATTGCTTGAGGCCAGGAGTTCAAGATAGTGAGACTCTGTCTCTAGCTGGTTATGATGGTGTGCACCTGTAGTCTCATCTGCTTTGGAGTTGAGGCTGCAGTGAACTATGATGGTGCCACTACCCTCCAGGCTGGGCGACAGAGCAAGACCACATCTTAAAAAAAAGATTATCCTTTTTCAGTACAGATTGGAAGAAACATGATTAAAATAATTATTAAATGTTACAACATGATTAAAATGTTAATTAACAGAAAATCACCATTGTCAGAAGTATATTTATTCAGAATCCTGAATTTGATTTTTCTTTTTCTTACAATTGCAGTTGTGGAAAAAAGTGCTTTTCGTTAGAGATGGAAATTCCTTCTGTGTTTTTGTTTTTTTTTTTTGGAGACAGTCTTGGTCTGTCACCCAGGCTGGAGTACAGTAGTGTAATCACGGCTCACTGCAGCCTTGACCTCCCGGGCTCAGATGATCCATCTACCTCAGCCTCCCAGGTAGCTGAGACTACAAGCATGCACCACCATGCCCAGCTAGATTTAAATTTTTTGTAGAGATGGACTTCGCCATGTTGTCCAGGCTGGTCTCGAACTCTTGGACTCAAGCAATCTGCCCACCTCGGCCTTCCAGTGTTGGGATTATAGGCGTGAGCCACTGTGCCTGACCCTTCTTTTTTTTTTTTTTTTTGGTAGTCAGATTTAGTGTCTCAGTGTCCTCATCCATAAAATGAGGATGATAATAGTATCTACATTGTAGGATTGATGTGAGCACTGAATCAGTTACTATATAAATATACTTTGGGAGGCTGAGGCGGCAGGATTTCTTAAGGCCAGGAGTTCGAGACCAGCCTGGGCAACATAATGAGACCTGCTTTCCAAAAAAAAAAAAAGGAAAAGTATAATGATTAGTATAGTGTCTGGCACACAGGAAGCAGTATAAGTCTATTATGCTGCTGTGCTATTTTGTATTTCCAAACGTCCATCCATGCAGGAGTTGTGATTAGTGAACAGAGTATCTAAACTGGGCATATGGACTCAAATTTGTTTTCCAGCATTATCTAAAGCAGGATGATAGTTATTAAAGCCATGAGAATAGATGAGTTCACCCAGGAAAGAGGGCTTAGAGTGAACAGAGAAGGGTATTTTGATAGAATCCTAAGAAATGCTAACATGGACAGAGGAAAAGAAAGCTTGCAGAGGCGACTGCAAAGACATGGCTGGAGGTTTAGCAAGAAATCTAGAGAAGGGAAGTCAGGAGAGTTGGGGGGCCAGGAAGACGAGAGAGAATGATCAAATATTGGTGCAAACAAAAGAATGGTTAACCATTAAGGTGGATTTGTAAGGTTTAGCCACAAAATGATTTATGATTATGAACTTGGTGAGAGTGGTTTTAATGCTGTGGTGTGAGGATCAGAAGCCAGAGATTATGATGGGTTAAGGAGTGATTTGGAGGAAATGGGTAAGTTTCAAAAACAAAACAAAACAACTTTTAGTGAGTTTGACTGTGGTTAGGACGGGCAGGACATGGCAGTACTTTCTTATAGTTATTTTGGGGGAAGATAGGATACTGTAAACAACTAGTCAGGTGTGGTGGCATGTGCCTGTAGTCCCAAAATAGTCCCAGTTACTCAGGAGGCTGAGATGGGAGGATACCTGAACTTGGAGATGGAGGCTCCGGGAGCTGTGATGGCACCATTGCAACTCTTGCCTGTAATGACAGAGTAACAGAGTAAGACCCTGTCTCAAAAAACAAACAAACAAACAAACAAAAACTGTAAACAGTATCTTTATTGCATAATAAATGTCATAAAGGAGACATGTTCAAGTACTTGAAGGTGCTTAGGTGCAGGGCATTAGTGTACATGTAGTATTCTGGGAAGGACTGTCCAACGGACCAAAGGAGTTTGGTGGGCTGACAGACGAGGGGAGGAGGCTGCTTTGGATTTGTCAGTCACTGAGCGTGTTTGAGGAACTGTGATGATTTAGTCACTGCTAGAACACAGAGTGTAAGCTCAGTAAGTCCAGTGAGCCAGGACAGTGGTTAGGGCTGACAGCATGGCGGGAGTGGGGTGTGCCTTGTGGCCACACCCATAGAGTCTTACATTTTATCCTGTAGGTCTTTGCTTCCCAGTGGGGATTTGTATTGATGTTCCAGGGGTACTCAGAGCTACAATACAAAAATTAGCCAGGCGTGGTGGCATGTGCCTGTAATCCCAACTACTTAGATGGCCGAGGCAGGAGACTCGCTTGAACCCGGGAGGCAGAGATTTGCAGAGCCGAGATCGTGCCATTGCACTCCAGCCTGGGTGACAGAGCGAGCCTCTGTCTCAAAAAAAAAAAGAAAAGCTACAGGGTAAACATAGCATGTCTTCTTAGAATATCCATTAAATTGAATTTCACGGGAAATTATTGCTATAGTAAAGCATGAATTGAAAATTAAGATCAAACATAAACTTTAACATTAAAAAATAATGCATTGTTCTCTAGTGGCTGGCTTCTTCAGGCTGTGCCTCTTCTGGGCCTTCCATTCCTCCATCACTTTCTTTTTTTTTTGAGACAAGGTCTCGCTCTGTCATCCAGGCTGGAGTGCTGTGGCGCGATGTCGGCTCACTGCAAGCTCTGCCTCCCGGGTTCACGCCATTCTCCCACTTCAGCCTCCCGAGGAGCTGGGACTACAGGCACCCGCCATCATGCCCGGCTAATTTTTTTTCTGTATTTTTAGTAGAGACGGGGTTTCACTGTGTTAGCCAGGATGGTCTTGATGTCCTGACCTCATGATCTGCCCACCTCAGCCTCCCAAAGTGCAGGGATTACAGGCGTGAGCCACTGTGCCCTGCTTCCTCCATCACTTTCTTCAGGAGAAAGAGCATCATATAGCATCCTTGGGAAGAGCATTCATCGGAAGCTACTGAAGAGTTGTAAGCAGGAGTGGATGACATCTGTGTTTGGTGGAGATCACCTTAGAGGAGGATAGTTTCAGGTTCCTGTGTCACACAACCAAGGGATACCATTTACATAGATAAAATGCAAAATAGCCTTAAATAGATAAGAGCAGGGTAAGACAGGGCAGGAAGACTTACAGGAGGCTACTGAAATGAGCAGTAGGATTAGAGAAGAGGGAATGAAAAGAAGTATTTAAGGAGGGAGAATTTACGAGACTAGTATGGAGGAAGAGGAGGAGGTGTGCACATAGATGTGTAGGTGTGATAGGAGAAAGGCGGACTGGTAAGTTTCTTCCTTAGGCATCTTGAGAGAAAGATGGCACCATTTCCTAAAACAGGGAATAGAGGCAGAAGAAAAGTTTAGGGTGTAGGGGGAGAGAAAATTCAGTTTTGCTGAATTCGAGAGGTTTTGGGGACATGCAAATGGAGATCTGTAGCAGCAGTTGGGTGTGTGGATTTGGAGTTCTGTAGAAAGGCCTGTCCTGAAGATATACATTCAGTATTCCTCAGCATGTATCGCTGATAAGGAGGGCACATTATATATGTTGAGATGGAGTCTTGCTCTGTCGCCCAGGCTGGAGTGCGGTGGCGCGATTTCAGCTCACTGCAAGCTCTGACTTCTGGGTTCACGCCATTCTCCTGCCTCAGCCTCCCGAGTATCTGGGACTACAGGTGCCCGTCACCACGCCTGGCTAATTTTTTTTTGTATTTTTAGTAGAGACGGGTTTTCACCGTGTTAGCCAGGATGGTCTCGATCTCCTGACCTCGTGATCCACCCACCTCGGCCTCCCAGAGTGCTGGGATTACAGGCAGTAGCCGCTGCACACAGCCAGGGAGAGCATATTGAGTGAGCAGAGGCTAAACACAGAACTGGAAAGCACCACCATTTAAGAGGGAAGCTGAAAAAAAGAACCTGGAAAAGAGGTCAGAGAGGTATGAGTGACCAGAGGGAGAAGAGCAAAACAAGGAGTGTTAAGTGTCTGTTGTTGCACAGAGTTTGAGACTAGGACTGCGAAAATGCAATTGAGATTACAAGCAAAGGTCATTGGTGGTGACCTTTGCCTAAGCTGTTTTAGTAGGGTTTAGGGACAGGGTTGGGGCAAGGAAGGGGCACTGCAGCCTGTTGAAAGTGGATAAGGAATGCAAAGCAGGGAGGAAGTGGAAGTAGAGGCAGGCAGGGTACCCTGCTGTTTCAAGCCTGGCCGTGTGAGGTGGAGAGAAAGGAAGTAGCTAGGTTATTTACACATTCATCTGTTCTTTGTCTCTCTCCTCACTAGAAAATAAGTTGCCTGAGGGCAGGAACTTAGTTTTATTCACTGCTTTATCTCCAGAGTAAAAAATTGCTCCTGGCCTGTAGTAGGCACTCAACAAATATTTGATGGCCAAACGAATGAACTATGTTAAGAAGGTAGAGACTTGAGTGTGTTCGTTTGTTGGCTGGAGGGGTAAGAGGTCTTGGGGAGGAGGAATTGAAAGTCTAGAGTAGAAAGATGTGATGGAACGAGGTCTCCCTGAGTCAGCAGAGTTTGAGATCCTAAGCGCAGCTGGAGTGATCATTCAGGATGCCAGGAATGACTCCTTTTCTGCTGAAACAGAAGGGAAGAAGGAAAGGATGGGAGCAGAGGCAGATACTCATAGGTGATGGACGAGGAAGTTGAGGCAGTTCTTGCCTAATGGCCTTACGAGTATTCTGTGAGTTAAAAATAAGAGTGTTGGCCGGGTGCGGTGGCTCATGCCTGTAATCCCAGCACTTTGGGAGGCTGAGGCGGGCAGATCATTTAAGGTCAGGAGTTCCAGACCAGTCTGGCCAGCATAGTGAAACCCTGTCTCTACTAAAAATACAAAAATTAGCCACGTGTGGTGGCTTGCGCCTGTAATCCCAGCTACTTGGGAGTCTGAGGCGGGAGAATCGCTTGAACCTGGGAGGTGAAGGCTGCAGTGAGCCAGATCGCACCACAGCACTCCAGCCTGGGCGACAGAGCCAGACTCTGTCTCAAAAAATAAAAAATAAAAATAAGAGTGTAATGTATGTATCCTTGGAAAATGCTTTGTGAAGGCATACAAAAAACCCCACCAGCATTTAAGCAGCTGTGCTTCTGTGGAAAGTCACTGTGGTCAGTGACATGAGAGGTAGGTGAGGTGAGGATGTGCCAGAGAAGATGAGGAAAGAGTAGGTGAGACACGAGGTCTCTAGTCTCAGCTGGGAGTGTAGGGTGTGGTTTGACCTGAGAGAAGGGAGTGTGGGTACCTTTGTGAACCCCCTTTCCTCCAGAAGGAGCAGGGTGCTGTCCTTGGGCTCTCAGGGAAGTGGGAGAAGAAAGGGCAGTGCATAAGTCTTACTCTTTCCTGTGTGAGAAAAAACGAAGAGAAACTCGAGCCTTGAGTGAAGTAGAGTAACTCTTTGTTAGCGACTCCTCTGGCTCTCACCGGGCTGGTTTTTTGGTGATCTATTTCTGATTCATTTGACAGGAAACTGCTTTCCCAACTTTTACAAGCTGTTACCTAAAATGGTTTGTGTACTTAACAGCAAAGGTAGTAGTGAGAAAGAGGATGTGACAATCACAGTGAGTCATAAAGAACAAGACATGACCATATTTGTTTACCTCATCAAGTTTTACATAGGATTAATTTAAAGAATATTAAAGTATCCATTTTGTTTTAATTAGTTGTTTAGTAATAAGTTATGCTTGGAATTCTCTGTTTTCAGTCTCATCAAATTCAAGACTACATATTTCTCATGACCTTTCTGAAAGGGAAACGAGAGTAGTAAGGATGGGTCTTGTAGTCTTCTAGTCTTCAGTTGAAATTAAATAACCCGGCCGGGCGCGGTGGCTCACGCTTGTAATCCCAGCACTTTGGGAGGCCGAGGTGGGCGGATCACGAGGTCAGGAGATCGAGACCACGGTGAAACCCCGTCTCTAGTAAAAATACAAAAAAAAAAATTAGCTGGGCGTGGTGGCGGGCACCTGTAGTCCCAGCAACTCGGAGAGGCTGAGGCAGGAGAATGGCGCGAACCCGGGAGGCGGTGCTGAGATTGCGCCACTGCACTCCAGCCTGGGCGACAGAGCGAGACTCCGTCTCAAAAAAAAAAAAAAAAAAAGAAATTAAATAACCCAACCAAGATGATTGTTTTTCTTTTGCTGTCAGCCTTATCAGCTGATACTGCAGGTCAACCCCTGACAAGTTGTGCAAGGTGAGGGTAGCGTCGAACTAGAGTTTTGGCTGTTGCTGTTTTGCATTTTGTGTGTGTTTGCATGTGTTCTCTGTAAAGTGAGCAGAGGATCCTTCAGAAAGGGAGCAGATTCCAAGGATAAGAAGGGATTTCACTTACAGGAAGTTGCGGATTCTAACCATTTTTTAACTGCCCTATCAAGGAAGACAACTTTTTTCCTTTTTTTTTTTTTTTTTTTTTGAGACAGGATCTCGCTCTGTTGCCCAGGCTAGAGTGCAGTGGTGTGATCACAGCTCACTGCAATGTCAACCTCTTGGGCTCAAGCAATGCTCCCGCCTCACCCTCCCAAGTGGACACCACGCTGGCTAATTTTTAAATGTTTTTAGACACAGATTCTCACTACCTTGCCTAGGCTGGTCATGAACTCCTGGGCTCAAGTGATCTGCCTGCCTTTCAGCCACCAAAAATGCTGGGATTATAGGAGTGAGCCACTGAGCCGGGCCTAACTTTATATTATAAAAAGTACCTGTTACGTTTTGGAGATGGGAGAAACTTTCCCCCCCACCATGACAGAAGGTGAAATCAGAGATTTGAGGTATGATAGTTGGAACTTGGTATTATCATAATTAGAATTCATCAATACTTAGAATTCATTTTTTTCTAAGCCATCTCCTTACTCTAACTCATTCCCTATGATTCTAAATTTTTTAGCCATTAGTCAACTAGTTAGAACTCCAATTAGGCATGTATTCTGGGGAATAAAATATGACTATCAGCATTTTGGGGAGAACTCAGGGACAAGAGATTCGTCTGGTCAAGTTGGCATCAACAGGCTGAGGACTCATTTCTCATTTTCATGGAGAACCAAGTTATAGCCGGATCCTTATTTTCCGGGAATTTATATTATGTGTGTGTGTCTAAAAAAACACTTTCAAGACTTTTGAAACAATGACTGGACTCTTTTTACACATTCTCATTTCATTTTTTTTTTTTTTTTTTTGAGACAGAGTCTGTGTTGCCCAGACTGGAGTGTAGTGGTGCCATCTCGGCTCACTGCAACCTCCACCTCCCGGGTTCAAGTGATTCTCCTGCCTCAGCCTCCTGAGTAGCTGGGATTACAGGGTCGAGCCACCATGCCCAGCTAATTTTTGTGCAGATGGGGTTTCGCCATTTTGGTCAGGCTGGTCTTGAACTCCTGACCTCAGCTGATCCACCCACCTTGGCCTTCCAAAGTGCTGGGATTACAGGCGTGAGCCACCGTGCCCGGCCTCAGTTGGTTTTTAGAGAAATCAACTGGACAGCATTCTGAGATTAGGGGAATGTCAGAGACAGTGAGGTAACATGGAAAAGATTGTGGGTTTGGGTTCCACTTCTGTTTATAAGCTTTGTGACCTTGGGCAAGTCATTTAACCTCTCCTATCCTTTGGGAGATGAAGTGGGTAGATGAGAGAATCTAGTTCTTCCTAGCTCTTAGTTCCTGAGATGACTTATGATTGGATCTGTTTATCAAAGTATATGAAAAGGAGATCCTGTTTTAAATTCACTGGAACAGGGCCTGGCGTGATAGCTCACTTCTATAATCTCAGGACTTTGGGAGGCCGAGGTGGGTGGGTCATTTGAGCTCAGGAGTTTGAGACCAGCTTGGGCAAGATGGTGAAGCCCCGTCTCTACAAAAAAATATTAAAAAATTAGCCGGGTGTGATGGTGCATGCCTGTAGTCCCAGCTACTCGGGATGCTAAGGTGGGAGACTCACCTGAGCCTAGGAGGTCAAGGCCTGTGAGGCAGAGTGTGAGCCTGTCTCAAAAAGAAGAAAAATTAAATTAACTGGGCAGTTATTTTTTAAAGAAAATCCAGGCCATGCCTGGTAGCTTATAGCTGTAATCCTAGCACTTTGGGAGGCCAAGGCAGGACGATTGCTTGAGCCCAGGAATCAGAAATTTTTTTTTTTTTTTTTTTTTTAAATGGAGTCTCGCTGTCACCCAGGCTAGAGTGCAGTGGCACAATCGAGGCTTACTGTAACCTCTGCCTCCCAGGTTCAAGCAATTCTCCTCCCTCAGCCTGCCAAGTAGCTGGCATTATAGGCGCCCACCACCATGCCCGGCTAATTTTTGTATTTTGTTTTAGTAGAGATGGGGTTTCACCATATTGGCCAGGCTGGTCTCGAACTCCTGACCTCAAGTGATCCTCCTGCCTCGGTCTCCCAAAGTGCTTGGAGTACAGACGTGAACCACCACGCCTGGCTGAGCCCAGGAATTTGAGACCATCCCAGGCAACAAAGTGAGACCTTATTTCTACTAAATACATACATACATACATACATACATACATACGCCAGGCGGCATGGTGGCGTGAGCCTGTAGTGCCAGCTACTCAGGAGGATTGCTTGAGCCCAGGAGGGAAGGCTGCAGTGATCATAGCAGTGAGCTATGATCGTGCCACAACCTGGGCAACAGAATAAGACCGTGTCTCTTTAAGAAAGAAAAAATCAATTCATGTATAGTGAGAACCATCATTCCCTAATTTATACTCAGTCAAAAGTTACATGTTGAATTTTCTTTTTAAAATTTTATTGACAAATAATAATATTTTTTTTTTTTTTTGAGACAGGGTCTCACTTTGTCACCCAGGCTGGAGTGCAGTGGCGTGGTCTTGGTTCACTGCAACCTCCTTCTCCTGGGTTCAAGCGATTCTCCCACCTCAGCCTCTCGAGTAGCTGGGACTACAGGTGCATGCCACCATGCCCAGCTAATTTTTGTAATTTTTGGTAGAGACGGGGTTTCTCCAAGTTGGCCAGGCTGGTGTCGAACTCCTGACCTCAAGTGATCCGCCTGCCTCGGCCTCCCAAAGTGCTGGGATTACAGGCGTGAGCCACAATAATTATATATATTTTTTAATGTTGAAGTGTCTTAACACAAGGCATACGCTTAATTATTCAGAGTGTGTGCTGTTGTTTAGGCCTAGTGAGGATTAGGGGACAGGACTTTAGTTCTGACTCTTGACACCTTGTAGCCTGTTGAATCCTTCTCCTAATCTCCTTTCTCCCCTACCCCCAACCTCATTATCCTGTGCTTTTTTTTCTTTTTTTTGAGTAACACTTACCAGATTGCTTATTTTTTATTCTTTAAAAAAATTTTTTTTCTTTTGTTTGTAGAGACAGGGTCTCACTTTGTTTCCCAGGCTGGTCTTGAACTCCTGAGCTCAAGCGATCCACCTGCCTTGGCCTCCCAAAGTGCTGGGATTATAGGCTAGAGCCACTGCACCTGTCAGATTGCTTTATAATTGTTTGTTTACACTTCTCTTTATTCTTCCCAGAGGCTAGAAACCATGTCTTATTCATTTTTACCTTCCCTATTGTGAAACATTGAGGGAAGGAAATTGGTAGGATGTGAGGGAATAGGTAGGGATTGAGTCAAAGATGGCCCAGATTTTGAGTTTGAGTAACCAGGTGAGTGATAGTGTGTTATATATACAAACACCTGAGATGCTGGTTTGGGGTGAAGAATTTGATTTTGGACATGTTGGAGTCTATGACAATGTGGGAGGACCATCCCAGTCAACAAATGGCATTGGCAGGACATTCGAGTGGCTGTTCAATAAGCAGTTAGAAGTGGTGAATTATATCCTGGAGCTGTTGAAGGATTTGGGCATCATCTTCATGTGATTCATCAGGTGAATCAGATCTTTGAAAAGGAAAGTAAAAAATGAAGCTAATGAGGAATGCCTCTGTTTACGAAGCTAGAGGAGAAAGAAGAGTCATCCAGAATGACAGGGGTGATCAGTTACAGAAGTAGGAGGTGGACTGGGGTGGGTGGTGTGGTGCTTCTGTGGAGACAAATAGTAATGTTAAACCTGTAGAGAGCTTAGGATAATTCAGTGAGAGAATACAAAGGACTGGATTTGTCAGTTTCAGTCCTGTGGCTGAATCAGAGGCTAGATTGAAAACGGGGATGAGGACATAGAAATGATGAGTGCAGGCTTCTTATTTTGAAGTTGGGAAAAAGGAATGAAAGAACAAGGGTGGATTCAAAAGAGTACTTATTTATTTTACTTTACTATTACTTCTTAATAGATACCGAGGAGTCTTCACAGGGCTAAGGGAAAGAGACAGAGGAAAGAAAAGCTTGTGTTGGTGTGGGAGAGCTGGGCATAGGTTAGATCTCTGGACGTGTGGAAGAGGTGAGCTGCTTGAGAACAGGAAGGCAGGGCTGCTATTCTCTCCTTCTCTAATAGGAAGAAGAGGATGAGCGAAAAATTCCACCTCAGAGGGAGGTTGGTGTGGGGATAAAGGGAAAAGGTTCAGAAAGGTGAAAGCATAAGGGTTTGAGAAATGTGAAGAGAACAAGTGCATCAGCCATTGGGGAGTGTGAGAGGACTTAATGAAACATTGAAAGCATTGCCGACAGCATGAATTTGGAGTGGACACAGAAGTATGAAATGGAAAATAGCCCCACCCCACCTCCGTGCCCAGTCCTGCTTCCCAAAATGTAGCTACTTTTTAAAGTCAGTTTTGTAGTTCCGGTAGTTAATAGTGTAACTTTCAGTAATATGTTGCAGTCAACAGTGTCTCTTGATTCCCTTCTGTGAACCATGAGAAATTTACCCATTTCTTGTACTCTTTTCTTCCCGAGTTTTTTTGGTAATAATATTACTATTTTTCTATTATCAAAGTAAATAATGTTTATATTCTCTTTTGTATAACAAAAATTAGTCTTCACTCTGTATGTACAAATTAAGACTAACCATATTCCACACATACAGTTTTTGCAATATTATTAAGTAAATATTATTTACTTTGGAATCTAGAGGTGCTATTGAATACTGGGAAAAGCAAACATAGTATTTTATCACCATACTGCTTCAAAGAGAATGGCCCAAACATCAAGATCTAGTGAATCCTCTTTCAATTTCTTTTCAGCTTTCTATGCTCCTTTTAGGTCTTACTCAACTGCTGTTGTTTCTTATACTTTAAATTGTCATTTTTCTTGTATTTTTTAAAAACTTGGAATAGTTACTGTTTTTAATATGGGATGCATGCGTGTTGAGCTTTAAATTCTTGCCTTTCAAAAATGTCTTTGTTTCTCATTTGATTGTCATTTGAATGTAGCCCATTTTAATACTTCGGAAGCTTTTAGGGTTTGCTTTTTGTCTTTGGAGTTCGGAAATTTCATTAGGATGTGTCTAGGCATGTGTCTTTTCTCTTTCATCCCGTTTGGCTCTAGGTAGCTCGCTCTTTTTTCTTTTTTTTGTTTTTTTTGACAGAGTCTTGCTCTGTCGCCTAGGGTGGAGTGCAGTGGCGCTATCTCTTATGCAATATTACATACAAAAGAGTATAAAGTGTATGCACAGGCCGGGTGTGGTGTAATCCCAGCACTTTTGAGAAACCTAGGCAGGTGGATCACCTGAGGTCAGGAGTTTGAAACCAGCCTGGCTAACATGGTGAAACCGTGTCTCTACTAAAAATACAAAAATTAGCTGAGCATAGTGGCAGGCGCCTGTAATCCCAGCTACTCAGGAGACAGGCAGGAGAATCGCTTGAGCCTGGGAGGCGGAGGTTGCAGTGAGCCAAGATCATGCCATTGCACTCCAGCCTGGGCGACAAGAGTGAAATACTCTGTCTCAAAAGAAAAAAAAAAAATGTATCCACAGTTTAAAGAAGAGTAATAGATTGAACACTGGTAGGTCCATGATCTAGTTTGAGAACTAAAAGCTTAAAACACCTCTGAAGGCCCTGTGGGCCTCTCCTATTACTCTTCCCTCACCCTTAGATGTAACTGTCATCCTGAATTTTGTTAATTCTCTAGTTTTGCTTTGTAGTTTGTATAATCCTAATTAATATATTATTTAGTTTTACAAGTTTTTCTATGAATTTTCTATGAGTGGAATCATGCTGTATGAATTCTGATTTGTCTTTTCTGCATTGTTTATGAGATTCATTCTTGCTGATGCAAGTTACTGTAGTTCTTTATTCCCCCAGCTTCTATGGCCTCCCATTACATGAATCCATCTCAATTTATTAATCCATTCACCAACTGGCAGGAAGTTTAGTTGTTTCTGTTTTTTTTTTTTTTTTTTTTTTTTTTTTTTTGCTATTGCAAATATCATAGCTATGAACTTTTTTTTTTTTTTGAGATGGAGTTTCACTCTATCACCCAGGCTGGAGTGCAGTGGCGAGATCTTGGCTCACTGCATCCTGCACCTCCCAGGTTTAAGGAATTCTCTGCCTCAGCCTCCCCAGTAGCCGGGATTACAGGCGTCCACCACCACACCTGGCTGATTTTTTTTGTATTTTTAGTAGAGACGGGGTTTCGCCATCTTGGCCAGGCTGATCTTGAACTCCTGACCTCGTGATCCACCTGCCTCGGCCTCCGAAAGTGCTGGGATTACAGGCGTGAGCCACCACGCCCAGCCAGCTATGAACATTTTTATATAGTTATTCATATTAAAAATATATTTACATCTTTAGTCATAGATTTTCAGATGCCTATATAGCAGTCTCAAATGAGGTAGAACAGAATCTCTGCATAGGACATTATGATTAAAAAATTATTTTATAGACTTCTTTGTGTTTTCCATAGTTTCTTCAATGCACTAGTTTTATATTCTAGAATTTAAAAAAATCAACTTATATTAACACTCTTTTCCTTTGGAGAATATAGAAAAAGCTAAGGGTCACATGAGAGATTTGCATTAATAAATGTAGAAAGAATCAGTGTAACTTGCATGTGTTAATTACAATTTTTGGAAGCTTAATGATTTTGTAGAATCATTGACAAGGCCATATGTATCAAATAAGCCTATTTGTAAGTTCTTCCAGTCTTGAATTACAGTGTTTCTGTCAAGTTTGTAACTTTTTAAGCTTCTTTTATTTATTTATTTTTTATCTAATATCAGTCACTCAAATTTCCTTTGTCAGCATTGCATAGGATAAAGGAGACCTATCAAAAACTTTTGGAATTGAAGGACAAAGAACATTCTTTTTTTTTTTTTTTTTTTTTTTTTTAAATCCATAGTCACCATCAACTTCTGTTGGGAGAACAGAGAAAGACTAAGAGAAACAGAGATAGAAAATGTTTAGTCCTGTATTGTGGCTTACTGTAGCACTTCATATTCCCTTGAATTTTAGACTAGATTTCCTCCAAAATTCTATAAACTTGGGGATATATATGATTGCCAGATGTCTGACACCTTTCTAGATTTGGAACTGTCTGGAATCTAATTTCTTCTGCTAACTCGTAGTATATGAAAGAAAGTAACATACACACTATTAAGACAAACTAGAAAATATCATAAAGAGGCTGGATGCAGTGGCTCATGCCTGTAATCCCAGCACTTTGGGAGGCCGAGGTGGGTAGATCACTTGAGGCCAGGAATTGGGACCAGTCTGGCAAACATGGCAAAACCCAGTCTATACTAAAAATACAAAAATTAGCCGGACATGATGGCGTATGCCTGTAGTCCCAGCTATCTGGGAGGCTGAGGCACGAGAATTGCTTGAACCCGGGAGGCGGAGGTTGCAGTGAGCCGAAATTGTGCCACTGCACTCCAGCCTGGGTGACAGAGACTTTATCTCAAAAAAAAAAAAAAAAAGAGGCCGGGCGCGGTGGCTCACGCCTGTAATCCCAGCACTTTGGGAGGCTGAGGCAGGTGGATCACGAGGTCAGGAGATGAGACCATCCTGGCTAACACAGTGAAACCCCGTCTCTACTAAAAATACTACTCGGGAGGCTGAGGCAGGAGAATGGCGTGAACCCAGGAGGCGGAGCTTGCGGTGAGCTGAGATTGGGCCACTGCACTCCAGCCTGGGTGACACAGTGAGACACCGTCTCAAAAAAAACACAAAAAAACAAAAAACAAAAAGAAAATCTCAAAATCTCATAAAGAGAATGGGAAAAGGCTGCAGTTGTCTTGGAATTTATAAATGTATTCAAAAATTTTTTTTCATCTTTGTTGATACATATTTCTGTAATAGTTTTTCCTCTCTTAATTTTCTCTCATAAAAGGAAAATGTTTGATATTCCTGAGTCATCACTCTCCTGAAATCTACTCAGTTTTACTCAGACCTGTGCTATATAGAGTATTATGTTCATGCCCATGTCTGATGTGGAGGGAGAGACACAGACAGGAGAGTGGGTGACTGACTCAGATGTAAATGATCTTATTATACTTGAGCCGCAACCACACCTAGAAACCTTGACAACAACAGGGCCTGTGTTTGATATACCTCACTTGTTAAATCCTGTCCGGATTTTAGTATGTCATATGTGTGTTCATCAGCAAAATTGAACAGGTGCTGGAACAATTGCAAAGCTTTAATCGGACTTATGATTACACTGTTTCTTGTTACGATTAAACTGTTTCTCGTTTTGGCCAAAGAATATGACACAATAACTAAAACAAATTTCTAGTTGTTTCTTGTGTTGTTTATTCTGTTCAGAGGTTTCTTTTCTTTTTCTTTTTTATTTCTTAGACGGGGTCTCACTGTGTTGCCCAGGCTGGAGTGCAGTGGCACGGTCTTGGCTCACTGCAACCTCTGCTTCCCAACCTCAAGCTGTCCTCCCACCTCAGCCTCCTAAGTAGCTGGGACTACAGGTGTGTGCCACCATGCCTGGCTAATTTTTTTTTGGTCTCTTTTTGTAGAGATGGGGCTTCACCAAGTTGCCCAGGCTGGTCTCAAACTCCTGGGCTCAAGCAATTCACTCACCTCAGCTTCCCAAAGTGATGGGATTATAGGCGTGAGCCACCGTGCCTGTCCCAGAGGTGTCAATGCTACATATACATCCTCCACCAAGATAGAGTCATGGGTAAATTAATTAAGGTAAAGAGACAATTTCAATGTCTTATGCCAAGCTGTTAATGTTTTTTTTTTTTTTCCCCCTTTTTAATTTATTTTTGAGACGGAGTCTCACTCTGTCACCTAGGCTGGAAGTGCAGTGGTGCAATCTTGGCTAACTGCAACTTCCGCCCCCCAGGTTCAAGCGATTCTCCTGCCTCTGCCTCGAGTAGCTGGGGTTACAGCCACCCGCCATCACGCCAGCTAATTTTTGATTTTTGGTAGAGAAGGGGTTTCGTCATGTTGGCCAGGCTGTTCTCGAACTCCTGACCTCAAGTGATCCACCCGCCTCGGCCTCCCAAAGTGCTGGGATTACAAGCATGAGCCACCGCGCTCAGCGTGTTAATGTTTCAAAAATAGCTTTTCCCTCATTATAAAAATAGCACATGTTGGGCTGGTCATGGTGGCTGACACCTGTAATCCCAGCACTTTGGGAGGCCGAGGTGGGAGGATCACTTGAGGCCAGGAGTTAGAGACCAGCCTGGCCAATAGGGATGAAACCCTGTCTCTACTAAAAATACAAACATTAGCTGGGCATAGTGGCACATGCCTGTAGTCCCAGCTACTCAGGAGGCTGAGGCAGGAGAATCGCTTGATCCTGGGAGGCAGAGGTTGCAGTCAGCTGAGATCGTGCCACTGCACTCCAGCCTGGGCGACAGAGGGAGACTCAGCCTTTAAAAAAAAAAAAAAAAAAAAAAAAAAAAAAGAAGGCCGGGCGCGGTGGCTCACGCTTGTAATCCCAGTGCTTTGGGAGGAGGAGGCCGGCAGACCACAAGGTCAGGAAATCGAGACCATCCTGGCCAACATGGTGAAACCCCGTCTCTACTAAAATACAAAAAATTAGCCAGGCGTGGTGGTTCGCGCCTGTAGTCCCAGCTGCTCAGGAGGCTGAGGCAGGGGAGTCGTTTGAACCTGGGAGGCAGAGATTGCAGTGAGATCACGCCACTGCCACTCCAGCCTGGTGACAGAGTGAGACTCCATCTCAAAAAAAAAAAAAAAAAAAAAAAAAGGAAATTAAAGAAGAAAATGAATATTTCCTTAATCCTAACACCCAAATGTAAACACTAATAGTATTTAAGTAAATTCCCTTCCAGTCACTTTTCTATTCAGATATTCGGTCACTAGGGCTGGAGTGCAGTAGCACGATCTCGGCTCACTACAACCTCCGCCTCCTAGGTTCAAGCGATTCTCCTGCGTCAGCCTCCCAAATAGCTGGGATTGCAGGTGCCTGCCACTACGCCCAGCTAATTTTTTGTATTTTTAGTACAGATGGGGTTTCACCATGTTGGCCAAGCTGGTCTCAAACTCCTGACCTCGTGATTCACCTGTCTTGGTCTCCCAAAGTGCTGGGATTACAGGCGTGAGCCACCGCACCTGGCCTCAGATAACTTTCTTTTTCTTTTTTTTTTTTTTTTTTGAGACAGAGTCTGTCACCCAGGCTGGAGTGCAGTGGCACAATCTCGGCTCACTGCAACCTCCGCCTCCCGGGTTCACGCCATTCTCCTGCCTCAGCCTCCCAGATAGCTGGGACTACAGGTGCCCGCTACCATGCCTGGCTAATTTTTTGTATTTTTAGTAGAGACGGGGTTTCACTGTGTTAGCCAGGATGGTCTTGATCTCCTGACCTCGTGATCCGCCCGCTTCATCCTCCCAAAGTGCTGGGATTACAGGCGTGAGCCACTGTGCCGAACCTGTAAAGTTTTCTTTTCTTTTCTTTTTTTTGAGGTTAAAGTTTTCTTAAAGTCATACTTGTTCATGCCTTTTAAGCCAGTGGTCTTTCCATTAACCACCCCTCCTAAGGGACTGATATGAAACCCCAGGACACTGCCTTTGCCTCCTGAGTTAGTATTCAAGAAGAATAAACAGGACCAAGTCAGAGGTCAGTTATCAGGAGACTATATGAAAACAGTTTCTATGAAGGAGCAAGGGAGACAGGAAGTAGATCGGGAAGTAAATTAGGAGGTTCATTGCAGGAAAAGCTGCTAAGTTAGACATCAGACTGGAAGGACTGGAGTAGATAAGGAGGAAGGAGAGGCAAAGATAAGAGACCAGAAAGGGGACAAGGTACAGCATGTCACAAACTGGTTTGAGTCAGATCTCACAGAATTCCTCTAGCAACAGTTTCCCTTGAAGCACAATTTGACGTGTCTTGCTAGGCTGGGGGTGGTTCCTCAAGTGAAACACCAGACTGAACACAGCAGAAGGGCCCAGAACCAAGAATGCCTCATTAATATTCTCAGGTCCATGCACAGTGCTAGACGCATAGTAAATACTCAATTTTCCTTCTTTCTTTCTTTTTTTTTTTTTTTTTTTGAGGCAAGAAACTTGCTATGTCGCCCAGGCTGGAGAGCAGTAGCGCAATCTCGGTCACTGCAACCTTCGCCTCCCAGGTTCAAGTGATTCTCCTGTCTCAGCCTTCTGAGTAGCTGGGATTACAGGCGCCCACCACCATGTCTGGCTAATTTTTTTGGTATTTTTAGTAGAGACAGGGTTTGACCATGTTGGCCGGGCTGGTCTGGAACTCCTGATCTCAGGTGATCCACCTGCCTCAGCCTTCCAAAGTGCTGGGATTATAGGCGAGAGCCACCGAGCCCGGCCAAAATAATGCTTTTTTTAGAGTCATTGATGAATTTATTTCTAATCTTTTGGAGTTGTTGACATCGAAGAGATGCTGAGAACACTAACTGTGATAGGTACACTTTATGACTAAGAATGGTTTTTACATTTTAAAAATTGTTACATTTTAAATGATTATAGAAATGCCTACATTACAGCCTTGATTTTTGTC
Organism: Nomascus leucogenys; assembly: GCF_006542625.1. Classification (NCBI taxonomy): domain Eukaryota; kingdom Metazoa; phylum Chordata; class Mammalia; order Primates; family Hylobatidae; genus Nomascus; species Nomascus leucogenys. The sequence goes on along the minus strand of NC_044388.1, from coordinate 1,630,421 downwards.
TTTAGGCCAGTGAAGCCTAAGATGTTTCATATCTGGCCCTTAAAAAAAAAAGTTTGTTGATCCCTGCACTTACCATACAAGTGTATGTAATCTTTTATATGTCTCTCAGACTGAGTTTTTTATTTATCTTTATTATTTTTTTTAGAGACAGGGTCTTGCCCCGTTCCCCAGGCTGGAGTTCGGTGGTGCAGTCATAGCTTATTGCAGCCTCGTACTCCTGGGCTCAAGCAATCCTCCCTGTGTAGCTGGGACTACAGGCACATGCCTTCTTGGCTGGCTAATTTTTTTATATTTGTGGAGATGGGGGTCTTGCACTTCTGGACTCACGTGCTGGGATTACAGGCATGAACCACTGTGCCTGGCTCTAGACTGAGCTTTTTATGGACAAGGACTGAATCTTGCTTATATGACTGTTCCTATTATCTAGGTGAATATTTGGTATGTGGCAGTAATTTAATGAATGGGTTTTGAATGAATGATGTGACTCAGTGGTATTTTAAACTTATAATTACTTTTATAATACTTTTTGCGTTTTTGCTTTATATCATGAGTTCCATTATATTTACAAGTAGGAGTTATGTAGATTTCAGACTCTTTTATTCCGTGAAATAGACCTACAGTATGTACTTGTGGAATGCCTTTTTAACAGAGAAAAATCAACAGTGCAGATATCAGATTTTTTATTTTGTGGAGGTGGACTTTTTTTTTTTTTTCATGGCGCTATCTGGGCTCACAGCAACCTCTGCCTCCCAGGTTCTAGTGATTCTCCTGCCTCTGACTCCCAAGTAGCTGGGATTACAGGTGTGTGCCACCACGCCCAGCTAGTTTTTTGTATTTTTAGTAGAGGCGGGGTTTCACCATGTTGGCCAGCTGGTCTCAAACTCCTGACCTCAAGTGATCCACCCGCCTCGGCCTCTCAAAGTGTGGGATTATAGGCGTGAGTCACTGTGCCCGGCCTAAAATAAGATTTATTGAGGACTTGTGTATAGCATGGTAGAAATAAAAGCAGAATTCCTTCTCTTGATTTTACAGTTCTTTCTGTGGAAATGAGTACAACTGAATATAGCAGGTGGCAGTGCCTGTCAACTTTGTTTCCACTCTGCACTGATTGTATTATCTTATTCTAATCCCTGCCAACCAGATATACTTCCTTCTTCACATAAGATGGAGACAGCTTATTGTATATGCACACATGTGCAGATATGCATAAGTGTAGCAAAAGTTGGTCCTGCTTTTCAGAAATATCATTAACTAGCATCAAGTGAGAGGCGGCATGGTTTCCTTCAGGCACAGCATATAGTTTTAGATGCTTATTCCTCCCTGTTGGTGGGAGTTCCATGTTGCGGAAAATTCTTTTTTAAAAAAATTTCAACTTTTATTTTAGGTTCAGGGGGTACATGTAAATGTTTGCTACATGAGTTGTGAAGAATGCTGAGGCCATGCCTGAGATCAGTGATTCAGAAGTCCTGTCACTGAATAGTAATTGTTGCAGGGGTGACATATGTTCCACATATTTACCTTCTGTAAGTGAAGCAAAGTGAAGAACCAGACCAATTTAGATTTTCTAGCACTTATTTTTGGGCAAGTTATTTTGTTCTCTGGGCCTCTCAATGTCGTTATCTGGAAAATAGGAGGTCACATTCTTGCTAGGATTAAATACATTAATGCATGCAAAGTATTTCCTGATTGCCTTGCAGATAACAGTTGCCCAATAAATGTTAGTTCTCTCTTTTTTTTGTATGGGAGAGGAGGGACAAGGAGGGAGTGGGCTGTTCTTAAATAGGAATATTTTTAAGACTTATTATGAACTTATCACAGCCCCATGTCTCACTTTTCAGGGCCAATGTAGGAGGCAGTAAAGAAAGAAAAATGAATGAGATGTCTCTTGTCAAGTTATAACTGGTTTTATGTATAAATAATTTAGAAACACATTACTTGTAATACAAAACAATTAAAAAATATACCACTCTCTATTTGGCTATATTTACTACTTTTCTGAAACTGCTTACTCGGAGGTTCGGTTCACCTTACCTCCGTATTTTTACTCCCTTCTTTTTTGACCTTCATGGTACTATTAACCACCAACTTTGGTGAAATCCTTTCTTTCCTTGGCTTCAGTGAAAACATCACTTTCTAAACAATGAATTTCGTTTTCTGCTGGGCAGGAGCCCTTTTTATAGAGGCAATAAGCTTGTATGTTTAACTTTGGTGATTGATTATTGATTCAGTTGGTAATACAAATTAAAGTTTGGCTTAAAACAGTGAAATATTTCTGGGAAGTAATTGAATGATGACTGTACAACACTAGAGTGATTTAAAAATACTTAGTGGAAATATTCATTGATAATCATCTTTTTTTAGAGGCTAATTTAACAGTAACTCAAAGCAGGGTTAATTTTGTGTAACCTGGCACCCAACAGTATATGTCTAGGAATCTGTCCCTTAATAGAATGAATGGTAGAAATATATGTAGAGAGATATTAATCGAAGTATTATTTGTAAGAACAAAAAATGGAAACAACTTAAACACTTGTCAATAGAAAAATAGTGAAATTATGATTTATTCTTACTATTCGTCTGTTAAAAAAGTGAGCTAGAATGTGTGGGGGCAGAGTGTATGAGAGAAATCTCTGTACCTTCTGTTCAATTTTGCTGTGAACCTAAAACTGCTAAAAAAAATAAGTCTACTAAAAGAGCTAGAGCTATAAATGTACTGAGCTAAAAAATATCTGTAATATATTAAGTGAAAATAGGCTGTGACACTATGTATAGCATGATTTCATTTCCTTTTTAAAAAAGGTTGTGAGCTGGGTATAGTGGCTCATGCCTGTAATCTCAGCACTCTGGAAGGCTGAGGCAGGAGGATTGCTTGAGGACAGGAGTTCGAAACCAGCTTGGGCAATGTAGTGAGACCCCATCTTTACAAAAAATACAAAAATTAGCCAGGGATGGTTGTCCATGCCTATAGTTCTAGCTAATTGGGAGGCTGCAATGGGAGGATTGTTTGAGCCCAGTAGTCCAAGGCTGCTGTGGGCTAGGACAGCACTCCTGCCCTCCAGCCTGGGCAAACAGAGCAAGACCCTGCCTTTTAAAGAATAAAGATAAATAAAATGTGTATATATTTTTATAAATAGGAAAAACGCATTGATTTTAGTGGCAATTTAATCTAGAATTGGGTTTAGAGGGGTTGGAGTAAGGAACTTTTACTTCTTCTAGGTATACTTCTAAAAAAAGTGATAATTATGAGTGATACTTTTTTTGTGTATGCTTTTCAAATAAAATGATCTTAAGAAAAAACTAAAAATTAATGGAGAGCAGGAAAACGGAGATAAGGATCCAGCTAGCTACTTTAACTTTTAACAACGATGTCCTTTAAAAATATTTGTATTTTTATGCATACTCATGTATGTTGTGTATATGTGTATATATACACAGACACACAAAATACAGAGTAACTGCATTCAGACATTCAATCAAGCTACAGAATGCATGGTATTGGCATGCATTTTTATTTTATTTATTTATTTTTTAATTAATTTTTTTGTTTTTTGAGACTGCGTCTTGCTCTGTTGCCCAGGCTGGAGTGCAATGGCAAGGTCTTGGCTCACTGCAACCTCTGCCTCCTGGGTTCAAGGGATTCTTCTGCCTCAGCCTCCCAAGTAGTTGGGACTACAGGCACCTGCCATCGCGACTGGCTAATTTTTGTATTTTTAGTAGAGATGGAGTTTCGGCATGTTGGCCAGGCTGGTCTTGAACTCCTGACCTCAGGTAATTCCCCGCCTCGGCCTCCCAAAGTGCTGGGATTACAGGCATGAGCCACTGCTCCTGGCCTTGGCATGCACTTTTAAAGTGTAAGACACTAAGAGGTGTTTTTCTGCACATCACAAGGTACAGTTCTTAAGTTCTTTAAGAAGTGACAGGATTTGTTCAGAAAATGTGCAGTTTTCTAGTGTTGCAGTAATGTGTGTTCAGGTTTCCTTAACGCAGGTTACAGCTTATTCATAACTCTGAGTTAAAGTTTAAATTTTATGTAATTAGCCACCTGTGTGACCTTTGAAACTAAGTGACGAAAGTATTCCAGAGTAGTGAAACTTTGAGTACAGCTGCTTCGGTTTGGGACTATAAATTGGAATTCTTCTATTGTGCAAGAGTCAGGGATGAAAATGGGGCTGGTTAAAAAAAAAAAAAAAAAAGGAAAGGGCCGGGTGCAGTGGCTCACGCCTGTAATCCCAACACTTTGGGAGGCCGAGATGGGTGGATCACAAGGTCAAGAGATCAAGACCATCCTGGCCAATATGGTGAAACCCCGTCTCTACTAAAAATACAAAAATTAGAGATTGAGACCATCCTGATTAACATGGTGAAACCCTGTCTCTACTAAAAATATGAAAAATAAGCCCGGCGTGGTGGCGGGCGCCTGTAGTCCCAGCTACACGGGAGGCTGAGGCAGGAGAATGGCGTGAACCCGGGAGGTGGAGCTTGCAGTGAGCCGAGACCACGCCACTGCACTCCAGCCTGGGTGACAGAGCAAGACTCTTGTCTCAAAAAAAAAAAAAAATACAAAAATTAGCCAGGTGTGGTGGCATGTGCCTATAGTTCCAGCTACTCGGGAGGCTGAGGCAGGAAAATCACTTGAACCTGGGAGGCAGAGGTTGCAGTGAGCCGAGATTGTGCCACTGCACTCCAGCCTGGTGAAAGAGCAAGACTCCATCTAAAAAAAAAAAAAAAAAAGCCATGTGGTTGTTCATGATTTCTGAATTTTATGTTTCATATGACATTGGTAGCCTGTTTAACTTCATTTTATCATGGCCACTTATAAATAGACAGCTTAAGTCTGTGTGCACAAAATTATGTTTCATTCTGTTAAATTTTATGGTTTTTTCTTTTTTAGATGTAGAGATTTAATTAAGTTCCTTATATAGCTAAGGAAAAGTCCTATTCCAAATTTAACAATCAAGGTACCTAGTTGTATCAAATTTGGAAATTTTCTTAACCCTCTCTTCTGTGTCATTGGCACTTTTTGATTTTCTAGGAGCTCTGGGGTTTGCAAGTTAAATCTGAGCCTTGAGCATTCCTGCTTTAACCAGCGGGATGGCAGACATTTTGCCCCGCGTTAGTGCCTTGTCCAGTGAAGGAAAATGAAATGCCTAGAAACTGTGAATGTTGCTTTTTGGACCTCATCAGTTTTGTGTGTAATGGATAACATTAAGTTTTTAAAATTTCCATGTGATTTCTTGGGTTTTAAATTCAGGGCTTACTAACAGTGTACTCGTGGGGCCAGCTGGAATTTTGAAAATTGAAGCTTCCTGCAGTTTTGTTGGACAGTTTCTTCATTGATTTTTTTTCATTCATATTTTTCATGAGGCTAGGACATTCACAAGTGAATTGAGAAATTGAACTACTCAGAATCTAACTATGAATGTTTGAGAGGCATCCAGTCTAAAAGAACGATTAGATTCTAAGATATTCATAACCATTAGTTTATTAATATCTCTATAAAAGTTTTCCATGTTCTGGGGTCCTGAGGGGAATGGTCTGGATAACCTAACAGACTTTTCCATCCCTCATGATTCATTTTACTCTATTGAAAATTATCTTAAACAGAAGGAAATGAATAGGCCTGGTAGAACCAGATTCGAAACAGTGTTGCTTCAGTGGGAAGGGAGTGGTTTCTTAGTCAGTACTTGTGGAGGCTGTTACTCCAGAGGCAGCCTGCTTCTCTGCAGTTAGTAAACACTACTGTAGCCCAGTGACATAAATCTTAAAGCTAGTAACATGTTGCTCTTCTAGGAATTCCATTCAGCTACAGATTTAAGGTTTATCAGTAGTATTTCCAGAAAGATGGTCCGACACAGTGGCTCAGGCTTATAACCTCAGCACTTTGGGAGGCCTAGGTGGGTGAATTGCTTGAGTCCAGGAGTTCAAGACCAGCCTGGGCAATATGGCAAAACCCTGTCTTTGCCTGTAGTACCCCCATCTACTCGAGAGGCTGAGGTGGAAGAATCACCTGAGCCCGGGGAGGTCAGGGCTGCAGTGTGCTGAAATTGCGCAACTGCACTCCAGCCTGGGCAATCAGAGTGAGACCCTGTCTTTAAGAAAAAAAAGAAAGAACATGAAGTATTTTAAAGACCAGATTCTAGGCCGGGCGTGGTGGCTCATGTCTGTAATCCCAGCACTTTGGGAGGCCGACGAGGGTAGATCACCTGAGGTCAGGAGTTTGAGACCAGCCTGGCCAACATGGCGAAACCCCGTCTCTACTAAAAATACAAAAATTAGCCAGGCATAGTGGCACGTGCTGGTAATCCCAGCTACTGGGGGGCTGAGGCAGGAGGATCGCTTGAACCTGGGAGGCAGAGGTTGCAGTGAGCCAAGATCAAGCCACTGCACTCCACCCTGGGCAACAGAGCGAGACTCCGTCTCATAAAAAAATTGTGTGTGTGTGTGTGTGTGTGTGTGTGTGTATTTTGAGACAGAGTCTGACTTTGTTTCCTGGGCAGGCATGCAGTGGCATGATCTCGGTGCACTGCAGCCTGTGCCTCCCAGGCTCAAGCCATCTTCCAACCTCACCCTCACAGGTAGCTGGGACTACAGGTACATGCCACCACGCCCAGCTAGTTTTTGAATATTTTGGGGAGATAAGGTTTTGCCATGTCGCCCCAGCTGGTCTTGAACTCCTGAGCTCAAGTGATCTGCCCGCCTTGGCCTCCCAAAGTCTTGGGATTACACACATGAGCCACCATGCCTGGCCCAATGTCCTTCCTTTTTAAAGCTGAATAATATTCCATTGTATGTATATTTCATATTTTGTTTATTCATCTGTAGATGGACATTTAAGTTGCTTCAGCCACATGGTGATTGGAATAGTACTACTATAAACGTGGGTATGCAGATATTTCCTCAAGACCCTTTCAGTTCTTTTGGATGTATACCCAGAAGTACCATTGTTGGATAATATGGTAGCTCTATTTTTAATTTTTTGAGGAAGTTCCCTACTGTTTTTTATAGTGGCTGCACCATTTTACAATCCTACCAGCATGCACGAGGGCTCTCCACATCCTCACCAACACTTGTTATTTCTTGTTGTTTTTTTAAAATAGATATCCTAATGGTGTGAGGCGATGTCTCATTGTGGTTTTGATTTGCATTTCTCTGATGATGAGTGATGTTGAGCATCATTTCATATGCTCATTGGCCATCTTAGGAGAAAGATCTGTTCAGATCCTTTGCCCGTTTTTTAATTCGGTTTTTTTTTTTTAATTTTTGAGTTATAGGAGTTTTTTTTTGTTTTGTTTTGTTTTGTTTTTTTTTTTTGGAGACAGAGTCTCACTCTGTCGCCCAGGCTGGAGTGCAGTGGCGTGATCTCTGCTCACTGCAAGCTCCCCTCCCGGGTTCACGCCATTCCTGCCTCAGCCTCCCGAGTAGCTGCGACTACAGGCGCCCGCCACCAGGCGCGGCTAATTTTTTGTATTTTTAGTAGAGACAGGGTTTCACTGTGTTAGCCAGGATGGTCTCGATCTCCTGACCTTGTGATCCGCCCGCCTCGGGCTCCCAAAGGAGTTCTTTTTATATTCTGGATATTAACCCTTTATCAGATACGTTATTTGGAAATATTTTCTCTCATTCTGTAAGTTAACTTTTCTCTCTGTTGATTGTGTCTTTGGATGCACAAAAGTTCTTAAGTTTGATGTAGTCCCATTTATCTTATTTTGCTTTTGTTTCCTTTCCTTTTGTTGTCATATCCAAGAAACTCTTGCCAAATCCAGTATTGTGAAGCTTTTCTTCCATGTTTTCTTCTAGGAGTTTATAGTTAAAGTTCTTTTTTAAACGTTTTTTAAATTTTTTAAAATAAACTTCCTATATTTAGGTCTTTAATCTATTTTGAGTTATTTTATTTATTTATTTATTTTTCCCAGAGTCTTCAGTGGTGCAATCTTGGCTCACTGCAACCTCTGCCTCCCAGGTTCAAGCCATTCTCCTGCCTCAGCCTCCCGAGTAGCTGGGACTACAGATGCGTGCCACCATGCCCGGCTAATTTTTGCATTTTTATTAGAGACGGGGTTTTGGCATGTTGGCCAAGCTGATCTTGAACTCCTGACCTCAGGTGATCTGCCCACCTCGGCCTCTCAAATTACTGGGATTACAGGTGTGAGCCACTGCACCCGGCCTGAGTTAGTTTTCTATATGGTGTCAGATAAAGGAACATCTTCATTCTTCTGCATGTGGATGTCCAGTTTTCCCAGAACCATTTGTTGAAGAGACTACCTTTTCCCCATTGAGTGGTCTTGGCACCCTTTCATGTAAGCTGTTATTAAAATTGTCATGTTGTTTTGTGTGATCATTTGATGGAATATCTCTCCCAGTATGTTGAAGTACCATGAATGACAGATTGTGTTTGTTTTGCTGAGTGTTGTATCCCGGTACCTAGCACAGGCACCCTGTATTCATTTATTGAATAAAGGCATTAAGCGATCCTGAATGTAACAAGAGACAGCCTGTATGTTGCAGGTCAGTTTAAGGAATATTGCCAGGTGTTATAAGGTACGACTGAATTAAGCATCTGGAGGCACTAACAGTTCTGTCTAAACAGGAATGTTATTCTGATGGCCAATATAAAGTATTGTTTAGTCTCCCTAAAAGAGGACTTTTATTTCATTTCTGTTTTTCCTTTATTATTTTGTTTCGTTCCGAGACAGGGTCTCACTCTGTCACCAAGGCTGGAGTGCAGTGGCATGATCACAGCTCACTGCAGCCTCGATCTCCTGGGCTCAGGTGATCCTTTCACCTTAGCCTCTCAAGTAGCTAGGACTACATACAGCATGTGCCTTCATGCCCAGCTAATTTTTTAAATTTTTTGTGGAGATGAGGTCTTGTTATGTTGCCCAGGCTGGTCTTGAACTCCTGAGCTCATTTGATCCTTCCACTTTGGCCTCCCAAAGTGTTGGGATTGCAGGTATCAGCCTCTGTACTTGGGCTGTTTTCCTTTTTTCTTAATTTTTTAGTGAAATTTTATGTAATAGAATTTTATTTCTATTAAAGTTTTACACACACGTATTTGAAAGAGGCACCACAGATAGCAGTCTTCTGCTTACCTCTTCTACCCAATTTCCTCTTCCCCAAAGATAACCTCTTTTACTTCCTCGACTGATTCTTTTTGGGTTTACCTTCGTATCTTTAAGCAACATGCATACATTTCTTCTCGATTTTCAATACTTTTGCATCATATACTGGCTTCCCACCTTAGCTACCCACCCATGCTTCCATACCACTTTTCCCTCCATATAGTTATAGCATAATTTTGATTAAATGTTAGATTGATATTTAATATTTATGACTATGTAAATGCTGTTGATAGCTAAATCATGTGGTATACTTTTTTCTTTTCTGCTTTAATTTTGTTTTCTCTGTAATTGCAAGATGTTTTATTTGCTTATTTTCTGTGTATTTGTCATTGATATGTCTCTATACTCTTAGTTGCATGAATCTGCCTCTATATGATCGCTCACATCAGGTATTCTCTCAGTTTCACCTTGAATAGATCGTTCCTGGAATCTTCTGAAATGCCTTGGTTTAGATGGATTGGTCACTGGGTGCGTGGCATGGCGGTGGAATGGATCAGCCGTCTCTAGATTCTTAGGGAATTCCTTTGCTTTGTGTATTGCATCCTGTATATTCTGGGTCTCATGTCTTTACCTTTTTGAGCTTACTTCTTCACTTTGGTTGAGTGCATCTGTGAAAGACGTCTCCCCGCCCTTTTTTGTTTTTTTTTTTTTTGAGGTGGAGTCTTGCTGTGTCGCCAGGCTGGAATGCAGTGGCGTCATCTGCAACCTCTGCCTCCCAGGTTCAAGTAATTCCCCTGCCTCAGGCTCCTGACTAAAGGCGTGCCACCACGCCTGCCTAATTTTTTGTATTTTAGTAGAGACGGGGGCTTCACCGTGTTGGCCAGGATGGTCTCTTATCTCCTGACCTCGTGATCTGCCTGCCTCAACTTCCCAAAGTGCTGGGATTACAGGCGTGAGCCACTGCGCCCGGCTGACATCTCCCATTTTTAATCTCTTTTTTGGAATATTCTGTTCTTGCCCTCAACTCTTCCTGGTGTCCCCCATTCTAGAGACCCTTTGTTTGCCCTTCTAGAAAATAACTGCAGTCTTCTGTAGGGTGAGGAAAAGACATTCTCTTGGCTTCCTGGAAGAGGAGAGAGGATCTAGGAGTCTAACTTTTCTTATCTTCCTGTTTATAACGTTTTGCCCCCATTTCCAGAGGGAATTGGTTCTCCCCTTCCTATGTATTTTCATAGTGTAGGTCTCTTCCCCACCTTCACACCCCTACCCTGTGTTTGCCACTTAGGATTCAGCTTTCTTGGCTCTGCTGAGACATGTATTGCTTATCTACCTGCTTTCCGAATTTCAAATTTTGTTGCTGCTGTCACTTCGGTTCTTTTTTGTCCTTATGGTTAATGTGTATGTTTTCCTCCCTACTCATTCAGTGAGGTTTGAGAAAGAACAGAGGCTGTGCACTCATTCTGCTATCTCTGACTGGAAGTTGCCTGAGCTGCCCTTTATCTCTTCTCTTCTCCCATGCTGTCTTTTAGTCACTTTTTATCTGCCTTTTATCTATTTGTTGCCTCTGACTTCTGACTTTTACCCTCATCTTGTTCCAAGCCCAGTCATCTTTAATACTTACTTTTTCCATCTCATTGGGCCTCTCACCTCTTGTTTCCTTTCACCCCACGCTCGTTTGGCGCCTCATGTCCTCCCCTTACTTCTAGGGGCCTCCCTGAGCAGAGCAGCCTTTCTTTCCCTTTGCTTCTTGTCAGTTTCCCGTCTCTCCTGTGCTTCTCTGCTCCGATGATATACGAAACACACATATCAAAGGATAGCCTGGCCATGTTTGTGTAGCAGCTCAAGAAACTATTCTGAACAGCAGCAAAAACCACACACCAATCTTTAGAAATTGAATCTTTGTTGATTTAGCATGTCCTGCTTCTCTTCTTCTTGCTACCTATTGTCCTGTGTCACGTCTCTGACTCTTCATCGTTTTTTTTTCCCCCCAAGATGGAGTCTTTCTCTGTCACCTAGGCTGGAGTGCAGTGGCGCAATGCTCACTGTAACCTCTGCCTTCCGGGTTCAAGCAATTCTCCTGCCTCAGCCTCCCAGCCACCTGGGATTACAGGTGCCTGCCACCACACCCGGCTAATTTTTGTATTTTTAGTATAGACGGAGTTTTACCACATTGGCCAGGCTGGTCTTGAACTCCTGACCTCGTGATCCGCCCACCTCAGCCTCCCAAAGTGCTGGGATTACAGGCACCATCGAGCCCGGCCGACTCCTCATCTTTTTACTAACTATTCATCTATTGATACATCGTATTCCTTGTAGTGTTTTGCCACTATGAAGACAGGTATTTACTTTTTAAGTAAAATAAATATTACTAATAGTAAAACAGCCATTTTACTGGGAGTTAGAAGGGCTGAGTTTATTGACTTAAATGACACTATGTATTGTGAGACTTTTTTTTTTGAGATGGAGTCTCGCCCTGTCGCCCAGGCTGGAGTGCAGTGGCTCACTGCAGTCTCTGCCTCCCGGGTTCAAGTGATTCTCCTGCCTCAGCCTCTCCAGTAGCTGGGACTACAGGCACCTGCCACCACACCCAGCGAATTTTTGTATTTTTAGTAGAGACAGGGTTTCTCCATGTTGGTCAGGCTGGTCTCGAACTCCTGACCTCAGGTGATTCACCTACATCGGCCTCCCAAAGTGCTGTGATTACAGGCATGAGCCACTGCGCCTGGCACATTTTTTTGTATTTTTAATGAAGACAGGATTTCACCGTGTTGGCCAGGCTGGTCTTGAACTCCTGACCTCAAATGATCTGCCTGCCTCTGCTTCCCAAAGTGCTGGGATTACAGGTTTGAGCCACTCCGTCGGTATTGTGAGACTTTCTGAATCACTGAGCCTTGATTCTTTATCTATAAAATGGAGATAATAAGCTCTTCCTACTTTATAGGACTTGAAGAAGCAAATGGGAGAGGGTGAGTGAAAGTGGGAAACTCTGAAATGATTTTTAATTTGTGTGTCCCACACACCTTGCCTTCCATAGATGGTCCAGGCTGTGGTCTGGTTGCTGCTTTCCTGTGTGTGGTGCATGGACACAGGCAGGAGTGAGTAGATTCCCAGAGGACCTACTATGGCTTGGATGATCTCTCCACTTTGGGGTGGGCACCATCCCCTCCATATCTTCTTAGCTTGGCAGATATAAAGCATCGGCTGTACATTCTTACTTTACACACTAGTGTTCTCACAACAGTGGCAGGGCCTTCCTAGGCAGAGGACATCTACAAAGAGTGGGTGATGGTGGCTGCCACCTGCTGAACTGTGGCTAATGGGCTGCTGGGTGGGGGGATATTGCCTGAGGGATCTGCTGGAGCCCATGGTAGGCAAAAGCCAGCAAAAATTTATTACTGTTATTGTGACGACATCTGTATGCATGAACCGCTTAGCTCTAGAGGAATTTTGGTTACATAAGCTTAGTGGTGGCTTAGTAAATGGATTCTGCAGTTCTTGTTGTTTCTCCCAGATTGAACTTGCCTTTCTGCCATATGATTGGCACTACTGATTGTTGAATCATTTCTTCCAGAACAAGGAAAAATGCCAGGCGTGGTGGCTCCCACCCGTAATCTCAGCACTTTGGGAGGTTGAGGTGAGAGGATCGCTTGAGCCCAGGAGTTTGAGATTAGCCTATGTAACAGAGAGACCCCATCTCTATAAAAAACAAAAAATTAGGAAAATAGGTACATAAATGTTAGTTATAGATGGTAAAAAGTGAACAAATGTCAACACAATGCAATATAAATTATCACACGTTTCGGCTGAGCATGGTAGCTTAAGCCTGTAATCCCAGCATTTTGGGAGGCCAAGGTGGGAGGATCGCTTGAGCCCAGGAATTTGAGACCAGCAACATAGTGAGACCCCATTTCTACAAAAAATACTCACAAATTTCAAGATTTATGGAGTTTTATTATACGAATTAATCTAGTTCAGAAACTTTTTAGATATGACATTGTTTTGATCAGTCTCCTGTACCGTTAGGGGTAGCACAAGTAATAGGAAAAACAAAATAGGTCTAGATGCAGCAGTGCTGGTTGAAGATGTCTGGGTGATTTAAGTTTCTGTGTTCCTGCCAGGGGTAATAATTGAGAATCATATATAAGGGAACCTTAGGAACCCTCTGTTCTAACACTGTTTACAGATGTGGAAATGGAGGTACTGAGAGGTGACTTGGTTTTCTTGAGGCCACACCGTTTGCAGCACTGTATTTCTGAACTTGTATTCTAACATCTCAAGTAGCAAAAAGTGGAAATGAAAAACAATTGAGGGAGCTATCAGTCAGAGATGGTAGAATGAATATCTCTAATAGCCTCTGTTTTTTCCTCATACCTCATTAAATGACAGTAAGAAAAAGCATTAACTCAAAAGAACAAAACAGAACTGCAGAAGAGAGAACAGCAACACAGTTTTGGAAACTGGAAAGTGGGTAGATGAACAATTACTGACTTAGTAGCAATGGGGGAGCAAGGCCGTTTACACTTTGAAAACCCAGAAGGCTCAGGAGTGGGTGCATCAGTTCCCTCTGGAAATGGAGGCAAAAGTAGGTTGCAAAGAGAAGGATTCACTGAAAGTCTAAGAAAGACTCCAGATCCTCCCTCTTCTTCTATGAAGCCAAGAGAATGTCCTTTCCTTTCCCTAGCAGAAGACGAGATTTATTTTCTACAAGGGGAAAATAGAGAGTCTAGAATAGGGAATACCAGGTACAGGTGAGGGCAAGGAGAGCATACCGTCAAGCTCTTCCAATTTGTATATAATTCTTTCCATACCCAGCAGCATGTACCAAGGTTGATTCAGTTCTAAACTCAGAACGTGGGTGATTAGGTGATCACCCTAGTACTTCCCCAAGGTACAGACTTCTTATTAACTCCTCTCCACTGAGTACGTCACTAAGGCCTTTGGGTAACATTTTATTTTTCCTTTTCTTTCTTCTCCTGTAATTTAGTAGTTAATCTTCACAGAAAAGAGGAAGATGGTGTAATTATTTGTCTTTTTTTTTTTTTTTTTTTTTTTTTTTTTGCTGGGCTGGCATAACAAAATAATGATGTTTAAAAGATTCAATGGTAGATATTTTCTTTGGTATTATACCAATTTTATCTCAACAGTTTGACTAACCAACAATTGGTCTTTAAAAAAATATTATTAGGCTGGGTATAGTGTCTCATGCCTGTAATCCCAACATTTTGGGAGGCTAATGTGGGAGGATTGCTTGAGCCTAGGAGTTTAAGACCAGCTGGGGCAACATAGCAAGATCTCGTCTCCACAAAAAATTAGCCAGGTGTGGTGGTGCATCCCTATAGTCCCAGCTACTTGGGAGGCCGAGGTGATAGGATCCCTTGAGCCCAGGAAGTTGAGGCTGTGGTGCGCCACTGCACTGTAGCCTCAGTGACAGAAACCACACCCACACATACACACACAATTTCTAGTACCATAGGTCTTTAACACTTACAAGGTATCGTAGATGTTTTGGCTTTGGGAATGGGGATGGAATACAAAGATACTTAAAATTAGTCTTTGCCCTTGTAGAGGTGAAATGTAGCACACCAACTTTAATACAACCATTGTTCCTTGTGTGCCTGTGTAGAAGTATAAGCCGTGTAAAGATTTTAAAAAATAGATCTTGTTTCCTACCCTCATAGGGTTTACAATCAAGAATGATCTTTCTCAACCAGGCATGGTGGCTCATGCCTGTAATCCCATCACTTTGGGAGGCTGAGGTGGGTGGATCACTTGAGGCCAGGAGTTCGAGATCAGCCTGGCCAACATGGTGAAACCCCATCTCTACTAAAAATACAAAAAATTAGCCCTTTAATCCTAGCGCTTTGGGAGGCTGAGGTGGGTGGATCATGAGGTCAGGAGATTGAGACCATCGTGGCTAATACAGTGAAACCCCGTCTCTACTGAAAATACAAAAAAATTAGCCGGGTGTGGTGGCAGGCACCTGAAGTCCCAGCTACTTGGGAGGCTGAGGCAGGAGAATGGTGTGAACCTGGGAGGCGGAGCTTGGAGTGAGGGGAGATCGCAGCCACTGCACTCCAGCTTGGGCGACGGAGTGAGACTCCATCTCAAAAAAAAAAAAAAAAAAAAAAAAAACTTAGCTGGGCGTGGTGGCATGTACCTGTAATCCCAGCTACTTGGGAAGCTGAGGCAGGATAATCACTTGAACCCGGGAGGCGGAGGTTACAGTGAGCCGAGTTCACTCCAGCCTGGGCAACAAGAGTGAAACTCTGTCTAAAAAGAAAAAGTAAATAAAAATAAATAAATAAAAATTCAAAAATCAGCCAAGCATGGTGGCACATGCCTGTAATCCCAGCTACTTGGGAGGCTGAGGCACGAGAATTGATTGAAGCCGGCAGGCAGAGGTTGCAGTAAGCTGAGGTTGCGCCACTGTGCTCCAGCCTGGGCGACAGTGAGACCCTGTCTCCAAAAAAAAAAAAAAAAAAAAAGAGAATGATCTTTCTCAAATTATATTCTGATGATCAGAGAATGATCTTTCTCAATTTACAGCCTGTTGATCACTAATCTCAGTGAGATAGTTCATTTATAAAATTTAGTGGTTTAATTTCTTCTCTTTGACAGTCATCTTAAACAGTAACATGTTAAAGGCTTAGAGAAGTGTCTGGCAAATAAACTATTTTCACATTTTTACAACTTAATATTTCTTAAATTTATTCCATAGAATAAAACTTTAGAAAATAGAAACCTATATAAGAGTGCCTTCCTCTAACCCTTATGCACATTAGATTGGCAGTAAATTATATTTGAATCACAGGCCTTTTCCCCTCTGTTTACTCAATATCAATTGTTTAAGGAAAGCTAGATAACTTACCTTTTCTTGCCCTTCCTCTGTGCAGCCAAGGGTGAACATTTTAGGTTTTATTTCCATAGATCATTCTTCATTAACTGCTAGAGGCCATCATTTAGAAGGGGAGACATTTCCAGGTTCTTAAAGCTGAGTGTATTTATATACTGTGTTTTCTACATTTGTCGTAATATTTCCAGAGTTATTAAAAGGTACAGGAATCTTTTGTAGATGTTTTCTAATGCTTCTGAATGCAGACCTTTATTCACTACCTCCGTCTTAGGTGATGGCTTTCACCTAGTTAATTTTTTTTTTTTTTTTTTTTTTTAAGTGAGAGCTACAAATCTGTCTTAGGGCTTCTGTGAAACTATTCAGAGTACTATAAGTTAAAGTAGCACATCCATAAACACATTGCATCTCAGATAACAGAATACCTTAATTTATGGAAACGATACTCCCGAAGAGGCTGTCTATAATTTTTGCATATATAAATTTGTTATATTATTGATTGATTAATTGATTGAGACAGAGTCGCTTTGTTGCCTAGGCTGGAGGGCAGTGGCGTGATCTCTGCTTACTGCAACCTCTGCCTTCCGAGTTCAAGTGATTCTCGTGCCTTAGCCTCCCGAGTAGCTGGGATTACAGGCATGTGCAACCACGCTTGGCTAATTTTTGTATTTTTAGTAGAGATGGGGTTTCACCATGTTGGCCAGGGTGGTCTCGAACTTCTGGCCTCAAGTGATCCACCCATGTCGGCCTCCTAAAGTGAGGGGATTACAGGCATGAACCACCATGCCCGACCTGTTCTACCATCTCTTTTATAAATACTGGTCTGCTTCTCTTTGAAGGGTTCTTATTCTAGTAGTAGAATAAGATAGAATAAGATCATGTTTTTTATCTCTGTATTGACAGGCTTATAAGTGGCTGTTGATTGAATTTAAAGAGAATAAATAAGGTATCATTCAGATATTGGAAATCAATTTCTAAAGTGACATGTAAATTGTTTTAGTTTAAATCTCCCTGACCTTGACTGCCAGGAGCAGGCTTTGGAATACAAAGAGGTGGAGGAGAAGGGCGGTAGAGAAAGGGTAACAAGCTGTTCTTCCAGATTTCCTAGCAAGTCTTAGATAATGGTAATACCTGATTCTAGAATACAGAAGGTTATGTAGCATAGTAAGGGAGTGTGTATGGTCATAAGAATAAGAAGGGAAGTTATTTAGGTCTCTTCCATATATAGGGTTGGAGCAAATGCTTAAAAGCATAGAACAGGGCTTTCCTATCTTATTTCAGCAATGCCATTTATATATTTGAAAGTTACAGAGTTAATTTTCTTTAAAAAAAATCCTGGCCGGGCACGGTAGCTCATGCCTGCATTCCTAGCACTGTGGGAAGCCTAGGCCAGTGGATTGCTTGAGCCCAGGAGTTCGAGACCAGCCTGGGCAACATGCAAAACCCCTCTCTACAAAAACCAAAAAAATTAGCCAGGCATGGTGGTGTGCTCCTGTGGTCTCAGCTACTGGAGAGGCTGAGATGGGAGGATCATCTGAGCCTGGGGAAGTTGTCGAGGCTGCAGTGAGCTGAGATCATGCCGCTGCACTCCAGACTGCATGACAGAGTGACCCTGACTCAGAAAAAAAAAAAAAAAAAAAAAAAAAAAAAAAAAAAATTCTCAGGCTTTTTTATGGTCAGACTAAATTATCACCTAAATACAGTACACATGACTTTGTGGCTGTGATGTGTGCTTGTGTGTGAGAGAGAGAGACTGATTGATTGTAATACAATACTATAAGGCAAATAATTTAGCTGTGTCAGTGCCAAAAGAATAATTTTAACTGTTATGTACCACTAAATATATTCTAGCTACCTTTTAAAACCAATATCTCAGTCGGCTTAGCTGCCACAAAAACCTATAATACTCTAATAAAATTAGCGTAGAATGATTGCTAAAAGTTTGAAGAATATTAACCACAGCTTGACTTACTCATGGAACCAACAGAAGACCTTTTCATCAATTTTCATTTGTTCGAGTCATTTGGGAGCTGCTGGTTATCTATTTCCAACATATGCTTAAGTTTTGTTGAGATGTATTTTCTTCCACTTTGTTTCTTTTCTTTGTTGTTTTCTTCTGAGATAGGGTCTCTCTCTTTTGCCCAGGCTGGAGTGCAGTGACGTGATCTTGGCTCACTGCAGTCTGCCCCGCCTGGGCTCAAACGATTCTTGCACCTCAGCCTCCTGAGTGGCCAGATCTATAGGTGCATGCCACCAGTCCTGGCTAATTTTTGTATTTTTTGTAGAGGCTGGATTTTGCCATATTGCCCAGGCTGGTCTTGAACTCATGGACTCAAGCAGTCCACCTGCCTTGGCCTCCCAAAGTGCTGAGATTACAGGTATGAGCCACTGCACCCGGCCTTTTTTTTTTTTTTTTTTTTTTTTTTTTTTAAAGACAGTATCTTGCCCTGTTGCTCAGGCTGAGTGAGGCAGTGTGATGATAGCTTGCTCTAGCCTCCACCTCCTGGGCTCAAGTGATCCTCTTCTCTTGCCTAAGCCTCCCAAGTAGCTGGGACTACTGGTGTGGGCCACCATACCTGGCTAATTTTTAAACTTTTTATGGGGATGAGGGTCACTATGTTGCCCGGGCTGGTCTCAAACTCCTAGGCTCAAGCAAGCCTCCCACCTTGCCCTCCCAAAGTGTTGGGTTTACAGGCATAAGCCACCTTGCCCAGCCTCATTTTTTTTTTTAAAGCTCCTTCTGTGTACTTTAACTTCTTTAATCTTTCATTCTTGAAATTTCAACAGGATATTTGCTGAATTTATTTTTTTAGTCCTCAGGTGGTAAGGATTGAGCTAATGACATCACATTTCACAACATAGCATCAGCATTGGTCTGTGCAAGTCCTCTCTCTTAGCTCTTCAGATTAATTAATTTCTTTTTTACCTCCACTTTCCACTTCTGTTCCTATTTCCCTATAGTTAAACTGTTCTAATGTATTTGGTAAGTATCCCTATATTTGTATGCAGTTTTGTAAATATGTAGTGCTGGGTTCTTGTGTGTGTGTGTGTGTGTGTGTGTGTGTGTGTGTTGTTAAACTTACCTAAATGGTACTGTATCCTCTTGGTACTATTTAGGGACTGTGTTGCTGTGTGTATACCTAGTTCTTTGTTTCTAATCTAACCACCATCTGCCTTTCCTTAAATGATTTGTTCTCTCGGTGATGGACACCAGAATATTTTCAACTTCCCACTGCTGCAGACGATGGGATGAACATTGTTGTGCTTGTTCTGTTATGGTGGGATAATTTCTTTCAGTGTATGCAGAAGAGTAGATTGCCGTACTTAATTTGATTAAGCACTGCCAAATTTGGGCACTTTTTCAGATTGTGCAACATTTCCTATTTCTTTAGAAATAGGAAACAGAAAGCTGTTTATCCAGCTTTCTAATTGTTGTCTATCTGGTGGGGTAAAGTGGTATCTTAATGTTGTTTTAATTTGTATTCTCCAATTACTGAATGGCAGCATTTCTTTATATACCATTAAGACCATATGAACGCCCCCTTTGTGAATTACCTGTTCATATCCCTGGCCCATTTCTTTAATTAGAGTTTCTGTCTTTTCCTGTTTGATTTACCGAAGTGTTTTTGTAGAGTTTAGAATATTAGCCTGGTATTTGCCTTTTCTTCATCTGTCATAGTATGTTAATTTTGTCATTGGTACCTTTTGCTGAGTAGGGCTTAACTTTGATATAGGAAGTCCATAATCTTTTACTTTATGGTCTTCTGGAAATATAATGAAGATATTCTGCATTTTTAATTATGTATTTCATAAGTCAGCCTTTCCCATGAGATCTTCCACCTGAGTCCATCATTATATATGACATAGAATAGTAATCCAGTTTTATTTTCCTCCACGTATTGAGGCCATTTTCCTAACCACGTGAACTAGTTTGTGGTGCCACTATTTTTTTTTTGGAGACAGAGCTTATTCTTTCGCCCAGGCTGGAGTGCAGTGGTGCACTCACCGCTCACGATAGCCTTGACCTCCCGACTCAAGTGATCCTCCCAGCTCAGCCCCCTGAGTAGCTGGGACTAAAGGCATGCACCGCCGCCACACCTGCTTTTATTTTTTTGTGGAGATGAGATCTCGTCATGTTGGTCAGGCTTGTCTTGAACTCCTGGGCTCAAACGATCTGCCTGCCTCAGCCTCCCAAAGTGCTGGGATTACAGGCATGAGCCACCGTGCCCAGCTGGTGCCACTACTCTTTTTTTTTTTTTTTGAGATGGGTTGCTCTGTCGCCCAGGCTGGAGTGCAGTGGCGCGATCTCGGCTCACTCCAAGCTCCACCTCCTGGGTTCACACCATTCTCCTGCCTCAGCCTCTCCGAGTAGCTGGGACTACAGGCGCCCGCCACCACACCCGGCTAATTTTTTTGTATTTTTAGTAGAGACGGGGTTTCACTGTGTTAGCTAGGATGGTCTCGATCTCTTGACCTCGTGATCTGTGCCACTACTCTTATATATCATGTTCCCATATTTCCATGGCATTCTAAGGGCTCTGGTCTGTTTTATTGGATATAGATAACTGTAGTTATGTTTGTTACATCAGTGCGAGCTGTTTTTATTACTCTGCTCTGTGTCTTCACATCTAGTAGGATACATCAATTAAAAAGGCATCATTTCACCCTCAAATTAATCTAAAAAGTCAAGGTAGTCCCAATTAAATTTCATCTATTTTCTCAAGGAATTTGGCAAACATTCTAAAATTTGAATGGAAAAATGAAAGTCATTTTCAAAATTGATTTACCCCTTTGTGGTCCTGTTACTGCCTAATCTAAGTAGTTCACAGTTTTTGTGTGTGTGCCTATTTGGGCATTTTATATGTCTCAAGAAATTTATCCATTTCATCTTTTTTTTTTAAACAGTGAAATTTTTTTTTTTTTTTTTTTGGACTACAGGCGCCTGCCACCACGCCCGGCTAATTTTTTTTGTATTTTTAGTAGAGACGGGGTTTCACCGTGGTCTCGATCTCCTGACCTCGTGATCCGCCCGCCTCGGCCTCCCAAAGTGCTGGGATTACGAGCGTGAGCCACCGCGCCCGGCCAACAGTGAAATTTTTATTTTAGAAAAATTTTAGTTTTACAGAAAAATCTTCACTGAATTTAGAATTCTGAATCGACAGTACTTTTCTTTTTCTTTTTTCCTGAGACAGGGTCTTGCTCTGTCACTCAGTCTGGAGTGCAGTGGCATGATTATGGCTCATTGCAGCCTCAACCTCCTGAACTCAAGTGATCCTTCCACCTCAGCTTCCCGAGTAGCTGAGACTACAGGTGCATGCCACCATGCCCAGCTAATTTTTTTTTTTTGTAGAGTTGGGATTTTGCCATGTTGCCCAGGCTGGCCTTAAAATCCTGGGCTCAAGCAGTCCGCCTGCTTTGGCTTCCCAAACTGCTGAGATTACAGGCTTGAGCCACCATGCCCAGCTAATAGTACTTTTCTCTTGGCATTTAAAAAATATTGTTTGCACTGTCTTTTGGCTTCCGTGATTTCTGACAAGAAAGCCCATTTATTTTTATTCTGGTTTCATTACATATAATGTGTCTTTTTTTGTTTGAGATTCTCCTTCAGTCTGTGAATTTATGTTTTCCAATAAGTTTGGGAAGTTTGCAGCCATTATTTTTTCAATTACTCTTTCTACACCAATAATTTGTTTTCTTCTTTCCTTCTGTGGTTCCAGTGACATGAATGTTAGGTCTTTTGATAGTGTCTCACAGGTCTCTGAGGCTCTGTTAGTTTTTTTTATTTCTTTTTCTGTTCTTGAAATTGAATCATACGGCCGGGCGCGGTGGCTCACGCCTGTAATGCCAGCACTTTGGGAGGCCGAGACGGGCGGATCACGAGGTCAGGAGATGGAGACCATCCTGGCTAACACGGTGAAACCCCATCTCTGCTAAACAAAATACAAAAAATTAGCCAGACGTGGTGGCGGGCGCCTGTAGTCCCAGCTACTCGGAGAGGCTGAGGCAGGAGAATGGCGTGAACCCAGGAGGCAGAGCTTGCAGTGAGCCGAGATCGCGCCACTGCACTCCAGCCTGGGTGACAGAGCGAGACTCCATCTCAAAAAAAAAAGAGAGAAATTGAATCATTCTGTTGATCTGTATGTGCACTGACTTTTTTTGTTTGTTTTTTGCTATTACAATTTTTCGATTTAGCTCGTATTGTGATCTTTTTATTTGACGCACTTTTCTGTTGTAAAATTTCCATTTGGTTCTTTAAAAAAAACACTTTTATTTTGAAATATTTACAGATTTATAGGAAGTTGCAAAGATATGTACAGAAAGATCCCATGAACCCTTATCCCAGCCTCTCCCAATATTAACGTCTTGCATGACTATAGTACCTTATTAATACGAAGAAATTGACATTGGTACAATCCACGGATTTTATTGAGATTTTTCCATTTATACCTGCACGTGTGTGTATAGTTTGCTGCTATTTTAGCACATGTGTAGCTTCATGTAACTACTGCCACAAACTACAGAACTGTACCATCATCCATTTATAGCTTTTTCATAGTTTCTATTTCTCTGCTGAAAACATCTATCTTTCAGAGTGTTTATCTTTACATCATGGAGCATGGCTATAATAACCGCTTTAAAATTCTTTTTTTTTTTTTTTTTGAGATGGAGTCTTGCTCTGTCGCCCAAGCTGGAGTACAGTGGCACCATCTTGGCTCACTGCAACCTTCACCACCCGGGTTCAAGCAATTCTCCTGCCTCAGCCTCCCAGGTAGCTGGGATTACAGGCGCTCGCCACCATGCTCGGCTAATTTTTGTAGTTTTAGTAGAGATGGGGTTTCGCAGTGTTGGCCAGGCTGGTCTCGAACTCCTGACCTCAGATGATCTGCCCGCCTTGGCCTCCCAAAGTGCTGGGACTACAGGCATGAGCCACCACACCCGGCCTAAATTTCTTTGATAATTCTATTATCCGTTTAATTTCAGTTTTGGTATCTGTTTTTTTTTTTTTTTTTTTTGAGGCAGAGTCTCGCTCTGTGGCCCAGGCTGGAGTGCAGTGGCGCGATCTCGGCTCACTGCAAGTTCCGCCTCCCGGGTTCACGCCATTCTCCTGCCTCAGCCTCTCCGAGTAGCTGGGACTACAGGCGTCCGCCACCACGCCCGGCTAATTTTTTGTATTTTTTAGTAGAGACAGGGTTTCACCGTGGTCTCGATCTCCTGACCTCGTGATCCGCCCGCCTCGGCCTCCCAAAGTGCTGGGATTACAAGCGTGAGCCACCAAGCCCGGCCCAGTTTTGGTATCTGTTGATTGTCTTTCTCCCAAGAATTGGTCATATTTTCTTGGTCCTTTGTATGTTGAGTAATTTTGGATTATGTGTGGTTCATATTGAATATTACATTGTGAGACTTTGGGTCCTATTACAATCCTCTGGAGAATGTTGAGTTGTTTGTTTTTTTAAGCATGGAGTCAACTTGGTTAAGTTCAGATCTTGAGTTTGTTCTCACCTGTAGATTCCAGTGTCAGTTCAGTTCTCAGTGTTTGCTCTGCTGTTTGACTGACCCTGCCTAAGCACTAATCAGTTCTGGGACTTGGGAGTGTCTTATAGCTCAGGTCTCAAAACTTTTGCTGTCCTTCTTTGGAAATATTGTACATATGCAAGCTTGGAGGTCAGCCTGAGATGCATGTTTGTTAATTATGTAGAATTGGGGATCCCCTTTTCCAGCTTTCTCCTGTTTGGTCTATCTCCTCATTCTTGGGCTCCTAGGGGCTTCTTTTCCCAACATAGTCCTGTGATTGGTCCAGACCTCAAGATAGGGCCAGCGGAGGAAAACAAAGGTAAAAAAAGAAGAAGAAAAGGGTATATTTAGCCTGTACTTTTTGGCTTGCCTGGCTCTTTCAGTCCTCTGAGCAGGATACAGGAATTTCTGTCAGCATTTTTAGTGTGTGTGTTCCCTGTGCTGTTTTGTAAATTGGGCCATGAGGACCAGGCCCATCCTTGAGTCTAAGCCAGGAGGTGAAGCAGTAAAAAAGAAAATAGGCAGGAAACTCAGTGGAATTGTAAGCTTTCAGTTTTGACTTACCTCTTCTATTTGCCTGCTGTTTATTTACTCTTCTTCCTCGGCGAGTGGCTTATTTTATTTAGTTGAGAGTGTTGTAATCTGGGAAGGAGAGAAGCTGAGGGGAGCTTACTCCTTGGCTGACACCAGAAGTGTTTGCATCATTTTTTAAAACCATAAAATTTTGATAAAAAATTATTCCAAAAAAGTTGCAGGAGTCAAGCTTTGTATAAGTGATGTCAGAGGATATATCCTGCTTCTTCCAAATTAGAATAAAGTACTGATAAGCTTTGTTTTCAAGTGCTTTATTCGTCATTTTTTTTTTTGTCCGTAAGAATTCTCTTCCCTAGTCGTGCTTCCCTCCCCTCTCAACTAATTCGAAATATTTCCAGATTTGCCTGGTGAATTTTTTTTCCTAATCACAATCTCTGCTTTTCCAGTGGAATTTCTTTTGTCTTTTTTTTTTTTTTTTCCATCACAGCTCTTTTTAATGCATGGGGATTTGTTTTGATAGAATATAATTTGTTAATTTCAGGGCAGATAAAGTGTCAAATAATAGAGAAACTAATTAATGGTATGGATTTGTGGAAGCAGAGAACTATCTGGTCCTCAGTATGTGTTTTCCATGGAATTGCCTCTCAATTTGGGGAGAGCATTTAGCTGTTATCCATCAATGTGTTCAATCTTATGGAGAGATTTGAGAGCATGCACCTTTCTCTAGATCAAACATATCACTGTGACATGTTAAATTACTTTTTGTTACTGAAAACCCAAGGGCATGTTTTGTGGCTGGTAGTATCTTTTTAGCCTACCAAACATTTGCAGGTGGAAGGGAATGTGCATGTTAATTCCACCATCCTGAATTGTTCGTTGGGCTCCTTCCTTTGGCCTGCTGCCTTGTCACAGTTAATTCCAGTGAGTTGGCAGGGAGGCTCTAAGGGATGGCTGGCAGTCTTAACTCCTTTGTAGGTGCAGTCAGAGATTGTTTAGCCTTACTGATGGCCACCAATTTCTTTTGACTTCTCAGTATTATCTTTTACCAATTGTGGCTTGAGATTCTGCTGTGTTTTACTAAACTATACTGCACCTTTAAATAAACTATAATGATTATCTTAAGAGTTATTATATAAATATCAGGTAAATATTGACCTCTTTACAGATTTTGCTTTTGCACTTATTTTTATAATTTTTAAGAGATATATAGAGATCAGATACATGTTGGTCTTTTAAAATATTTTAGTTTTACTCATTTTTATATTTATTGCAAAACTAATAAGTTTAAAACCCATCTAACTTCCAAGACGCAAACAGCTGAACTTCTGTGTTGACATCTGTTGCAGGTTGTTAAACTCAGAAATCTTTTGCAGTTTGGTTGTAGAAACTTGTCTCTTGAGGGAATGAAGTTCTCTGATTCCTTTATGAGAGATTCACTTGTTTGACTGGGTTTTGCTGTGTCATGATTGCTTTATCACTTCTGAAAATCAACTCTGGAACATTTTCCATGCCCTGATTTAAAATGAAGAAGTTGCCAATTTTTCCTTTAGATGTTATTTAAAATCTTGATATCTTGAAATCTTGATATCTAGATCTCTTGGGGATTTGTCTTTTACATTGTGTAGTGTATAGTATGTATATTCTATATATGTATGTGTGTATTTATGTATATTTGAATACCCAGAGTGTTCTAGCGATATTAATTGGATCAGTAAATATTTGAGCACCTACTAAGTGCGAACGTAGTTCTACATGAGCCAGTTGCTGACATTTTGGTGTATAAAGATACAGGCAGTAAATGGCTGGGCGCGGTGGCTCATACCTGTAATCTCAGCACTTTGGGAGGCTGAGGCAGGCGGATCACTTGAGGTCAGGAGTTCAAGACCAGCCTGACCAACATGGTAAAACCTTGTCTCTATTAAAAATGCAAAATTAGCCAGGTGTGGTGGCACATGCCTGTAATCCCAGCTACTTGGAAGGCTGAGGCGGGAGAATCGCTTGAACCTGGGAGGCAGAAGTTACAATGAGCCGAGATCATGCCACTGCGATGGGCTGGGCAACAAGAGTGAAACTCCGTCCCCCCCAAAAAAAAACAACAAACAATAAAATAAAGATATAGTCGTTAAATATATGGATATATGATGCATAAACAAATAATTTTTTTACAATACTTCAGGTTACTTGAAGCCTTCTTTTGAGTGACTAGATTTAAGTTTGTGAAACAAGGTTTTCAGAAATTTCGGTTTTATTCTCTCAGAAATTTTGGCTTCATTTTTTCAACAAAACTTTTATTGACTGTTTATTTAGCAGATATTAAATGTAGCAAAATTACTATGACCCAGCTCTTGTCCACAAGGAGCTTATAGTCTAATCAAGAACCAATTTGTAATAACAATGAAATTAAAATATGATTGTATGTTGAGGTAAGTGATAATAGAGGTATAAAAAGAAAATGTCATGGCAATGTAGTGGAGGGGTTGGGGAAGGATGGGGTAGCAGGGAAGGTCTCAAAGAGAATATGTTATTATTGGCAGCCTCTTTTTTTTTTTTTTTTTTTTTTTTGAGATGGAGTCTTACTCTGTCACCCAGGCTGGAGTGCTGTGGCACAATCTCGGTTCACTGCAACCTCCACCTCCTGGGTTCAAGAGATTCTCCTGCCTCAGCCTCCCGAGTAGCTGGGACTATGGGTGTGCGCCACCATGCCTAGCTAAATTTATATTTTTAGTAGAGACGGGGTTCTGCCATGTAGGCCAGGCTGGTCTCAGACCTCTGACCTCAGGTGATCCACTGTGCCTTGGCCTCCCGAAGTGCTGGGATTACAGGCATGAGCCACCACGCCTGGCCTGTTGGCAGCCTTTTGAAAGGCTTTGGCTATAGGTAGATGGGAATCGAATTATCTGTGACCTTTGAAACCTAGGCTTTTTTTTTTTTGAGATGGAGTCTCACTCTGTCACCTAGGCTGGAGTGCAATGGTGCGACCTTGGCTCACTGCAACCTCCGCCTCCTGGGTTCAAGTGATTCTTCTGTCTCAACCTCCTGAGTAGCTGGGACTACAGGCGCCCGCCACCATGCCCGGCTAATTTTTTGTATTTTTAGTAGAGACGGAGTTTCACCATGTTAGCCAGGATGGTCTTGATCTCTTGACCTTGTGATCCTCCTGCCTCGGCCTCCCAAAGTGTGGGGATTACAGGCGTGAGCCACCGCGCCCAGCCTGAGACCTAGGCATTTTAATTATTTGTGTAACTTTAACATACAGCCAGGCCTGGAAGTTTTTTTTTTTTTTTTTTTTTGAGACGGAGTCTCGCTCTGTCACCCAGGCTGGAGTGCAGTGGCGCAATCTCGGCTCACTGCAAGCTCCGCCTCCCGGGTTCACGCCATTCTCCTGCCTCAGCCTCTCCGAGTAGCTGGGACTACAGGCGCCCGCCACCACGCCCGGCTAATTTTTTGTATTTTTAGTAGAGACAGGGTTTCACCGTGGTCTCGATCTCCTGACCTCGTGATCCGCCCGCCTCAGCCTCCCAAAGTGCTGGGATTACAAGCGTGAGCCACCGCACCCGGCCTGGAAGTTTATTTAAAAGATGCATCTGTCTTTCCAGTTCAACTTTTAGTTTAACTATTCCTTTAGGAAAAGACATTTATGGATGCAGCTGTGTGACAGCATTGCCGAAGCCTTCTCTTTAGAGTTTATTACAACACAATCCAGTTATATTGCTTTGCTTAGGTTGTTCTTTGCTTTTTAACATAAAATATTTATATTTGTCTTCATTCATTTTGTAAAAATGAAGCACAACTTTAAAAAAATCACAAATTTGGAGGTTTTACTTTATCTTCATGTGTGTTCCATTTCTCTTTAAAACTAAAATGTCTATTATGTGTTGATATAAACATATTATCCCCAGAATAAGACCACAGTTTCCTCAACCCTTGTTGAGTATATGCCCTCCTCCCTTTTAAAATTACATCTTGTAGGAGATTCTGGCATTTCTCATTTATATACTGTGAAGTTAAAATATATTTCCTAGAAGAAAAATGTTTCACAATAAGGGGAACTGAAAGCATTTGCTAAGGAGAGAGTTAAGGGTTGCTAAACTTATGGCATGCTGGATTGGTGGTGTGCTGAGAGTGCTTTCGCAACAACTTGATTCAGAAAACATTTACTGAATGCCTTTGGCAAAAGGCTCCTGCTAGATGCTTTGAGGGATAAGAAAATGAACGAAACACAGGCTCTGTTTTGTTGAAGGGCCTTCCAGGTTACTGCATTGACTGTTTCTGAATCTCTTCTCTTCCATTCTCCACCTGTGCCATATCCCAGATAATGAAAATTAGAGCTCTAATTTATCAATTCTGTAAGCTGAAAAGTCTATAAAATTAGTTTCCTTAAAATGTTGGTTACGGGTTCTCCTTTGTGTTGACAGAATTTAGAATAACAGAAAACATTTTGGTGTCTCAGTGCCTCCTTCCATAAATTAACATTTACTTAAGTAGTTGCTTTTCATGGAGCATTATGATCCAGCCCCTCTCAAGCTGTGACTTGCCATGGACAGTATTAAATCAGATCTGAGCAGCTCTAGGAGACAGTTGAAAGTTGGAGAATATGCCCGGTGTCAGCATCTTGGCTAGGGTGTGCTGTTAAAACAAAGAACACTCTTGGCACTCAAAAACTGATTAGGCATGTGCCATTCTGCATGTGAGCTCTAATAAATAAAGCCGCAGAGGGTGTTCTGTGTTTCCATTCCGGCTGAACTAAATGGTTAAGTATCCTTTTTAGGTGTCCCCTTAAATCTACCCCAGACTATCAGGTCATAATCCAGAAGAGGTAAATACCATAAAATCCCCAAATACAGCCACGTATCCAGAAGCCAGAGTTCTGGCTTCATCAGCCATAACACTCAGTTCCATTAAACAAATAACTGCTTGAACACCTACTGTGTAAAGCTCTGTGCTGGGGCTTCAGGTTGTAAAGAGACAAATAAGATTGAGTCTCCGTCAAGTTGCTTACCGTTTAGTAGCACATCCTGCTCTCCTTGTTCCACCTGCCTTGCCGTTCTAAATTCCGTTTCCCCCTGGCCTACCCTGGTCTGTAGCCACCTACAACTCAGTGTAGATACAGACCCATTCAGTGTGTTTATTACAACCCAGTCTTATAACCTTATCTTTAACGTACAATAGATGTTGGAAACAGTAGAGGAGATGGGCACTGAGCCCTGGACAGTGTCTGCAATGATTTGTAGAAAAGCCCATCGTAGCACTCATCACTTGAGGTACTGTTTCAGGGCAATTTTATTTTTCTAATGGAATCCCATGATGGGCATAGTTCAAACAGACAGAACCCAGACAGGAGGCAGACTTTAAAAATGGTTAGTCCAATTTTGTTTACATTTCTTCCTTCTGCAGAATGTGTATTTTCCCTTCCTGAGACTAAAAATGGCACAGTGTGATGTATGCTGTTGTGGAAGTATTTTGCATGAAATCACTAAATTCATTTATTCAAATAATTTGTCTTAGGCTTTTTAAAAGTGATTAGAGATAAATGTTTATGAATCATATTTAAGTATTTGGAGGGCATTTCAAGATAAGTATACTTAAGATAATTTCCTTGACTATGTTTGATGATATTAAGAGTTCTTAGAAATCTTTTCCAAAATCTTGCAATCTGAAAGTGAATGGAACATTCAGAATTAACTGTAGTCACAATTGTGTCTTTATTGTTGGTTGCTCTTACCTGTTTCATTTTACAAACAAATGTGAAGGACAATACTTTCTCCATCAGAATACATAAGAAACTTCCATATAAAAGTAAGACAGGAAACTAATGTAACCTTTAAAAAAATCTTGAAGTATCTTATTAAGATTACAGTAGATTAATTAGATTAATCTGAAATTAGATTGTTGTTTAGTTAAACCTGATTTTATGATTTAGAAAGGCCAATAAATAGCACCTCTCTTCTCCACATGGGTTCTGGATAAATGGCAGAAAACCAAAGTATTAGCAGATGAGGGCCATAATATTGCTTTTATTACTGATAAAGGTGATGGTGAAGGAAGCAGCTTAAGGTTAGAGCCAAATTGGCTTGCTAAGTGAATTCCATCGTTATTCAGACCTACCCCGTGGGCACAGTGGTGCTGGATTGGAGAGGACATATGCAGTATGCAGACCCTCCACTCAACCCAGCTTCAGCAGACAGCTTATGCGTATGAGGAAGAAGAGCATGAACAGACTTTATTTTTCCCACATTTACCAGTCAGTCAGTTGCTTCCCTCTCCGGGATAGAATGATCTAAGTGGCAAAGACGTGCTAAAGATGTTAGAACTGGTGGACCTCGATTCATGCAAGGAGCCCTCAGAGGTGAGGAATGAATGTTCCCATCTGGCACTTCATTCCCTCTTCCACGCATGGCTTTTAGGAAGAATGGGTTGGTGCCAGGGTAGGAGACGTAGCCTGACGAGGCCAATGAGCAAACCTTTGTTTTAGGGAAGAGACCTTGTAACAATTGGCCTTTTGGAAATTGCAGCCAAGGTTTGCTTATCGGAATGATGGGAATTTGTCCTTAGGCGGAGTCCTCTCTGCCTTTCTGAAACTTGTGTGATTTAGGGTTATTTCTGGGCAGTAAGTCAAGGTCCACAACTTTAGCATATTTTAAAATATGCCTGCATCTCTCTCAGTTTTAGTTTTCTTCAGACTCCTTTTGTTTACCTCCCTCTCTGGTGTTTTGCGTGATTATAGCTAACTTTCTTTTCTTTTGACATTCTCCCCTTGGACATGGTTTTAACTCTTTCATATCTTGGTGGTTACCAGATCTCTGTCTCCAACCCAGACCTCTGTTCTGAGCTCCATATTTGTATCCACCTCTCTAGCAGTTCCACCTGGGCTGTCTAAAACTAAACTCTCTTCTAGCCACCCCCACAACAACAGCTCAGAAACCCTTGCTGTTTATTTTGTGATACCACAGCCTTTTCATTAGTTTAAGCTAGAAAGGGAAAGCTGGGGGTCACCACAGCCTTTTTTTTTTTTTTTTTTTTTGAGACAGGGTCTCACTGTGTCACCCAGGCTGGAGTGCAGTGATGTGATCATGGCTTACTGCAGCCTCGACTTCCCAGGCTCAAGCCATCCTCCCACCTCAGCTCCCAAACTCCGGTCCCCAGTAGCTGAGACTACAGGCACACACCACCAAGCCTGGCTAATTTCTTATAGAGACAGAGTTTTGCTATTTTTGCCCAGGCTGGTCTTGAATTCCTGGGCTGAAGTGATCTGCCTCAGCCTCCCAAAGTGCTGGCCTTTATTGTTTATCTCCTAGGTCAGGGGTCAGCAAACTGTGTCTACTGGGTCAAATCCAGCCGGGGACCTGGGAGGCACTATTTTTTTTTGAGATGGAGTCCTGCTCTGTCGCCCAGGCTGGAGTGCAGTGGCGTAATCTCGCCTCACTGCAGCCTCTGCCCACCAGGTTCCAGTGATTCTCCTGCCTCAGCCTCCTGGGTAGCTGGGATTACAGGCACACACCACTACACCCAGCTAATTTCTATATTTTTTAGTAGAGACGGGGTTTTGCCATGTTGGCCAGGCTGGTCTCAAACTCCTGACCTTAGGTGATCTGCCTGGCTCGGCCTCCCAAAGAGCTGGAATTACAGGTGTGAGCCACCGTGCCCAGCCCTGATATTTTTTTCACTTTTTTTTTTTTGAGACGGAGTTTTGCTCTTGTTGCCCAGGCTGGAGTGCAGTGGCGTGATCTCGGCTCACTGCAACCTACGCCTCCTGGGTTCAAGTGATTTACCTGCCTCAGCCTCCTGAGTAGCTAGGATTACAGGCATGTGCCACCATGCCTGGCTAATTTTGTGTTTTTAGTAGAGACAGGGTTTCTCCATGTTGGTCAGGCTGGTCTTGAACTCCCGACCTCAGGTGATCTGCCCGCCTTGGCCTCCCAAAGTGCTGGGATTACAGGTGTGAGCCACCACACCCAGTCTTTTTTTTTTTTTGTACATTTTTTAAATGCTTATTTAAAACAAACAAATATATCTGTGAAAGAGACCACGTGTGGTCTGCAAAGCCTAAGTACATATTTACGGTCTGACCACCCCCCACCTTTTTTTTTTTTTTTTTTTTTTGTAACGGAGTCTTGCTCTGTCGCCCAGGCTGGAGTGCAGTGGCGTGATCTCAGCTCACTGCAAACTCCGCCTTCCAGGTCCATGCCATTCTCCTGCCTCAGCCTCCCTAGTAGCTGGGACTACAGGTGCCTGTCACCACGCCTGGCTAATTTTTTGTATTTTTTTTAGTAGAGACGGTTTTTTACCATGTTAGCCAGGATGGTCTTGATCTCTTGACCTCATGATCTGCCCGCCTCGGCCTCCAAAGTGCTGGGATTACAGGCGTGAGCCACTGCGCCCGGCCGGTCTGACCCTTTACAGAAAAAGTTAGGCTGTATCTTTTCTAGATCGAGTCCTATTCTGTCCCTGCAAACATCCCTTATTATTATTATTTTGTTTTTGGTATGGAGTTTCGGTCTTGTTGCCCAGGCTGGAGTGCAGTGGCACAATCTCGGCTCAGTATAACATCCGCCTCCTAGGTTCAAGTGATTCTCCTGCCTCAGCCTCCTGAGTAGCTGGGATTACCATGCCTAATTTTTGTATTTTTAGTAGAGAGGGGCTTTGACCATGTTGGCCTCGAACTCCTGACTACAGGCGTGAGCAACCATGCCCAGCCAAGACTTTAAATTTTTAACTTCTTGTTCTTTATCTGTAATCATAGTTTTCCAACTTTACACTCTTACTGAGGCTCAAAGAGCTTTTGTTTAGGTAAGTTATATGTATCCCTGTTTACCCCATATTAGAAAGTAAAGCTGAAGGCCAGGCGCCGTGGCTCATGCCTGTAATCTCAGCACTTTGGGAGGCCAAGGCGGGCGGATCACGAGGTCAGGAGCTCGAGACCATCCTGGCTAACACTGTGAAACCCCACCTCTACTAAAAATACAAAAAAAATTTAGCCGGGCGTGGTGGCGGGCCCCTGTAGTCTCAGCTACTCAGGAGGCTGAGGCAGGAGAATGGTGTGAACCCGGAAGGTGGAGCTTGCAGTGAGCCGAAATGGCGCCACTGCAGTCCAACCTGGGCAACAGAGCGAGACTCCATCTAAAAAATAAAAAAATTAAAAGTAAAGCTGAAATGTTAAAATATTTAATTTATCCTAAATAACAATAATAAATTTATTATATTTATATATAATACACTTTTATATGAGAAATAACTATATTTTCTAAAACAATAGTAGGTAGAAAAGCAGTTTTACCTTTTCTGTGAGTCTCTTTAGTGTCTGGATTCTTATAAATGTCTTTTCATTAATCTGTTATGATAAAGAAAATCTGTCCTCACATGTATCCCAGAAATGAAAGTAAAATTAAAAAAAAAATCTGGCCTCATGCAGCTATGTAGTTGGAAGAGTCAGGAGTACAGCATTTTAATAATCTTATCAGATAACTGGATATTCTTCTGTGATACTACATCAAAAGTCCACAAATAATAACTTCTTAAAGGTTAGTTACAATGTAGATTATGAAACTGTATCAGTTAACTTTTCATACTGTGTTACATCTAGATTCATTGATCTGTCTTATACTGTTTTTTTCTTTTGAGACAGGGTCTGGCTCTGCCAGGCTGGAGTGCAGTGGCACAATCTTGGCTCACTACAACCTCCACCTCCCAGGTTCAAGTGATTCTCGTGCCTCAGCCTCCCAAGTAGCTGGGACCACAGACGTGCACCACCATAGCCAGCTAATTTTTGTATTTTTAGTAGAGATGGGGTTTTACCATGTTGGTCAGGCTCGTCTCAAACTCGTGACCTCAAGGTATCACCTGCCTCGGGCTCCCAAAGTGCTGGGATTATAGGCGTGAGCCACTGCGGTCAGCCTTGTTTTATGCTTCGAATGGATGTGTTACCCGTACATCTTTTTTTTTTTTTTTTTTAAGATTATGTGTTGGTTATTTGGAAAATAGTTATATGTACCTTCTAAATTTTGACATATTTCATTATATAGAATCAAAAAACCACACCCAGCCCTAAACAATATTTCAATAATGATATTAAGATGTTATTTGCTCTTTTATACTGTGTTAAAGGCTATTTGAAAATTTTATTTTGGCCAGGTGCGGAAAATTTTATTTATTGTTCTTTATCTACAACAATGCATCTCGAACTTTACACCTTTAAATTATTTATACTAATGGTACAAAAGCAATGGTGAGTAAAATTGCTGGAAACAGCACAAATCAAAGTAGTGGCAACCTAGTCCATGCACTCACGGTAAAAGATATTGATTTTATTACATCTTAATGCCTGAGTCCACATTTTTGTAAAATTCTGTGTTGTGTCAAGGAAAAACATTTGTACAATTGTTTGAGAGTTGTGAGCTGACTTTTTAAACATCATTTCTACTTGAAAGAATAAATGAGAGATAAACTATGGTTATATATTTAGACTTGGATGTCAGCCAGATATTTTCTCAAAAATGAATGAAATGAGCCTGTTGCTGGCAGCATCTGTTGACAATTATAAGCTACAGTGAACTGATAGTGATTTTAAGCAAAAATAAAGGTTTTAGAAAACCTGAATCTAGGTCAGGCACAATGGCTCACACCTGTAATTCCAACACTTTAGGAGGCCAAGGAGGGCAGATCACTTGAGCCCAGGAGTTGGACACCAGCCTGGGCAACATGGTGAAACCCCGTCTCTACAAAAAATACAAAAATTAGCCAGGTGTGGTGGCAGGTGCCCGTAACCCCAGCTAGTCAGGATGCTGAGGCAGGAAAATCACTTGAACCTGGGAGGTGGAGGTTGCAGTGAGCCGACATCGTGCCACTGGCACTCCAGCCTGGGTGACAGGGTGAGACTCCGTCTAAAAAAAAAAAAAATATATATATATATATATATATATATATATTTTTTTTTTTTTTTTGCTTCATGGACCCCTGTAATTTTGGAGAGACCCCCAGAAACTGGACCACATTTTTGGAGAACTGCAGATTGAAAGTAAAGTCATTTCTGACTTGACTGTATTTCCTTCTCACTTCCCTTATTTCTTCTCTTTGCCTTTACTTTTGATGAGATTGGCCTGGTAGGTGTGCTGATCTGGTATGGATACGATTCCTGGTCAGATCTCCACTTCTGACTGGCAGTCTTGGCACAGGCACTGGACAAATGCTGGAAATAACCATGGGCACAAAGGAGAAGACCAGTTCTTAGCTTAACCTAGACCTTGTGGGGCAAAAACAACAGGGAAGGGCCAACCTTGCTAACCTTGTTGGCTTGCTTGTGTGTACATTCAGAAATTGGTCACATCACATGGACCTGAATCCACAGTGAGACATTAATTGTGAGTCAAATACTTTCCTTCTGAAGAAATCTTTAGGGCTCCAGGACAGGAGAGACTCTTAGGCTAAAAAGGGCCCTCCAGAGGTCTCAGCACTACACACTGTTGCCCCAAACCTTCTGAGTTATATCACAGTCATTTCATTCTGATTCATTCTAATTATCTCCAGGTAAAGGTCTCCAGTTTCCTGGCTTTAATAAGCCTTTGGAGTTAAGAGATTTTTCCTTATGAGTACTCCAGATGCCCTCTTTTATAATTTAAGCTAATTTCCTTTAATTTTATTTTTTAAAATAAAAATAGCCAACAGTGGTGCTCCTTATGCTGTTTCTTTATATTTTGCAGAAAGTTTATTATCTGTATCTTTACTCCGGTTTACTTTATCCTTTCTTTTCTTTTTCCTTTTTTTTTTTTTTTTTTTGAGACGGAGTTTCACTCTGTTGCCCAGACTAGAGTGCAGTGGTGCGATCTCGGCTCACTGCAATTTTCTTCTATTTTTAACCCAGTTCCTTCAGTTCAGTTGTTCTGAACTGAGGCAATTTTGCACCCCTCAACCGCCGGGGTACGTTTGGCAAGGTCTAGAGACATTTTTGGTTGTCAGAGCTCTGGGTTGGGGGATGGAATTGCTACTGGCATCTAATGGGTAAGGGTCAGCAGAATTACTAATTGTGTTGTTACAGTAATACTTTCACACACTTTATGTTCAAAGGATGGGAATATCCTACAGTGCACACAGCACCCTCCATCAACAATTATCTAGCCCAAAATGTCAACAATGCCAGCCTTGAAGGACCGACCCTGCTTTAGTCCTTCCTTGTAATTTGGTAGCTCTTTCTTAATGTTTTTTGCTGCATTATGAATTCAGTTTTACTTTGTATATTAACTAGAAATGTGGTTTTATTTTGGAGAAACTATTTTGTGTTCGGAGTAACTAAATACATTTTAGAGGTCGCTCACTCTTAGGAATTCTGACTTACATTTGTGCTATAGGTCATGCCACATTACTTTCTGCATGTGAATGAACACAACTACTCAATGCCTTTCAAAAACACAGATTTCTGGCCCAATTGAGACTTTAAAAGAACTCTTCTGGAAATGCCTATAATTAGCCAGATTTGGGAATCATTGAAACAGGAATTTATTTATAAGCTAAAAAATAGTCAGGCTTTTAAGACTGCTACTGCATAAAGAAAATGTCCTTTATGGCTCTCAGAAATAATATCCACCCTCCTGGGCAACCAGTTCTGTAAGTAAAACCAGTCAGGTAACCCTCAGGTTGGTAAGGCTGGGGGCACCCAATAGGACTCTGATTCTTTCCGGCTGTATGCTGTACAGTTCACCTTGTTTGCCACAAATTAGGTTTCCAAAGAGGGAGAGTGAAAAGAAATGTGGAACGGGGTAGAGGACATTGCTAGTAGAATAAAATACTATTTACCTTATACCCTAGGAGGGGCCTTACTGAGTGCTGATTTCTCCTCCGTAGCGTCTACTTGCTACCCACATTCACCACAGTGGTAGGTGACCTTAAACACTACTTGTGGTGTACGTTATCCTGCCCAAGACAGTGGAGTCACCGGGCAGCACAAGGGATATCCACTCAACTCCTGCTGACTCAGGCATGCTTTGCTTGCCCTGTCCATACTTTACTTACTCTTGGCCAAAAGGAAAGTTAATGAAGATGAGCTCATTTGTTGAGCAGCAGTTTCATGAGGTATACAGTTAGAAATTTGTTGAGGAAGGGAAGAAAAGATAAATATCTTCTACTTTTTTCTTTTTCTTTTTTGCAGCCAGAATGTAGCCTTTAATACTGATTGAGGCAGAGCTCAGTGTGAGAGCTGTGCGAGCCTGCACTGAATTCTTGAGTTAGGCCCCCTTGTCTCAGGCAGCTCTGGACCTGGGCAGGCCTCTCGCAGAGTAGGACACAGGGCATGGCGGAGCATGCTTGATCAAAGAGGAGGGCAGTAACTTTTTAGATGAAGTGAATTTTGTTTGGAAGGATAATAGCTTCTTTTTCTTTTTTTCAGTTTTTCTTTTTTTTGAGTGGAGTTTCATTCTTTTTGTCCAGGCTGGGGTGCAGTGGCGTGATCTTGGCTCACTGCAGCCTCCGCCCCCCGGGTTCAAGTGATTCTCCTGCCTCAGCCTCCAAGTAGCTGGGATTACAGGCTCGCCCCACCACGCCCGGCTAATTTTGCATTTTTAGTAGAGGCGGGGGTTTCACCACATTGGCCAGGCTGGTCTCGAACTCCTGACCTCAGGTGATTCGCCTGCCTTGGCCTCCCAAAGTGCTGGGATTACAGGCGTGACCCACCACACCTGGCCTAATGGCTTTTTTTTCTGATTAGTTATTAAGGAAGCAGACTAGAATTCTATGAAACATTGTAATATTACTTTATATTGGAAGTATAAAATAAATACTGGCTCCATCTTAGCCCTCTGGATTTCTTTTATTATTGTTTTTACCCTTTTTAATGGAGATTTTCAAACATATACCAGAATAGAACTGTATGGTGAATCTCCATGTACCCATCACCCACCATCAATGGTGAAAACACGTGACCCATCTACTTTCATCTATGCCCCATCCACTTTTCGTCTCCTGCACCCTCCCCAGCATCCAGTTATTTTAAAACATATTTCAAGCATTAACAGATCATTTCACTTACAAGTACGTAAGCTAGTCAGTGGTCGCGTTTCCCCTGATGGTATGCACATTTTTTTTTAATTAGTTGTCTGGTTTCTTTTTAAAAGATGGCTGATAATCAGATGATGTAATCAAATTTTGGGGGTGTGTTGGGTCTATAACATTCTGCTTTTTGTGGGGGGGGGCATTTACCTAGATTAGATTAGAATTACAAAGATGATGTTACAAATCTAATTCTTGGTATAAATTTAGATAATAAAATTAATCGAAGGAAATGTTTACCGTATACACAAAGTGTTAGTAGGATTCCATGTAGACATAACCACAAGCCACAAATGGGCTTCATCGTTGCCTGGAAGCCCTACTGGTAAATTCGTTTCCTCATGTTCTGAGAGGACTATTACATATGTTTTCCTCAAACCCACACATACGTCCTTTATTCTCTTAGCCAATGGCCTTGTTTCATGCTTCTCTGATAAAATAGAAATCTTTCCAGGGTGATACCCTCATCTTCCCTCCACCACATCTACACGTTTTTTTTTGGCAGCCAGACTCCTCTTCTCTTGTGTCCCTCCAGTTGGTTATAGTGGTGGCGAGTACCTGTGCTTCAGTCCCTCCATTGGTGCTGAGCACCCCTACCTTCACAAGGCCTTTGCTGCTTCTGTGGTCTGCTTTCCTCCCCCATCTGCAGGTGCTGCTTGTCTCCCGGAGCATCCCTATTGATCATAGACAGATGTCCCGATGTAGGATTTTTTGACTTTACGAAGGTGTGGAAGTGATACAAATTCAGTACGGTCCTTTACTTACAGTGGGGTAACGTACTGATAAACCCATCCTAAGTTGAAAATATTGTAAATTGAAAACACACTTACAGTTCATGATATTTTCTGTTTACAATGGGTTTATCCGCACATACCCCATCATAAATAAAAGAGCATCTGTGCAGATAACACTCTGGTGTACCCCCATCTCGAGAAATAATCCTTTATTAAATCAACCTCTCTCTCTAGTCAATGACCCACTTTTTTCTCCCCATGACAGCACAACTCTTGGAAGAGTTGTCTACTCTTTCTTCCATTTCTTCTCTTCCAGTTTCTTTAGACCACTCAGTCTTGGCTGCCATCCTCACTGCTTCACTGAAACCATCCTTGTTGGAAGCACCAAAGTCCCCAGTGAGGGCATCCAGTCATTTTCTGTCTGCCTTACAGACCTGTTCTCATTCCCTTTACTTCCATTGCCTATGACCTCTGAATGCTGGAATGCCCTGGAGCTCAGTCTTGGACTTCACTTCTCTGTATTTACACTCTCTCCCATGTGATTTCACCCTCTTCCATGGCTTTAAATGCCATCTTTATGTGGATGACTTCTAAATCTATATCCACAGCCAAGGCTTATCCTCTAACTTCCACCTTGATATCAGTAACCTGTGACCCAGACCTCACAGGCAGGGAGGCAAGTTCTGACTTTTTCCCCCTAGTCCTTTTTCATTTTAGCAAATGGACCCTAGTTGCTCATGCCTGAAACACGGGAGCCATCTTAAATCCTTCCCTGCCCCTGTCCAGCCCTTCAGCAGTTTGATTTATCAGTTTCACCTCAGTACATATCTCAAATGCATTCATTTCTCTCCGTCTGCATTTCCACCACTAATCACCATCATTTCTCAACTAGAAAACTACTAGAATTTCCTAATTGGTTTCTGCGCTTCCATTTTTGTCTCCTGTATGCTGTTCTCTTCACAGCAGGCAGAGTGTTCTATTAAAAATGTATTTGTTATTTATTTATTTTTTATATTTTTTGGAGACAGAATCTCACTGTGTGGCCCAGGCTGGAGTGCAGTGGTGCGATCTCACCTCACTACAACCTCCGCCTCCAGGGTTCAAGCGATTCTTCTGCCTCAGCCTCCTGAGTAGCTGGGATTACAGATGTGTGCCACCACACCCGGCTTATTTTTATATTTTTAGTAGAGATGGAGTTTCACCATGTTGGCCAGGCTGGTCTTGACCTCGTGACCTCAAGTGATCTGTCCACCTCTGCCTCCTAAAGTGTTGGAATTACAGGCGCGAGCCACCGCGCCTGGCCAAAAATGTTTAACCATATCATCTAACGCTTTGCTTAGTCCTTAATGGCTGCATTACATGTAGAATCAATTACGACTCCTTCAGGATCCTGCCTCGTTTCTACCATTTTTCCTATCCCTCATTATGCTGTGACTATACTTGTCCTCTTTCACAGCAGGATCTTTCATGCCCCAGGGCCTTGACACTTGCTGTTCCTTCTACATGGACTCTTCTGTTTCTGGCTCTCGTCCTTATTCTTCAAGATGCAGCTTAAATGACACTTCTTCTGAGAGCCTTTTTCTGATCACTCTTCCCAAAGTAGTCACTTACCCACCTCAATCTGTTCTTTGTCACATTATCTATTTTTCCAGCAAATATTGATTGAGTGCCTATTCTGTGCCCAGCACTGTTCCAGGCATTGGAAATAGAGCAGTGGGCAAGGTAGACACAGTCAGGAAGCTTGTGTATAGTTGGGAGACAAACCACAGATAAATCGTATGCTGTCTGTGACCTGTGCCTTGTAGACAGATGAAGCTCGGGCTAAGGGGATGGAGGGAATTGAGGGACAGCTGCTCTTCTAGTCAGAGTGGCCAGAGGAGGAGACATTTTGGCAAGGACTCCAGTGAAGAGAGAGCATCATGTGAATGTTGGGGGGAAGAGTGTTCTGGCAAAGGAACAGCAGGTGAGGCCCCAAGGAGGAACAAGCTAGGTGCCTTAGAAGACTAGGTCAGTAGGTATGTGGCCAGAGTGGCATGAGGAAGAGCAGAGAACTGGCTGAGAAGTAGACAGGAGTCAGATCACTTAAGGCCTCCCAGGCCATGGTAAGTAGTTTAGTTTTTATTCAGAGTGTGGGAAGTTTTGAGCAAGGTATAGACGTGATCTAATTTACATTTAAAAGGATCACTCTGTTAGGTGCAATTAATGCAGAGGCCAAGAGAAGACACAGACTCCCCAGAAGGTGACTTGCAGTCATCTAAGCGGATAACACTTTTGTCATTATCCTGGGCATTTGCTTTTTTTCTAAAAATATATCTATCACTATAAGCTCTATAAAATCAAGAATCTTATCTGTCTGTTCAGTGGAGTTCTTGATACCTAGCATAGTGCCACTTTCAGTGAATACTTTCAATTGAGTGAATGACCTGGAGGTTCCCACATACGCATGGCATTCTGAGAACTCATGCGTCCTAGATGTGGCCCATTTACTTTGTCTCAGGGCATTAGTCTTTTCATGTGTTCTATTAATACAAGGGGATCGAACCCAGGAGGCGATCTCTGAAGGCTCTGCCAGCCTTACTGTGGACAACAATATAGCTATTCCTGGTTTTACCAAAATGGTAAAAAGAAAATTACAAAGGAGGTGAGCATTCAAACAAAAATAAGATTTTTATTTAAAAAGTGATTTTAGCTAAAGTCCTGAGTAGAATGGCTTGGAGGAGACAAGAGCCTAGGTTATTTGGAGGATGTAGAGAGGCAGGTCCAGGCAGATGACATGTGGCCTGGACTCAAGTGGCAGTCAAGGAGATAAAGAAGAATGCCCAAAAAGTGATGGGACTTTCCCAAACTTGTACAGAATCGAGGCTAAAACCTATACTTCCAGTTCCTAGTTCAGCACTTCTACTCTGATACTTTAAAAAAATATCTTGAAGAAGTGAGTTTCTTAGAAAAGTTGTTGTAATGTATGCATATGCATAATGACAGTGATTTTACGTAAAACAAACAAAAAAAATATTTTTATTTGAGACGGAGTCTTGGTCTGTTGCCCAGGCTGGAGTGCAGTGGCGTGATCTCGGCTCACTGCAACCTCTGCCTCCCAGGTTCAAGCGATTCTCCTGCCTCAGCCTCCTGAGTAGCTGGGACTACAGGTGTATGCCACCACACCCCGCTAATTTTTGTATTTTTAGTAGAGATGGGGTTTCACCATGTTGGCCAGGCAGGTCTCGAACTGCTGACCTCAAGTGATCCACCCGACTTGGCCTCCCAAAGTGCTGGGATTACAGGCGTGAGCCACTGTGCCCGGCAAAAATTTCTTTAAATAAATAGCTATTATAAACGTTTTGATCAAAATTTGCCCATATGAAAACATGTTTTTGCTTGCATATGCATCTTTGGGCGGGTTCTCAAGACGTCACCTGACTGTTAAACAGAAGAGGGAATGATATTTTCACTGTATGTGTCTCTTTTGTACCTTTAGATTTTGAACCATGAGTGAGTGTATTATAAAAATAAGTACTCTATTGCAATTAAAACTTCAGTTGGTCTGCTCTTAGGTGCCTTTCACTTCCAGGTGCAATCACTTTGTTGTTATACCTCTACACTTTAGGTAGGCAAGCAGGGTCTTTCTTCACTGCAGTTTGGAGTGTATAGTGATAAAATCAGAGCTTCCTACAAAGCCCAGGTCCCCTTTTCTCTTCTGTGAACCTTTCCCTGGTCCTTTTAGACTCTGTGGCTAGTCTGTTACTGACTCCACGCAGCCTTTTTATTTTATTTTATTTTTTTGAGGCAGAGTCTTGCTCTGTGGCCCAGGCTGGAGTGCAGTGGCGCGATCTCGGCTCACTGCAAGCTCCGCCTCCCGGGTTCACGCCATTCTCCTGCCTCAGCCTCTCCAAGTAGCTGGGACTACAGGCGCCCGCCACTACGTCTGGCTAATTTTTTTGTATTTTTAGTAGAGACGGGGTTTCACCGTAGTCTCGATCTCCTGACCTCGTGATCCGCCCGCCTCGGCCTCCCAAAGTGCTGGGATTACAAGCGTGAGCCACCACGCCCGGCCTTTAGACCACCCTCTTGTTTTGTCCCTCACTTGCTATATGGACCTTATTAAGATATTGATGACTAATTAATGCAAAGCTACCTTTTTGCCATTCCTTGTTTTTGGACACCTGCCCTTACTAAAGGTTACATGAGGGGGAGAGATCATTTTTCGTTAGACAGCTTGTTAAATTCTGTCCAAAATAAAACTAACTTGATATTTTAAATCATAGAGGTGTATAGAAATACCTAAGGCCAGATTGTGATAGTCCAGGAATTTGTCAATACTTTCTCAGTATTTCAGTCCTACTTTCTCCATTTTCAATTTTTTTCTTCCTCCTTCAGTGTCTCATGTTTTGAGATCTTATATGGAAGCAACAACCCTAAAAATATTTTAACCTTTTACAATTTGTTTTTGAAAGCTGAAAATTAACCTGCATGTTGTCTGCCACTCATGCTTCTCTCTTCCACTCTTCCCACTGGTTCTTTTGAGTTTATCACTTACTTATCAAGTATTGCAGGGGTTCTGTATACATTTCTGTTTTGGGGTCTGTCCCAGAGAATAAAAGGACAAAATTTGTTTAAATTCTGACCTAGTTGTGTTTGAAAACTAGGTATAGCAAGGAAATTTCAAAAAAAATTATCTCGAGATAATTTGCTTTTATAAAAATATATAGGCTTAGGATTTGTTTTGGTATCTGTAGAATACCAATGGGTGAAAGCAAAGCTAGACTTAAATGCTGTTACTTCTTTCCCTGAACTCCAACCTTGAAATAACACTTTGGTGAAACAGTGTTAGAAATTGATTTGTTGGTACTTCTTTTCTTTTTTTCTTTTTCTTTTTGGAGACAGTCTCGCTCTGTTGCCCAGGGTGGAGTGCAGTGGTGCAATCTCGGCTCACTGCAACCTCCGCCTCCCAGGTTCAAGTGATTCTTGTGCCTCAGCCTCCTGAGTAGCTGGGATTACAGGCGTGTGCCACCAGGCCCAGCTAATTCTTTGTATTTTTAGAGATAGGGTGTCACTATGTTGGCCAGGCTGGTCTTGAACTCTTCATCTCAGGTGATCCCCCTGCCTTGGCCTCCCAAAGTGCTGGAATTACAGGCACGAACCCCCATGCCCAGCCTGATTCATCAGTACTTATACTCTACTGAACGCGAGATTGGGGGTTCCCCCGTACATTTAAAAAATTGATGTGTGGTAGTTATTTCCTTAATAGTCACTTCACTCAAGATCAGGAGGACCTTTTTTAGGGAATGCTGTCTGAATGAGATACCT
Source organism: Nomascus leucogenys (assembly GCF_006542625.1). Lineage (NCBI taxonomy): Eukaryota > Metazoa > Chordata > Mammalia > Primates > Hylobatidae > Nomascus > Nomascus leucogenys. Next base: position 1,586,397 of record NC_044388.1, on the reverse strand, counting down.
TTCTCTCCCCTTGGTTTGGGTTGCTCTGGTGGGTGGAGAACAGTTGCCCATAATAAGACCATGTTAGCTAGAATTCCGTCTTAACCCAGCTGCTGGATTCTATATTTACAACCCCTACTGCCTAGCTGGATTTGTGCCTGTTTCTGTAGAACATTATAAATTTGGAGGATAGAGGTGGGGTTTGATGAAGTGACATGTAAGAGAAAAATCTCTTAATTTCCAGAATTTATATTTGCTCACCTTTAAAATCAGTTGATTGAATGAGACGATTGCTGTCTCATTAAATTAAAATTTGTTTGTGCCGGGCGCGGTGGCTCACGCCTGTAATCCTAGCACTTTGGGAGGCCGAGGCGGGCAGATCACAAGGTCAGGAGATCGAGACCATCCTGGCTAACACTGTGAAACCCTGTCTGTACTAAAAATACAAAAAATTAGCCTGACGTGGTGGCGGGCGCCTGTAGTCCCAGCTACTTGGGAGGCTGAGGCAGGAGAATGGTGTGAACCTGGGAGGCGGAGCTTGCAGTGAGCCAAGATCGCGCCACTGCACTCCAGCCTGGGCAACAGAGCAAGACTCTGTCTCAAAAATAAATAAATAAATAAATAAATAAATAAAATTTGTTCGTCTGTGTTTGATTTTCGAGATGGAGTCTCACTCTGTTGCCCAGGCTGGAGTGCAGTGGCTTGATTCTCCTGCCTCAGCCTCTCAAGTGACTGGGATTATAGGTGCACACCACCACGCCCAGCTAATTTTGTTCTATTTTTAGTAGAGAGGGGGTTTCACCATGTTGGCCAGGCTGGTCTCAAACTCCTGACCTCAAGTGATCCACCCACCTCGGCCTCCCAAAGTGCTGGGGTTTCAGGCGTGAGCCACCGTGCCCAGCCGTTAATTTAAAATTTGTGGTCATCCTTCAGGAGTAGCCTTTCTGAAGAGGTGACATTTGAGCTGAGACATGAATGAAGAGAGGGAGCCAGTTTATAAGAAAATCTAGGGAAAGTGTTTTTTAGGCACAGGAAATGATTGGTGCAAGGATCTTAAAAAGCTTGGTATATCTGAGGAACTGCAAGAATTGTGAGTCCAGTGAGTTAGGAGAGTGGTGGGAGGTGGGGACCATTGACACAGGCAAGCAGGGCCAGATAACGTTTGCTCTTGGGGCCCAGGGGAAGGTGTATTCTCTGTGTTACTTAAATCTTAAACAACTGAGTAATTTAGGACCATCAGGAAGAAAAATTAAGAGAGGTTAAGAGAAGACATTTGAATATTCCAGTGGAAATATATGCTAATCGGAGAGTAATTATCTTCCAAGATCCTCTTACTGCTTTCTGTCTTTTATCTGTTCTCTGCCTTTTAACTGGTGAAAGTAAGGGGGGCAGAGGAGATAGGCATTTCCTGTTTCTCTCTCTGTCTCTCTGTCTCTCTCTCTCTCTCTGTCTCTCTCTCAGATAGTATCTTACTTTGTCAGGCTGGAGTGCAGTGGTGCCATCATGGCTCACTGAGACCTCGAACTCCTGGGCTCAGGTAACCCTCCTGCTTCAGCTTCCTGAGTAGAAGCTACAGGATCATGTTACCATTTCTGGATAATTTTTTTTTTAATTTTATGTAGAGGTGGGATCTCACTACGTTGCCCAGGCTGGTCTGGAACTCCGGGGCTCAAGTGAGCCTTCTGCCTTGGCCTCCCAAAGTTCTGGGATTACACTTGTGTTTCTGCTTTCTCTCTGTTTTTGAAGACGCCATTTGTGGTCCCCACTGGAGAAGTAATTGAGGATAGTTGTGGCCCAAGGAGTGATTTTTTTTTTTCTTTTTCCTGCAACAGAGTCTTGCTCTGTTGCCCAGGCTGGAGTGCAGTGGCGCGATCTCGGCTCACTGCAACCTCTGCCTCCGGGGTTCAAGCAATTTTCTTGCCTCAGCCTCCTGAGTAGCTGGGATTACAGGCACGCACCACCATGCCCAGCTAATTTTTGTATTCTTAGTAGAGATGGGGTTTCACCATGTTGGCCAGGCTGGTCTCAAACTCTTGACCTTGTGATCTACCCACCTCGTCCTCTCAAAGTGCTGAGAATTGCAGCTGAGAGCCACCATGCCTGGCATGAATGTTGTTTTAATTGTCACAGCATCTGCTACTAGAGGATCATTATTATGATCATTTCCAGTGAAAGCATGTTTAAAAACAAACAAGAATTTAGACTTTAATATAAAATGTGTAGATTGATCAAAATTTGATGTTATGAAATTTTAGTGTATTTATAGACCAGAACCCATCTAGGAAACTCCGCTTACAAGTTAGATTTCTGTCTGCTATGATTTGAATGTGTTGCCTCCAAAATTCAGGTGTTGCCAGTGTGATAGTTTTAAGAGATGGACTTTTAAGAGGTGAATGGACCATGAGGGCTTCTCTCTTGGGAGTGGGATTAAGGCCCTTATAAAAGAGACTTCACACAGTTTCAGCTAGCTTGCCCTTCTGCCTTCTGTCGTTTGAAAACTCACAAGAGGGCCCTCACCAGACACCAGATGCTTTGCTGTTGGACTTCTCAGCCTCCATAACTGTGAATAATAAATTTCTGTTCTTTATGAAATTTCTGTTATAGCAGCACAAAATAGGCTAAGACAGTCTTTTCAAAGAGCAGGAATTCAATAATCTGTTTTACTTCTCCATGGACTTTGAAGGCCAAGAAACTAGAAGCTAAATTTAATGCTCAATTCTTGAACCTGAAGTTATTCTAGCCTTTTATGATATTGATTTTTCTTTTTGTTTACCCATCTGATATGTTTTTTTTTAATCCTAATCTTTTCCCCATTGTATTCCTTTTTTAAAATTCTTGGGGGTGAGATCCAAATTATGCATGATAATTTTTTTTTAATTTATTTGAGACATTGTCTCTGTCTCCCTGGCTGGAGTACAGTGGCATGATCTCAGCTCACTGCATCCTTTGCCTCCTGGGCTCAGGTGATCCTCCCACCTCAGCCTCCTGAGTGGCTGGGACTACAAGCACTTGCCACCACATTGGCTAATTTTTCTTTTTTTTTTTTTTTTAATAGAAACATGGTTTTGCCATTTTGCCCAGACTGGTCTCCAACTCTTGGACTAAAGCGGTCATCCCACCTGGGCCTCCCAAAGTGCTGGAATAACAGGTGTGAGCCACCGTGCCCAGCCATATGATAAAATTCTTATACTACATTGTATAAATGAGAGTTTTTGCATTCTGGCTGCTATTTTACATATCAGGGAACTAAAACGATATTATTTATTAACTTTTATTTCTTTATTTTTGTTTTTATTTTTATTTTTTGAGATGGAGTCTCACACTGTTGTCCAGGCTGGAGTGCAGTGGCACGATCTTGGCTCACTGTAACCTCTGCCTCCCGGGTTCAAGTGATTCTCCTGCCTCAGCCTCCCGAGTAGCTGGGATTACAGGCATGTGCCACCATGCCCAGCTAATTTTTGTGTTTTTAGTAGAGACGGGGTCTCACCATGTTGGCCAGGCTGGTCTCAAACTCCTGACCTCAAGTGATGCACCTGCCTTGGCCTCTGAAAGGGCTGGGATTACAGGTGTGAGCCACTGCCCCAGCCGATCTTTATTTTTATTTTTTTAGAGACAGCCTGTTGTCCAGGCTGGAGTGTAGTGGCACCACCATAGCTCACTGCAGCCTCGAACTCTTGGGCTCAGGCAATCCTCTTGCCTCACCCTCCTGAGTAGCTGGAACTACAGACAAGTGCCACCATGTCTGGCTAATTTTTAATTTTTTTGTCGCGACAAGGTTTCACATTGTTGCCTAGGGTCAAGCAGTCCTCCTGCCTTGGCCTCCTACAGTGCTGGCATTATAGTTGTCAGCCACTGCGCCTGGCCTTAACTTTTAGACCTTTCTTTCTTTCTTTCTTTCTTTCTTTCTTTCTTTCTTTCTTTCTTTCTTTCTTTCTTTCTTTCTTTCTTTCTTTCTTTCCTTCCTTCCTTCCTTCCTTCCTTCCTTCCTTCCTTCCTTCCTTCCCTCCCTCTCTCTTCTTCCTTCCTTCCTTCCTTCTTTCCTTCTTTCTTTCTTTCTTTCTTTTTGAGACTGAGTCTCACTCTGTCACCCAGGCTGGAGTTTAGTGGCACGATCTCAGCTCACTGCAACCTCTGCCTCCTGAGTTCCAGCAATTCTCCTGCCTCAGCCTCCTGAGTAGCTGGGATTACAGGCACACGCCACCACGCCTGGCTAATTTTTGTATTTTTAGTAGAGAAGGGGTTTCACCATGTTGGTCAGGCTGGTCTCGAACTCCTGACCTTGTGATCTGCCCACCTCGGCCTCCTAAAGTGCTGGGATTAAGGTGTGAGCCACCGCACCCAGCCAGATTATTTATTTTCTTCAGTGGTTCATAACTAATAGTATGATGCTTTTTTATAAGACAATGCACCTGAAAGCCTCTAGCCTGTCAGTAATAGGTGCTTCTAAATGTTGGTTTTCTTCCTTTCTTGGAACTCCAAAGCAGTTGGGCATTGTCATATTCTCTAGGCACTGATGGCTGACCTGTTCACTGGAGAATTTAAATATGACAAGTTGTCAGTGTTAGTACTTGCCATTAGACCTATTCTCGTACTTCCTGAATTTGCACACAAGGCAACGAAATTTCAGTTTGAGCTAAACTTAAGTTTATGCTTTTACAGCCTTTCTCATTGTTTTATATACTTGGCTGGAATTAAAACCCAAGCAGAACTTGTGTATAGCCCTAGACTTAACGTCCTGGTTTAAGACTAGAGCGGAGTTCAGTCTTTTAAAAATGTAGAACTTGTTGGCTGGGCGCAGTGGCGCACGCCTGTAATCCTAGCACTTTGGGAGGCCGAGGTGGGCGGATCACGAGGTCAAGAGATCGAGACCATCCTGGCCAACATGGTGAAACCCTGTCTCTACTAAAATTACAAAAATTAGCCGGGCGTGGTGACATGCACCTGTAGTCCCAGCTTCTTGGGAGGCTGAGGCAGGAGACTCACTTGAACCCGGGAGGCGGAGGTTGCAGTGAGCTGAGATCGTGCCACTACACTCCATCCTGGCAACAAAGCAAGACTCTGTCTCAAAAAAAAAAAAAGAAAAAAAAGAAACACAAAGGAGTCCATTAAGGATATGTCCCAACCTAAAAATTATTCCACCCATTTTGCAGATGAGAAAGAGCCCATCAGAGATTACTGAATCACCTAAGGCCACAAGTAGAGATGAATTGTGGGCATTATTGGGAAATCAGTAGTTCCTACTAGGAATACACTCTCTTCTCTTCCCTCCCCTCCCCTCCCCTCCCCTCTCCTCTTCTTTCTTTGATGGAGTTTCACTCTTGTCTCCCAGGCTGGAATGCAATGGCACCATCTGGGCTCAGTGCAACCTCCGCCTCCCAGGTTCAAGCGATGCTCCTGTCTTAGCCTCCTGAGTAGCTGGGATTACAGGCGTTTGCCACCATGCCCTGCTAAATTTTTTTGTATTTTTAGTAGAGGCGGGATTTCACCCTGTTGGCTGGGCTGGTCTCGAACTCCCGAGCTCAGGTAATCCACCCGCCTCAGCCTCCCAAAGTGCTGGCATTACAAACATGAGCCACCGTACCCGGCCTCCTTTGTTTCTTTTTAAATGTGAGGTATCAAAGCCCAACCAACCCTTCTCCACTGCCTCAATAATTAGAGCATAGAAACAGATGTCCTGAGTTTGAATATGAACCATGACATCTTTAGCTATTTTCTCTTTGATCTGAATTCCCGTACCTATAAGAATAGTGCTTACCTCAAGGGATTTTATGAGAATTGTTTTAGGTTTAATTTTATTGATGAGGCCTTTACAAGAAAATAAACTCTTTTGTATTTGGCTGATGTTTCGGTTCAGTTTAGAATTCAGCAGAATTTTCTCTAATTTTGTAAAGTCAGTACATATTAGTGTTAAGCTTGGTACGTGTATTACTTCGTATGATATAGTTGAGGACTTACATACTTAACAGTAACTGCATTTTTGTAAGTATGAAGCCGCTTACATGATCAGATTATTAATTGAGAGCTCAACATTGTCAAATAGGAAGAAGTCATCGAAAATATCAAAATATATTTAAAAAGTTTAACCCAGCTCAAATATAACATATTAAAAGATGTTTATGGTTTTAGATATAATAAAATGTGCATTGCTTGTCTGTCTTGGTATTATATCAGTTTATATGTTTTGCTGTTTTTATTTCACATTACTAGTTTTTAGGTAACGTTATCTGGCTTATTTTAGCAATGTGAAATAACTGTCAGGTTTGAATGACAACTCTTAATGGGCTTGTCCTGCAGATTCCAAGATTCACCTTTTTGCATTTAACTATAATGTAGTACTATTTGCTTTGACATTTTCTTTTTATTGAAAGAAATATCTACTTTGAATAACATGATATGTTTTAAAAATGATTTTCATACTACTGTTAAGTTAAATTGGCCATATAAATTAAACTCAAGCTTGCATTTTAAAAGGAATAAACACATTTGCAGCCATTGGCTCTAATGAGAGCAAAACCATGCTGACTCTGGTGATGCGTGTTTGCAAGCTAGTCGTGCACACAGTCGTACATTCTCTGACCCTTTGTGTGGTGGTGAATCTGTTTAGCTAGGAGAGTAAACTGGTAAAGTTTTTCATTTAAAAAAATTATTTATTTATTTATTTATTTATTTAGAGACAGGGTCTCACTCTGTCACCAGGGCTAGAGAGCAGTGGCTCCTGATCACAGCTTGGCTCAACTGCAGCCTCAACTTGCCTCCCACTTCAGCCTCCCTGGGTAGCTGGGACTACAGGCATGCACCACCACACCTGGGCTTTTTTGTAGTTTTTGTAGAGGTGAGGTTTCACCATGTTGCCCAGGCTGGTCTTGAACTCCTAGGCTCAAGCAATCTGTCTGCCTTGGCTTCCCAAAGTGCTAGGATTACAGGTGTGAGCCACCGAGCCCAGCCGGTTTTTTATTAACAGAAAGCGTCAAGTACGTCAAGATTATATTTAATGTGGCCATTGAGGAGAATACTACATACATGTTCTTCTAGAACAGTTTTCTTTCTTTGTGACAGTTGAACGTATTCAGCAAAAAGTCTGTGTATTGATTTACATTATAAAATAAGCCATTTATTCATAGAAGTAAAATCTCCCATGGACTCAAGTAAAAATGTATGAGAAAGTAAATAAATAGCCTCTAGCACATGACCTCCTGGTAATCTATTGAAGTGCTCCCACCGTCTCCTCCTCCACTCAGTCTTGCCTTATCACCCTCAAGGAGTAGGATTTCTTTGTACCTTTGTGATCTCCAGTAGTTCCTGGAACATATCTTTCTGCTGTATTAAAGGAATTTATAATGTTTAGTAAAGCAGAATAATTTGATCATACTTTGCCAATAGGTGCTCCCATCTTCATGTAGTATTCTAGTCTGAGAAGTCCATGGCTGTAAGACTTTAGTTCATATAAGAAGAATTCAAGGTCATTTATGAGTGCTTTGTATTTGAAGTTCCATGTTTCCGAATTTACTTGTAAGTAAACTTCGTATATCGAAAGGAGTCTTTGACAGGGATAGAATTGTTTTAGAAGTATAAAAGTAAGAATTATAAATAGAAACAAAAAATAAAAAATTGGGAGAGGGTCTTACGACTCAGTTTTGACTGTATGAGTTTGGTTGTCTCTTTTGCATGGTGGTAAAAACAGATTAACAAAAGAACAGGTATGGATGGTTGGAGGCAGGTCATTAATATCCATAGCCAGTCTGAGCTGTGGAATCTTAGAGCTGTTCTGCTCATCTCTTCCTAATGGCTGTATAAGTGCCAGACCAGTCTGGGCTTCACTTTTGACCTGTCTCCAGGACTGGGAACCTCTCAGAAGGTTGACATGGTTTGGATGATCCTAAAAGAGACAGTTTTCAAGTGAAATTAAAATAGACTGAGAATTCATGGCCAGGTGCCATCACTGACGCTTGTAATCCCAGCACTTTGGGAGGCTGAGGCAGTGGATCACTTGAGCCCAGGAGTTTGAGACCAGCCTGGGCAACATGGCGAAACCCCATCTGTACCAAAAATTCAAAACTTAGCCGGTCTCGTAACCCAGTCTCTAAATAAATAAATAAACAGATGAAAAAATAGACTGAGAATTCAGTAACTAAGGAGTTGGATAACCCAAGATATTTAGATACATCTGATTTACGTGTTTTTAAAAATAGCTGTCACTTGTCTTGGTTAGTTATATTTCCTTAAAACTTGGTGGTTATTACTTTTTATGAAAGAATCATTAGTATTTACTTTAAATGTAGTCAGATATTTATATAAGATGAGTAAATATTTCCACTAATTTCTTTTAGAAATTTAAATTTTAAAAGAAATAATTTAGTTTTTTTGTTATGTAGGTAGGGAAACTTACCAATATCCCCAGTCTTTTGTGAATTCTCCTATGGCCTTTTAGGCAAAACAAGAATATATACACAGAGACACCATTTATACCAAGGCACTCCACTACACAAACTCTTCTGCACCTTGTTTTTCACATAATTATCTTAGAGAACTTTCCATGTCAACATATGTAGATTTACTTCATTCTTTTTAAGGGCTCAATAGCACATGTTGGAATGGGGAAACTATCAATTATTTGACATTTACTATCAAATGTCAATTGATAGTAAATTACTATCAAACTATCAATTATTTGACATTACTTAAATCATTTAAAAAATATTTTAAGAAAAGGCATTTGAAAATCTGGCATCTTATATTGAGATCTTTGTCAGTATCATAGTACTTCATCTAAACAATTTTCTGAGTTTATCCATTGGGCAAATAACTGGAGTATGCAGACAGCAGCTATCTCACTTTTTTGATTATTCTAAGCAGGGAAAAGGTTAAAAATAAGAGTGTTACCTTAATGTAGCACCATTAGGTGGTGCTGAGCCCTTCTATGCATGGAGGAGCGTTAATACAAATGAGCATCACTTCTTTGAATCAGAGGATGGGAGGTGTGTTGTCTGATGGATCTGGGGGAGTTTGAGAGGAGGGGTGAGAACACAGCACATGGGAGTCAGTGAGGGTGGCTCATGCACATTTCCTGTTCAGCCCTTGACTGAGTCACAGGTGATACGGACTGGCAAGTGTGTGATGAATGCCGACTCCTGTTTAGCCGAAACAACAGAGTGCTTTAATAGTATTTTAGAGCTGCTTTTTTTGTAATTACATTTTCAGTCTTTGTGAACATAAAGTATGCATTAAAGTGAATTCTCACAATTAAGGAGAAGAAGGATGAAAACTGAACAGTCAAGTTCTTTTGATAGTTTTACTCATTGGCTGAACTGTTTTCAGTCTTTCAGATTTCCTTTTCTTTATGCAAACTTGTCAGTGAGATAAAGTGAGCACGCTTGCTGAACTGAACGGGGTCACACTTAATTCCTTCAGGTTGAGTCCAGAGCAGCCATGTGACTGACTGATGTAAGTTTCAGAAATAACTCAAGTAATTTCTAAATATGAGTTTGATTTAGTTTCTTTAATGCTGTCAAGTCATTTGCACCTACCCCACTTTTGCATTACCGAGCAAAGGACTTTTTCTCTTTCCTTTAAAGGAAGGAGAGACCAGGAATCCTGATCATTTATAAAAACTGGGTAAGCCACCTAATTAAGGTAATAAGGATGATACTGTCTTGGAAACATTGGATTCAACCTGCATCACAAAATGTGGCCTTCTTGAATATATATTAAAAAAAAGTTAAGTAGTTTTAATTCTAGACTTACACCCTTAGGGAGAATCTTAACACAAGTCCTTTTGTTGGCCTGCCTTCTGTTCCTCCCTCACACTACCCTCCTTTTCCCTCCTTCAACCCCCTGATTCCATCCTCTTCTTAGAGACTTCTGGAACATATTATTTTACCTGGCTTTTCCACTACTTCTCACATTGCTCTAAAATGTATCCTTTTGTAACACCAAATTCCTCATGACTGCCACTGCTTCATCTCTCTGGTCATCTATAAATGGGTGCTTTTACAAAGCAGCCTGCTCTCCTTTCTCTAATGAGAATATAAAACATCTTTCCCTTTTTTATTCTTTCTTTCAGATGCAGCTTTGATGATAATCCTTTACCAGCATCTTCCAAGATGTCTTCAGATCCCCTCCCCTCCCTCTCCCCCTCCCCCTCCCCCTCCATCTCCCTTTCCCTCAACCCCTCCCCTCCCCCTTCCCTCCCCTCCCCCTCCCCCTCCCCTCCCCCTCCCTTTCCCTCAACCCCTCCCCTCCCCCTCCCCCTCAACCCCTCCCCTGCCTGCCCCCCTCACCTCCCTCTCCCCCTCTCCTCTCCCCCTCCCCTCACCTGTCCTGTCCTCTCCCATTGAGTGGACACATTTTTGTCTTTCTTTTGGGTAGATTCCTAGAAGAAGTATTGGGTCAACACATATAAACATTAAAAAAAAAAAAAAAAAACTCTTGGCTGGGCACAGTGGCTCAGGCCTGTAATCCCAGCACTCTGGGAGTCTGAGGTGGGCAGATTGCTTGAGTCCAGGAGTTCAAGACCAGCCTGGGCGACATGGCAAAACTCCATCTCTACCAAAAAATACAGAAATTAGCAGGGCATGGTGGCCTGCACCTGTAGTCCCAGCTACTCAGGAGGCTGAGGTGGGAGGATTGCCTAAGCCCTGGAGGTGAAGGTTGCAGTGAACCGAGATGGCACCACTGCACTTCAACCTGGGCCACAGAGTGAGACCCTGTCTCAAAAAAAAAAAAAAAAAAATTTTAAATTTAAAAACACTTGAACAGGCTGAGCACGGTGGCTCACGCCTGTAATCCTAGCACTTTGGGAGGCCAAGGTGGGTGGATCTCCTGAGGTCAGGAGTGTGAGACCAGCTTGACCAACATGGTGAAACCCTGTCTCTACTCAAAATACAAAAAATTAGGCGGGTGTGGTGGTGCATGCCTGTTATCCCAGCTACTTGGAAGGCTGAGGCAGGAGAATCGTTTGAACCTGGGAGGCAGAAGTTGAGTGAGCCGAGATTGCGCCATTGCACTCTAGCCTGGGCAACAGTGCAAGACTCAGTCTCAAAAAAACAAAACAAAACAAAACAAAACAAAAACTCTTGAACACTGTACAATTGTTTCCCCTGAAGGGATGGTCTGATTTCATTATTTCTTCATTTTAACCAGCTATTCATATAATATAACATAGAAAGCTTGACAGGGTGTAATCATAGCCTTTGTCCAGGGAACTTGGAGTCACTGTTATTTATTAGTGTAACACCGTTTCTATAAAAATTACCTGTTTTCTGTGATGGCAATAGGAGATTTTTGAGATTATGATCTTTTGTATTGTTTTGCTCTTTTCCTGATCATGTAATTTATGACAGCAGTTCTCTAAGGACATCCGTATTTATCAACTGCTACCATTTCCTGCAGCTCAACTGAGCAGGGAAAAAAAATCGAAAATTGAGAACCTTTGTTTTTAATTAGTAAGCTACCTCAAATGTCAGAGATGGTGTCAACTTTATAGAATCAGAAAGAACTATTTTCATGATGGTAAGTAATTAACTTTTACTCATTCAGAGTAGGAGACAAGTAAATTCAAGAATCATGTATGTTTGAATTATATCTCTGCCCCCTCAGTTTTTATAGATAAAATCAGGACAGTTGATTTAGACATCTTTTGACATCTCAAGTGATATCCAAAACCATCCCTGGCCCCTACCAGCTAGTGTTGGATGAGGACAAAATATTTTCTGTGAATTCACTTTTTAAATTATTTAACTGTATTGATACTAGAATAAATTGATTCCTGTTCTCTATAGAAATGTCCTCATTGCAGTGTGTATAAATGTGGGTATCAATAATACTTTGCAAATGAGAAAGACAAATCTCCCTGTTATTCATAAACTAGAGGTACTTCAGTTGTTGGGAGTGAAAGTCTGTTCACTGGAGGCTGGGTAGGGTGCACCTGGCCTGGGATTACTGCCTGCAAGATCATCTTTCCCCCTGTTGGACAGCTCAGGAAAACATTCACTTATCTACTGAAAGAGGTAGATAAGTTTTTAAATCAGTGGCTTGTTTTTAGAATGGTTTCTGTAAAATCTGGGTGTTGCTACTTATTTTTTTCCCCTTCCAAAAGTTACCTTTTAAAGATGAATGAGTGAGTGGGAGAAGCCTGATACTTGCTTTAGTGGTAAAGCCTAGAACATGTTTATGTTTCTCAATTCATTGATTTGCATAGCTATTTCCTCTTCCTGGAAGGCTCCCCTTGGAAAGCTCTTCCCAAGATATCTGTAGGGCTGACCCCTCCTCCTCCTCTTACCACCACCACCACCACCACCACCACCATCACCACCACCGCCGCCGCCACCGCCACCACCACCACCACCACCACCACCACCACCACCACCACCACCACCAGGTGTAGTTCACATCTCACATTCTCAACTGGGTCTGCTGGATTGCCTGCCTCACCCATCGGAAGCCCCCATCCCTGCTCTCTTTTTCTAACTTTTCCTTAGTGCTTTCTACCTTCTATCATTCCATATAATCTGTTTATCTGTTATGGTAGAATTTGTCTTGTTCCTTCTATCTAAGCTCCATAAGGGGACCCTTGTCTGCTTTGGCACATCCCAAGTGCCTAGACCAGTGCCTGACTTTGCTAGCAGGCCCTCAGCATTGGCCAAATGAGGGATTAGTAGTAATATGTGTTTATGTGTATAGTACAAAGTGTGTGGAACACGATGACCAGCGAGAGTCTTTTCATGTAAAGGGTGTTTGCTATATATATATATTTATTTTTTTAAGCAGAGTCTCGCTCTGTCACCCAGACTGGAATGCAGTGGCGCGATCTTGACTCACTGCAAGCTCCGCCTCCCGGGTTCACGCCATTCTTCTGCCTCAGCCTCCTGAGTAGCTGAGACTAGAGGCGCCCACCACCACGCCCAGCTAATTTTTTTTCTTTTGTATTTTTAGTAGAGACGGGGTTTCACTGTGTTAGCCAGGATGGTCTCGATCTCCTGACCTCGTGATCCGCCTGCCTCGGCCTCCCAAAGTACTGGGATTACAGGCAGGAGCCACTGCACCCAGCAGCTTTTTATATTTTATGTAAAATATTTCACATTTTTTTTTGTATTTGGTTTTTATACTTTAGCCAGTTCGTGAACACTCCTCTTCCTTCTTTAGGCTGTTTTTGTTGGCCTTCATAATGTTTCTGTACATTCTTACTATATCTGGCTTTGTATTTAACCTGTTGTTTTTATTTTAGCTGTTAAATTTTACCCTATCTCTTGCCCAGCTTCCAATGACCCCAGTCTGTTTGCATGGGAGTTTGGTGCTAGGCACCATCTTCACTCCTGTGTTCTGTGCTCCATCCAGTCCTGGTGTGCATAGTTGTATAATTCAACATTCTCATTTTGTGATCAGAGAGCAAAAATTCTTTCTCATGTTATTAGCCACTCAGGGTTGAATTACAAAGGAACTTTTGGGGTTTTGGAAATCCCGCTTGTCAGCTTTGGTTAGGTTCATGTAATTCAAACCTCAAGCTTGTATATTAATGTACTAAAGTAATTCTCACCTCTTCTCTCTTATGAATCTACTAATAGAACGAGATGTAGCAGGGACTTGCACACTCACAAATGGTATAGTTGTACCAAAGATACGTATAAGTTAATACATACATATCTCTTGGCAATATAATCGATATCTAAATTAATTTTTTTTTGAGACAGTGTCTGGTTCTATTGCCCAGGCTGGAGTGCAGTGGTGTGATCTTGGCTCACTGCAATCTCTGCCCCGGGACTCAAGCCATCCTCCCAGCTCAGCCTCCCTGGTAGCTGGGAATACAGGCACACACCACTGTGGCTGGCTAATTTTTGTATTTTTTGTAGAGACATATTGCCCAGCTGGTCTCCAACTCCTGAGCTCAAGTGATCCACCCACGTTGGCCTCCCAATGTGCTGAGATTGCAGATGTGAACCACTGAGTCCAGCCTAAATTAAAATTTAATATTTAGGGGGCCAGGTGCGGTGGCTCACGCCTAATCCCAGCACTTTGGGAGGCCGAGGCCAGCGGATCACGAGGTCAAAAGATTTGAGACCATCCTGGCCAACATGGTGAAACCACGTCTCTACTAAAAATGCAAAAATTAGCTGGGCATGGTGGTGCACACCTGTAGTCTTAGCTACTCGGGAGGCTGAGGCGGGAGAATCACTTGAACCCGAGAGGCGGAGGTTGCAGTGAACCGAGATCACATCACTGCACTCCAGCCTGGCAACAGAGTGAGACTCTGTCTCAAAAAAAAAAAAAATAGACCAGGCGCGGTGGCTCACGCCTGTAATCCCAGCACTTTGGGAGGCCGAGGCGGGCGGATCACGAGGTCAGGAGATCGAGACCACGGTGAAACCCCGTCTCTACTAAAAATACAAAAAATTAGCCGGGCGTGGTGGCAGGCGCCTGTGGTCCCAGCTACTCGGGAGGCTGAGGCAGGAGAATGGCGTGAACCCGGGAGGCGGAGCTTGCAGTGAGCCGAGATTGCGCCGCTGCACTCCAGCCTGGGCGACAGAGCGAGACTCCGTCTCAAAAAAAAAAAAAAAAAAAAAAAAAAAAATATTTAATTTAATATTCACACATAACTATTTTTTCTCAAGCAAATGAGTGGTGACAGTTAAAAGTAGGCAAGGTCATGCCCTTTTTACAAATAAGCAAAGAATATAGTGTTGCCTGTACTATGTCCAGGTGTGAAAAGAAGACTAGGCAGGGTGGGAGGAACTGGAAAGAAAAATATCACAGTGTAAGAAATGGACACTTGGTTTAGTCTTAATCTTACTGCCTAGGCTACGCGAGTAAGGTATTTGAGAATTGAGTCTTCTAAAAAATATCTTGGCCTGTATGACGGCTCATGCCTGTAATCCTAGCGCTTTGGGGGGCCAAGGCGGGCAGATTGCTTGAGCCCAGGAGTTTGAGACCAGCCTGGGCGACATGGTGAAATCCTACGTCTCCAAAAAACTAGCTGGGCATGGTGGCATGCTCCAGCTACTCAGGAGGGTGAGGCGGGAGGATCATTTGAGCCCAGCAGGTCAAGGTTGCAGCAAGCCATGATCATACCACTGCACTCCAGCCTGGGCAACAGAATGAGACCTTGCCTTTAAAAAAAAAAAAAAAAAAAAGACTCAAGTGATATTTAGTGCGGAGAAGAGAAGGGAGAGGTATGACTTGGCCCACCATTTTATTAGTTAGGAAGATTATTGGTTGTCTTTCAGGTTTTTAAGCTACTTATTCACCTTAGGTGATTAAAGCTCATTTTTCTGCTGAAGTTCTTTTTCAGGAGCTGCTCAAGGATAAATTCACAATGATGAGAAAGCCATGGCCTGCTTCCAGGCCTTGGCTTGCTGAATTAGAAGAACACTTTGAGGAAATGCTGACCTTGGCATTGACCAGAGTACCAAATTCCTTTCTTGCATTGTTTTGCATCATGCAAGTTTCTGATGGATTGTACGCTCCTAGATAGTGATAGTGCATTCAACACTGTGCTATGCACAGAATAAGCTTTTGAAAGAACTGAGAGCAGACAAGTTAGGCAATAATTACAGTACAAAAAGATTTACTCTGAATCCTTTAAATAGCAAAGTCTTTAATGTTCTTAAATATGATTGATTACATAGAGTTTTTGAGAAACTAATGTATTAAATTTAATAAGGAAATTTGTTGGCAGCATGCAAGCATATATCCAACCTCATTTCATTTTCTTGTGAGCTAACATTGTCAAGTGACTGTATATATGTGCATTACATGCACTGTGTGCATTATAAGTAAATAGCACAGTAGTAGACTTTTTTGTGGCTGACCTTTATAAAAGTTATCTTTTATTGATTTATAACTTGATTGCGTTTTTTTTTTGAGACAAAGTCTTTGACATCCGGGCTTTAGTGCAGTGGCATGTTCGTGGCTCCCTACAGCCTTGACCTCCCAGGCTCAAGCGGTCCTCCTGTCTCAGCCTCCTGAGTGGCTGGGACTGCAGGCACGTGCTGCCATCCCTGGCTAATTTTTAAGTTTTTTGTAGAGTCAGGTTCTTGCTTTGTTGCCCAGGCTGGGCTCTAGCCATCCTTCTACTTCAGCCTCCCAGAGTGCTGGGATTATAGGCGTGAGCCAGTACACCCAGCTTGATTGCATTGTTGACAGATGAAGTGATATGCCTGATACCAGTTCTTTGAATTTTTTATAACTTGCTTTATGATCTGGTATGTAGTCAATTTCTATAAATGTTCTATTTAAAAAGAATATATATCAATGAGAGTTCCACAGATAACCTCTACAGAAAATTGAGTGACTCTCTTCAGTTCTCCCAAGGAGAGTACATAGCCAGTATCACTTCAGATGCACAGGAGATAAGATACTCATTTTATGTAATGAGTAAAAAGACAGAAACATGATGAATTGCTTAAAGATTCTTATAAATGACTTAGAAGTTTATATACACATACTCATAGCCTGTTTTCTAGATGACAGTATCTTTTGAACAGCCCTGATTTGATTTATTAAACTTTAGATGCAATAAGGTTAAAAAAAACCCCAACTTTATTGAGGTATAATTCACATATCATACAATATACCAATTTAATATATAATTGAATGTTTTTTAGTAGGTTCATAGTGTTATGCAACCATCACTGTAATCGGATTTTAGAACGTTTTTAGAACTCCAAAAGAAACCTCAGCCAGGTAAGGTGGCTCATGCCTGTAGTCCCAGTATTTTGAGAGGCTAAGGTGGGCGGATCATTCTAGGCCAGAAGTTTGAGACCGGCCTGGGCAACATGGCGAAATATAAAAATTAGCCGTGCAGGGTGGTGTGTGTCTGTAGTCCCAGCTACTGGGGAGGCCGAGCTGAGAGGATCACTTGAGGCCAGAAGATGGAGAATGCAGTGAGCTGAGATCACACCACTGCACTGCAGCCCGGACAACAGAGTGAGACCCTTTCTCCAAAATAAAAAGAAATCCCATATTCATTAGCAGTCAATTCCCTTTCCCCCTACTCATCCCCTGGCAAACCTGAATCTATTTCTTTGTCTATGCATTTGCCTACGTTGGATGTTTGATATAAATGGAGTCATAGAAAGTATGGTGTTTTATGAATGGCTTCTTTCACTTACCATGTTTTCAAGGTTCAGTCATGTTGCAGCATGTATCAGTACTTCATTCATTTTTCTCTTATTTATTTCCTGCCCTGCCTTTTCTTTCATTTTTTTTAGATGGAGTTTCCCTCTTGTTTCCCAGGCTACAGTGCAGTAGCACGATCTCAGCTCACTGCAACCTTCACCTCCCAGGTTCAAGCGATTTTCCTAACTCAGCCTCCAGAGTAGCTGGGATTACAGGTGTGCGCCACCATGCCCGGCTACTTTTTTGTGTTTTTAGTAGAGACATTGTTTCACCATTTTGGCCAGGCTGGCTTTGAACTCCTGGCCTCAAGCAGTTCACCCATCTTGGCCTCCCAAAGTGCTAGGATTACAGGCATGAGCCACCGCACCTGGCCTTTCTTTTCTTTCTTTTGAGACAGGGTCTTGCTCTGTCACTTAGGCTGAAGTACAGTGATAGATCATCATAGCTCCCTTACAGCCACCAAGTTCTGGGCACAAGTGATCTTCCCACCTCAGCCTTTTGAATAGCTATGGCTACAGGTGTGTGCCACCATGGTTGGCTGATTTTTTTAGTTTTTGTAGAGATGAGGTCTCACTGTGTTGCCCAAGCTGGTCTGGAACTCCTGGGCCTCAAGTAGTCCTCCCACCTTGACTTCCCAAAGTGCTAGGATTACCAGCATGAGCCACCACTCTTAGCTCTTCATTTGTTTTTATTGCTGGATAATATTGTGAGGATATACCATGTTTTATTTATCCATTCATCAGTTGATGGACATTTGGGTTGTTTTTACTTTTTAGTTACAATGATGATGCTATGAACATGGGTGTACAAATTTTTCTAACCTTCAAAGGAGGTGGTTTTTAGCTGATCTTCATAAAATTCACCCATTCCAAAAAGGCATACAACTCATATCAGGACCCTTTGGTTTGTAATTTTTTTCTGAGATTTTAATTTAATTTAATCTTTTTGATGGCCCAGGCTGGTCTCCAACTCTTGCGTTCAAGTGGTCCTCCCACTTCAGCCTCTTGAGTAGCTGGGACTACAGGCTCATACCACAATGCCTGGCTTCTTTTTCTGGTTTTTTTTTTTTTTCCTCTTGAGACAAGGTTTCACTCTGTCAACTGGGCTAAAGTTCAGTGGCACTATCTTGGCTCACTGTAGCTTTGACCTTCTGGGCTCAAATGATTCTGTCACTGAGCCTCCTGAATAGCTAGGACAAGTGTGTGTCATCACGCCCTGCTAATTTTTGTATTTTTTGTAGAGATGGGGTCTCACTGTGTTGCCCGGGGTGGTAGTCCAGAACTCCTGGACTCAAGCAATCTGCCTGCCTCTGCCTCCCAAAGTGCTGGGACTACAGGCATGGGCCATCATGCCTGGCTTTTTTTTTTTTTTTTTTTTTTTTTGAGGTTTTGATGGTTATTGGTGGAGTGGGTGGAGAGGGGAACTAACATTTATTTATTGAGTGTCTGCTTTGGACCAAGTACTCTGTTGGGAGCTTTGCATAGATTATCTTCCTTAATCCTGTTAACAGTCCCATGAGAAAAGTGCAGATTTCCCCATTTTACAGATAGAAAAACACAAGAACCCAGGAAACTTAACTAACATATCCAAAGAGACAGCTAGTAAATGATAAGCCAGGTTTGGAACCTAGATGTTTCTGACTTCTACAGCATTACACAGATATGGAATGGAAGATCTAGACATTTTTAAACATTAAGACAAATTTTGAAGATAATCTCATTACTTCTTTTTTATCAAATCAAGTCTTTCTTATGATTTTTCTTCCTTTCCTTTTCTTAACAGCATCCCCTTTCTACTACTGAAAAGAAGGCCAGTGCTTTATCAGCTATATATTCAGTGGTTTTAAGATCTTTCAGCTAAGGTGAGGGTTTTTGTTCAAACACAGTCTTGCTCTGAAGTGTAATCGAATATAATCAGTAAAAGCAGAGTTGTCGAAGCTTGGAGAATTTCCTAAAATTACTAATAGCTGTAGTACTGCAAGCTCTTAGTCTGAAAACAGAGGAAGCACATCATTCCTCACACAGTTTGCTTATTTTCTGGGTTTTTTATTTGTTTGTTTGTTTTGTTTTGAGACGGAGTCTTGCTCTGTCGCCTAGGCTGGAGTGCAGTGGCACCATCTCGGCTCACTAGTGATTCTCCTGCCTCAGCCTTCTGAGTAGCTGGGACTACATGTGTACGCCACTACGCCGGGCTAATTTTGTATTTTTTTGTAGAGATCAATAGATCGCAGCGAGGGAGCTGCTCTGCTACGTACGAAACCCCGACCCAGAAGCAGGTCGTCTACGAATGGTTTAGCGCCAGGTTCCCCACGATCGTGCGTTGCGTGCGGGCGAGGGGGCGGCCGCCTTTCCGGCCACACCCCGTTTCCCAGGACGAAGGGCACTCCGCACCGGACCCCGGTCCTGGCGCACGGCGGGGCCCGCCAGTGGGGACAGGCGGGGGACAGGCGGGGGACCGGCTATCCGAGGCCAACCGAGGCCCCGCGGCGCTGCCGTATCATTCCGCCTGGGCGGGATTCTGACTTAGAGGCGTTCAGTCAAGAACAAAATTTCATTTATGTAAGCAGAAACAGTGCAAAAAATATTTATTAGCCGGGCACGGTGGCTCACGCCTGTAATCCCAGCACTTTGGGAGGCTGAGACGGGCGGATCACCTTACGTCAGGAGTTCGAGACCAGCCTGGCCAATATGGTGAAACCCCATCTCTACTCAAAATACAAAAATTAGCCAGGTGTGCCGATGGGTACCTGTAATTCCAGCTACTCGGGAGGCTGAAGCAGGAGAATCACAGAGGCGGAGGTTGCAGTGAGCCGAGATCGTGCCATTGCACTCCGGCCTGTGTGACAGAGCAACACTCCATCTCAAAAATATAATAAAATTATCAAGAGGATTAACAATGAAAAGTTTATAAGGGATTCGTATCTTCTACATAAGAGTTAAATTAGCTTTTAAAATTTTTAGTACCATGGCTTATGGTTCTGGTGGAGACATCAAGTAACAGCAATTATTTGTTGCCACTTGACTAAAAATTGTCTCATTTACTTTGTATTTGTTGGACAATGGGTTTAAGTACGTGTAGTGAAGACCCCAAATAACTTAAGGTACTTTAAGGTACTTAAAACAAGATAGAAGTTTATTTCTAGGTCATGCCATGGTCTCAACTAGTACAGCAACTCTGCTTCATGAGGTCACTGGGCAACAGGCCCTTCTATCCTGTTCCTTCATCATCTACTGGTCTGGCTCTTCACGCTTAGTCCAATATAGCTGATTACCACATCCCATTTCACCCATCGGGAAGGGAGAAAGAGAAGGGAAGATACACCCGTTCCATTTACGAGCAAGACCTGGAAGTTGCACACATTCTTTCTGTTGATATCACATTGGCCAGACCTTAGTAACTTGACTGTACCTAGCTATGAGGGGACTGGGAAATGTTCTCGTCTTCTGAGTAGTTGATTGCCCAGCTAACCATCCTATTGTGGAAGATAAAAGAAGAGATAGGATGGACTTATCTCTCCTCAAATCCCTTGGCACACAAACTGCTTGTGGTTGTCTTTTTTTCTTTTATGCTTGGCTTTTGTAATGATATGTCCTGTTTCATGTTCTGTTAAAACACCATGTTCATAATTGAACAAAAACTTCATTCTGAAAAAACTGCATTACAAGAACATTTGTTATAACTAATAAAGGAAATAAGTAAATCATATTCCAAATTCACAATGCCAAAGTATTTTTAATGCAGGAATTTTAATAAAGTTTTTAAGAATTCTACAGATACAGCTATAACACCTAAATGTAAATGACCAAACCCAACATTTGATTATTTCTAGCTTTTATTCTAGAATAATGATTTTTTAAATTACTACTATCATGGTCGCCGTAAGGAATGGTTAGACCGCCTAATATCACATTTCCATATGTTGATAGCCTTGGAGGTATGCTATTTTTTCATAATATTCAGATGTGTGGTGATATTTGTTTGGGGAGGGACGGCAGGCAAAGAATGGTGGGTAGAGTTTTTTTGTTACTAGGAGTAGTGTTTTTTTCCTTTTAATTGCTAGTTTTGATTGTGATTAGTACAGTGAGTGAAATACAGGAAATATCTGCTAGAACTCTGAAGTATTATTCCTTGCATTGTTGTCTTTGCTATTTTAGGATAAGGAATGTGTTGTTTCACCCCCCTCCTCCAAGTGAAACCGCAGGAAAGCAAAATTTTCTTTAGCGATATTGGAGATGTAAATATCTTTTTTTTTTTTTTTTTTTTTTTTTTTTTTTTTTTTGAGACAGAGTATTGCACTGTCACCCAGGCTAGAGTGCAGTGGCGCCATCTCGGCTCACTGCAAGCCCCGCCTCCCGGGTTCATGCCATTCTCCTGCCTCAGCCTCCCCAGCAGCTGGGAGTACAGGTGCCCGCCACCACGCCTGGCTAATTTTTTTGTATTTTCAGTAGAGATGGGGTTTCACCGTGTTAGCCAGGATGGTCTTGATCTCCTGTCCTCGTGATCCGCCTGCCTCGGCCTCCCAAAGTGCGGGGATTACAGCCATGAGCCACCGTGCCCAGCTTTTTTTTTTTTTTTTTTGAGATGGAGGCTCACTCTGTTGCCTAGGCTGGAGTGCAGTGGCGTGATCTCGGCTCACTGCAACCTCCGCCTCCCAGGTTCAAGCAATTCTGTCTCAGCCTCTTGAGTAGCTGGGATTACAGGCGCCTGCCACCACCCCCAGCTAATTTTTTTGTATTTTTAGTAGAGATGGGTTCCACCATCTTGGCCAGGCTGGTCTTGAACTCCTGACCAGGAGATCGAGACCATCCTGGCTAACACAGTGAAACCCCGTCTCTACCAAAAATACAAAAAAATTAGCCGGGCGTGGTGGCGGGCACCTGTAGTCCCAGCTACTCGGGAGGCTGAGGCAGGAGAATGGCATGAACCCAGGAGGCGGAGCTTGCAGTGAGCCGAGTTTGCGCCACTGCACTCCAGAGCCTGGGCGACAGAGCAAGACTCCATCTCAAAAAAGAAAAGAAAAGAAAAGAAAAAAAAAAAGAATCCTTAAGCAGTTTGTCATAGTTCTTTGTTTCACTCTATTTTAAGTGCTTTCTTGCCTGCTAAAGGATATCAGCTCTTGTACTACCCAAATGCCCTGGACAGCTTTCTGTTACAAATTTATAGCTGCAAGATCATTTTTATTCTTTTTGGTTGCTTCTCCACCCTTCCTTGAGCCTCTATTCCTGAGAGTGTTATTAACGTTTAACATTTATTCTTTTGCTGAGGCTGCATTGAGGGGCGTGAGTTGTTTTTATTTAATCTTTAAAAATAGTGACCACCAGCTAGTTATTTAAAATTTTGCCGGGAAAAGAGGAACCAGAAGCAGCAGCTGGCTGTCTTTGTTGACTGTATGTCCAGAGCAGACCCAGTGGATTTGGGAGCTCCCTTTCCCTCCCCACCACTGCCTCCAGTGGTTTTATTCTCTTCTTGTTACCTACCCCCAGTACTAGATCCCTTCAGTCACTCCTTCACCCCTGAACTTCCACCACCACCTGTCCCCCAAAGCCATTCCCTGGACCAGCAATAATTTATTTAGTCTCTGCCCCTCCCTCGGGCTTTTAGGAAGAAATGCCCAAGAAAACTTCAGTTTTAGCGTTTTCTTTACAGTCTTCTATATTCTTGATCACTTGTCATTGCTTTTGTGTTTATGTCTAGGTGCAAAGTAAGAAAAGAAAAGCAGATACAGGCCAGGCTTGGTGGCTTTTGCCTGTAATCCCAGGACTTTAGGAAGCCAAGGCAGGAAGATTGCTTGAACCCAAGATCCCGCCCCTAAGAAAGAAAGAAAAAAAAAAAAACAGCAAATATCTTGGCCAGGGGAGGTGGCTCACATGTGTAATCTCAGCACTTTGGGAGGCTGAGGTGGGTGGTACCCCATCTCTACAAAAAATTAGCAGGGCATTGTAGCATGCCCCCATAGTCCCAGCTCCTCAGAAGGCTGAGATGGGAATGGGTCAAGGCTGCAGTGAGCTGTGATTGCACGACTGCACTCCAGCCTTGGCCACAGAGTGAGATCCTGTCTCGAAAAGAAAAGCAGATAGGGAAATAGGCAAGGAGAATTAGCCTAGGAGGAACCTTTACACCCTCCTGAGGGCCCTTCCGTCATTTCTTTCAGCATTCTTTCCTTTTGGAATCCTGTTATTTCTTCTTGAGGGTGACATCTTCTGCCCTCCCAAGATGAATTCTGAGTGTATTTTTCATAATAACTTTTTTTTTTTTGAGACAGTCTCGCTCTGTCCCCCCAGGCTGGGGTGCAGTGGTGCCATCTCGGCTCACTGCAACCTCTGTCTCCCGGGCTCAAGTGATTCTCCTGCCTCAGCCTCCCAAATAGCTGAGATTACAGGTGTGCGCCACCACGCTGGGCTAATTTTTGTATTTTTATTAGAGATGGGGTTTCACCATGTTGACCAGGGTTGTCTTGAACTCTTGGCCTCGAGTGATCTGCCTGCCTCGGCCTGCCAAAGTCTTGGGATTACAGGTGTGAGCCACCACACCCAGCCTTTCCCATAATAACTTTGAAAAGTTATAGAAATTAGGCTGATAGTACTGCACAATTATTTATTCAACAGTATTTATTGCTGATTGGTTGATTACTGATTAATAAATACTTGCTAGCCTGGATCATTGCTTCCTTCCATCCTCTTTTCCTGTTACACCCCAGCTCTATGTTATTCAAACCATCAGCCTTCTCCCAGGCACTACTGGAGACAGTCACTAAACTGTGGAACATAACTAAAAACATTCTGTTCTCCCATCTCCCTTGACTCTCAGCACTGCCTAGCACAGCATGTGCCTCCCATTCCTGTAGTGGCAACTCTGAATATCTTTACCCAAACCCTCTCTTCCAACTCTTCATTCCTGTCACAAAGACCTTAGAGAGGCAGCACTGAGAGGTAGGTAAGAGTTTGGATGCTGGAGTCAGACCATCTGCTTTGAAGCTGGCTCTCACAGTGTTGTGTCCTTGTGCAGGTCAGTTAATTTCCCTGTGTCTCACCTTCCCACCTGGAAACTGAGACTCATAATACTCTCCATGGGATTGTTTTGAGGACTATATGGATTAATGTATGTGAATGCTTAGATGAATGGTACCTAGAACAAAATAGGCAGTGAATGAATGTAGAGGGGAAAATACACAAGAAAACCTTTACTCTGATTTCTGTACAGAAAGAAATTTAGAGGTCATTAAGCCAGAGCCCTGTCATCTTCTGTCCTCACTCCCAGTGCTCCAGCACCTACCTTTACCTGCCTACCCATCCTTACCCTTTTTCATAGAGAAAAGGTATCTCTAAAGTCCTGCGGTGCTTTAAACCTTTGATACATCCTGACAAACACAGAAAATGATAATATTTGTTCAATACAGTGGGGTAAAAAGACTGCCTGTTCGAGGTGACTGGCCCAAGGCTTTCAGTTCCCTGAAGCTCAGCTAAACTGCCCCAAAGGACTGAGTATTAACATTTCCACACCCATAAAGCACTCACAGATCAGCGCAGATACCACATTCCCAGCCCAGGTTGAGAAGCCCTGGCCCTAACCGCTGACAACACTAACCCTTATCGAACTTGTAATTAAATAATTAATTATAGAATTCTTTTCGGATGTCTCTCTATGCTGGAAGAAACTGTAAACTTCATCACTATGCCTATAAATGTTGGGCCCTTGTCCCACTAAAGTGGTGGCTTGTATGTAGGAAGTTCTTACTGTTTGTTGGTAGAATCAGTATCTTTCTAATAGCTGTCTTTGTAACTTACATATTTGTCCATCTTTAAGAAAAAGAAAAAAAGAAAACTCGCCTGCTTTGACTCTAGCCTTCTGTAATACTACCCCATATCTCATTCCCTTTTTAACAAAACATTGAAAGAAGGAAATCTCTTGCTGTCATTTCACCTCTTACTCATTCTTCAGTGTCCTAAATAATCTGTTTTCTTCCTTCACTGTTCCTTTAAAACTGTTCTTAACTGGGCCACTGATGATCTACCTGCCAAATCCAGTAGTTATTTTTTGATCCTTATTTTATATTTGTGACAGTGTGCACTCATCTTCTCCTCTCTGCCTCCATTTTCCTCATTCTCTCCTGGTCTCTACTGTGTGTCAGCATCGTCTCCATTTCCTCTGCCTGTTCTTTAAGTGTTAGTTTACCCCAGGATTCCTTTTCTGGCTGCCTTCTCTCATGCTGCATTCCTTCTGGGTGATATCATTCACACCCAAGGCTTCAGCTACCACCTCCTACGCTTGATGGTTCTAAAATCTATATATCCATTCTAGAGTTTCTCTCTCCTGTTGCCTGCTGGATATCCTCCCTTGTTTTTGACTTGCCATATGTAACAGTGCCAGACAAATGGCATTCATCCAACGTTGAGCTAAAGCAGCCTTAGAGCCCATGAGATCCTTATTCCTACAGATGAAGAGACTGAGGCCCAGAGACATATAGTGGCTTGCCCAGTATCAGATAAATAGTTTGTAACAAAATGGGGAGGAAAACCTAAGTCTCTGGACACTGGGACTTGAACACAAGTTTATAAACCTATGCCAAACACAGAATGGTGATGTTTACTGCCTCATTGGAAGAACCTCTTTCCACTTTGGCCTAAGCGACCTGCTTTTGCGATCCCCATGCTATGGCAGTGGCAGTGGCAGTATTCTCCTTACTTGTGTTTTTCCCTATGCGTCTTTGGTTTCCAGAGCAGTATGAATTGGCTACCAACAAAATTCTTCATCTCTTTAAAAGTTTTCACTTTTTTTTGCGCCTGCCAAAGGAGATACCTAGATTTTGATCACTGTTAATTTTATCTAGACTATTGATAAAGAATGCCTGGCACATGCACCATTTAATTCAGATTCAGTGACTGGTATAGATACTATTACTTATTGCCTGGCTTTTAAAAATTGCTCCAATTGATGCAGGAATAAAAGCAGAATAGTTGGAAGATAACTAGCTGTTAACACTAGAAACAGTTTTCTAATCTTCAGAGAAAAATTACCAAGATAAAGGGGGAAAGAAGAAGCAATAATGAAAATTACTTCCCCCCCCCCCCGCCATTTCTTTTTTTTTCTAGAAGTTTGGCAACATTCGTAATTAGATGCACGTAGCACTGTTTTGTGCATAATAGCATGGTTTATTTACATATATGCATTTTAACTGATGCCTGCTCATTTCTGGTTTAGATATTTGTATACTCCTCTCTGAGACGTCAGTTTTCCTTCTTTTAGGCCCTTAGCATCCAAAGGCACTAACTTTGTTGGCTCTTAGTGCTGAGTCTAGTACCATGATCTGAGTCTAGAGCACTGTGGAGCAACTTTAGTGATACTTGATGCGTTCTGTCTTATTTTTTTAAAAGAGAATTTACCAACACAGAATTTTCTAGATAATCCTTTTAAAGATAGTTATTCTTAGGACTTAAGGGTGGGGTTGGGGCTGGGGAGTTGTCAGCTAAAACAAGTTGAGTATGTGCTGTGTGCCAGGGACTTTTGCATTTATTCTCTCATTGAAGACTCATCATAAACACTCAAGGTAGGAGTTATTCCAGTTTTACCTATTAGGAAACTAAGGCACAGAGTTGTTAAGTGACTTGTCAAGAAGCAAGTAAACAGACTCAGCGTTCGAACCCAGATCTGTTTCATGCTAGAACCCGTGCTCTTTCTATTGACTGAACCATCCCCTGGATTCCTCCTGTCCCTTTGGAACCTTCAGGTCATTTGTATAGCAAACTTCTTATTTGCAGGCATAGTTCTAAGTGGACAAATAAACATACCTTTTGTATTAGATGGATTAATTTAACCAGCGCCTGATGATGAGACTTACAGATCATTTTCTCAGTGTTTGACTTTGTTGCTTTTTGTTTGAACTTGCTTGGTGCCTTAGGTGAAATACCATTTGTAAGAAGTCACATATGTTTGACCTAGAAAACAGGGCTGTGCAGCCAAAGCAATTCTATGGTTTGTGTTTGAGGAGAAAGCAGTCTGTGCTTATTCTCTAGTTCTTGACATGGAAAATGTCTAGTCATTGTCCTAAATGAGGTGAGAGGATATCTACTGAGAATGGAAATTTGAATGTCCTAAAGTTAATTTCCTTGAAAAATCGTTTGTAAGATTAGCAAGGTTGAGTTAAAACTATAGCTTTTATAGACTGCCAGTTGAAGACTTTTAGAATCACTGATTTTATTCCAAAAAAATTAGATACAATAAAAATTCTCATCTTCTTTCAACAGATTGTAGTAGTTTAACAGAGCTTTATTTCTGGCTACACTACGAAAATGTTATATCTTTTTACTCTTTTCATCACAGGATCAATTCTACCTCTGTGTAGAAAGAAACTACAGAGAGTTTTTAAAATCATTCAAGGTTGTAAATTCTTTGGAGTCCTGTTGGACACTTTCAGTAGGAAACAGCAAGAAAAATAGGGGAAGATAGAGGCCAGGAGCTGGTTTAAGTGTTAAGGGCATTGTTTTGTATGACTGTGAGCTTCATTTTGTATGTTTGTGAGCCTTTCTAGATCACCTCTGGAAGGAAGATATTTGAAGATGGGTGGCTGCTATATATATTGCATTGGATGGAATTATCATTGTGAAGAGAACATGATAAAATATAATAATGAAATTTTTGTCTTCCAGCCAGCTTCTCCTGGATAGTATTCACATCCTCTGCCTTTTTCAGCTTTGCTTTAAGATTGCCCTCATTCACATTCTCAGCTATATTTTCATCTCTTTCTCTTTATTTGTCTACTTGTATGCTTCATGTATGAGTAGTGATAACCCTAGTCCTATTCCCCATCTCCCGCCATAGCCAACACGAACCAGCTTCCTGGTCTAAAATTTACATGTAAAGGATAGAATAGGATGATTAGATTCAGGTATAGATTTGAAGATGTTGGCCATTTTCTATGTAAATGAATATTTAGTAATGATGTATAATGATCTTTTTGCCTTTTCTTTTTTTTTTTGAGAGAGAGTCTCGTTCTGTCGCCTAGGCTGGAGCGCAGTGGCGTGATCTCTGCTCACTGCAAGTTCCGCCTCCTGGGTTCACGCCATTCTCCTGCCTCAGCCTCCCAAGTAGCTGGGACTACAGGTGCCCGCCACTACACCCAGCTAATTTTTTGTATTTTTAGTAGATACGGGGTTTCACCGTGTTAGCCAGGATGGTCTCGATTTCTTGACCTCATGATCCACCTGCCTCGGCCTCCCAAAGTGCTGGGATTACAGGCGTGAGCCACCGTGCCCGGCCTTTTTTTTGCTATTTTTAAAATACCAATTGGACACAGTTTCCACAGTTGGCTGTCTGGTTTAAAAGATGAAAGGATCAGGGGCAGTGGCTCGTGCCTATATTCCCATCACTTTGGGAGGCCAAGGCAGGTGGATCACTTGAGGTCAGGAGTTGGAGACCAGCCTGGCCAACGTGGTGAAACCCTGTCTTTACTAAAAATACAAAAATTACCCAGCAGTGATGTCACTTGCCTATAGTTCCAGCTACTTGGGAGGCGGAGGCAGGAGAAGCACTTGAACCCCAGAGGTGGAGGTTGCAGTGAGCCAAGATTGTACCACTATACTCCAACCTGGGCAACAGAGAGAGACTCCATCTCAAAAAAATAAAAGATGAAGGAGATTAAAAGAGACAGTTCAGCCAGGGTCCTGTTGAGGAGCAGAATTGTTAATACATTTTGGAAAGTCATCTGTATTTTGAAGTGATTCATAGTAATTGCTTATGTTGTTTATTTATGGACAATAGGTTTTATTTTTTTAAATTGCATCTGATTTAGGGGCCACCTACAAATAACAATGGGCAAAGAACAGCAAGAAAAAGGCCAGAGATTCTAGTCTAGCTTAGGCAAGACATTTAACTTTTCACATTTCAGTTTCTTGTTCTCATGAAGGTAATGCCTTTTCCATTTATTGAAGAAGGTTTTCAGCTGAATCAAATGAATTGATGTCAGAATGTTTTGAAAAGTTAAAGAGTAAAAAATTTAAAAGAATGTTTCGAAAAGTTAGATTGGTGGTGGTGTTATATAGTGCCATTTTTTGAAGAGTAAAGTAAATTGATGGGCCCATGAGGTTACTATCAACCCTCCATGTCAAATGTCTGAGGATTTCGCGGTGAGGCACAAACGGCCAAGTCCTACCTCAGGTTAGGCTTCAGGAGTAGCAGCAGGGCCATCTCTGTTCATCAGTGATTGAAATTAAAGCTTCTGTATCTGTTGTTCCAAGCATGCCACTCTTTTCCAAACTCTGGGTTTGATAAACTGTGCATTCACCCTCAGTGTCTATCTCTCCTGATGGTCATCCTTCAAGACCTAACCCAAGAGCAACTTTTGTGATGTCTTCTCAATCTTTCTGAAGTAGAATTTGGAGCGTCTCTATAAAAATGAATATATGGTAGTGTTTAAGAGTGGGGGCTCTGGAGCCAGTTCTGCCTGGATTCAAATCTTGATCACAGCACTTACTAGGTGTGACTGTAGGCAAATTGCTTAAACTTCTGTGCCTCACTGTCCTCACCTGTAAATTGAGAAAAATGATGATAATATCACCTGATAGGGCTGTTGTGAGGCTCTTGGAACAGAGACTGATACATGGGAGGCCCTTGATAAGTGTTATTTTACTTATATGTTCTTATTGAGTATTACAGTTTTCATTAGCATGCTCTCCTTGCTCCCATGGGACTTTGCAAATAATCTTGAGTGTAGCACTTGCACTTTTATTGTAATATTTGTTTAGACTGGGAACTCCTTGAAGGCAAAGATACTATTTTGTCTTTGTTTAATGACCTGCATATCATCCATTCAGTGCTCAAAAATGCTTTTCTTTCCTTCCCAAAGTCCCCCCACCCTCTATCACCACCCCGACTACATAGCTGTGACTTTGAAGCAGGGTTGCATGGCACATGCTCTGTTATTTCCACTGGGGCAGGAAGTTTATGGCTGCAGCTGTAACCCTTGCTCTCTGTCCATTAAGACTGTTCCCGACAGAAAAAGTTATGCATATGACTTGATGACCCTCCAGAATTTTTCAGATGTTGTGTTTATTTAGCCCCCAATAGCTCAAGGTACTGCACAAGGTCATAAATGAAAGTTACTTAGCATTGCCCTGTTTCTTGGGAGATAGGAATCCTGAACAACTACCAAAAATGGCCATGCCCATACAGAGCCAGTCAGCAGCAGAGTACAACTAGCAAACCACTAAGTGACTGAATCATTAGGAATTTATATCACCTTTCTGATAAGAGAATGAAAAGCCAGACCCAAACCAAATGTCATCTGCTCTGTAAAGCATTCCTTTCCCTACTCAGGCCAAGATCGCGATGCTTCCTTCTGGGTTCCAGAAGGTGCTGCATTTGTGTACGTGTCTCCCATGACGCTTAATTATAGCGTTAGTCATGTTTGTTTGCCTGTGCCTCCTCTCTGCGACATAATTGTCTACCCCTACCCCCACTTGGCCAGTAGGGTAGGCTTTTAGTCAATGTTTGTTGATGTTATTTTCCATAGCCCAGACCCTGTATTTTAAATCACAGTGAAAACTTTGCAAGGGAGAGACTGTTCCCCATTTCACAGATGTAGAAACTGAGGCTCTCCTGAGCGCATTGGCTCACACCTGTAATCCCAACACTTTGGGAGGCCAAGGCAGGAGGACTGCTTGAGCCCAGGAGTTTGAGACCAGCCTGGGCAATAGTGAGACCGTTGTCTCTATAAAAAAACTTTTTTAAAAATTAGCTGGGTGTGATAGCAAGCCCATCTGGTCCCAGCTACTCAGGAGGCTGAGGCAGGAGGGTCACTTGAGCCCACAAGTGAGCCATGATCATGCCACTGCACTCCAGCCTGGGTGACAGAGTGAGACCCTGTCTTAGAAAAAGAAAGAAACAGATTTATCAAGAAATAAAACTTGTCTAGAGTCCTTTTGCCTCAGACGTGGTTCTGTCTAGCTCAGACCCTTGAGCTCTTCACCACAGCACAGTGTCACCCACCTCACTGGTGTAAATACACACCTAACTGCTCACTACTTATGCGACTGTTCTCCCTACCACCTTGTGGCTTTTAGGAGGCTTGGGTGGCTGGCAGGCTCACGCACACCTCCTCACAGCCCTCTCTCAATCAACTTGAAGAAGATTTGTGGGCCACTTGTGCCAAGCTGTTTTCATTGATCCCAGGTGGTGAGGAAAGAAGTTGGAAACATATGTCCTTCATACTCAGCCCCACACATGTGTCTTTCTGTATGTCTGCTGCTGGCTGTTGAAGACTGTGGTAATTCTGATGCAGCTGGACAGTCTCACAGTGTGTGGGTCCCAGACTTGCCATGACCAGTCTCTTGTTGGTTTAGGTCAGTGTCTTCATACAAGGCTCTATGCCTGCCTCCACTCCTGCCAAGCGCTGCAGGCACCTGGACAAAAGACGTTACTCTAGTGGGAGGGGAAGGCTAATCCTCCCTGTATTTGTTTATTTCTCAAAAAAACTTGAAGAACAGGTTTACCTTATATGCCATTTTAATGCAAATTTTATATAGGTATCATTATGATTCTCCTTTTTGTTCTATATGCCAGATGGCAAAAAGTCTGTTGTGAGTAAGAAAGCCTGTGGTGTGACTCAGTGTCTGAGCTCCAGAGGTTCCGTGCTCTCCCTTGTGGCTGGATAGCCCAGCCAGCATTCTTCCCCCTCCTCCCAATCAGTTCCCTCCTCACATTCAGTCTACAGAACCATCCAGCATACCCTGGACAGGGTTCCTCACTGCAGCAATTTCCAAACTTGCCTGGCTTTAGGACTCATCGGAAGATGCTTGTTAGAAGTAGAGATTTCTGGATCTTAATCCAGACTTAGTGCATCAGAGTCTCCATGGGAGGGGTCTGGGAATTTGTATTTTTGCAAGTCCTTGGGAGAATCTTAAAAATTGGACAAGGTTGAAAAACATTGCTTTAGTGCAGCAAAATCTGTGTAAGTACAGGGGGTGAGGATGATTTAAGAGCACAGACTATAGGTGGCAACCACAGAAATGTGAAATAACAGATTCTCACTGAATTCTTTCTGTCTGATCTTGCCCTCTAGCTAAGGGATGTATCTGTATCTGGCTTGGAGTTCTCTAGCTTTTAGTGCCTTGTGATTTATGTACTATTCCTCTCTTCAGGCAGTCCAGGCATTGCTTTTTTGTTCACCTTTAAGGTCTAGCTGTCAAGTTTCAGTAAACTTCTGCTCCACTGAATTCCATTCCCTGAGCCTTTCAGCTCTTGGTAAAGAACTCTTTTTCTCCTATTTCTAGTTTTCCACCCAAGTACACATGTCTGTTTGATTTATTGTTCTCTCACTGCCTCCATTTTATTAATTCATTCAGTCACTAGTTCAACAAGCGTCTATTGTGCCAGGCTGTGGGCGGGCTACAGTGATGAACAAGACACAATCCCTGCCCTCAAGTGCACAGTCTAGTAGGGAGACATGGGGTGTAAACACATAATTAAAATACCAGTGGTGTGCTAAGTGCTATCACAGACATGTATGCAGATTTGTAGGCGCACTAGGAGGAAGTAGTGGAAGGCATCACAGAGGGGTGACTTTTGAGCACAGGGTCTTGTAGTCAGAAAACGGGGTGGGGGGACATTTTAAAGTTACTGTAGGCCTAGCATTGTAGTCCTCACATTCTCACTGCAGCTCAGCTTCTTCCAGGTCTCCTTAATTTCTTTGCTCGTTTGTGGATCTGATGGAGCTAATTGGCATGGCTGAACTAGACTCTCTTGGTTGACCTCTTTCAAAACCTGAGGTGGTTAGTAGTTGATTAACGTCCACGATGCCAAATCTAACAGATTGTCCCACGATCATTTACTGACATTGCCTGACTGAGACTTAAGCACTGAAGAAAGCTTTTTAAAGGCCTTTCACTTTGTCCCTTTGCCAGATGTGTTCTGAGCCATCAGAAGTGGCCTTTGTGCCAGGGTAGGGGGTGGAGGTAGGGGATCTTGTGAGTGGGGAATGGAACAGAAGAATGCTCTGGTATTTCTTTCACAATAAAGACATGGTTTCCTGTTTCTAATGACGGTTTCCTTGGTAGGCTTCTGTACCCCTGTTAGCTGTATGTACTGTTTGAAATTCCCCGAAGTCTTCAGTTGGCTAATTTGAAAAGGTTTAATTTTTTTTTAACAAAAAATTCACAGTTTCTGTATTTTACCAGGGAAACAGATGAAGGACCATTGTGATTAAATTTGTATAGTGTAGTAAGTAGTCATGATTGAAGTTTTAAAATATTTATTGTTTCTTGAAATAATGTTCATTGCAGAAAAATTAGAAAATAAGAGCAAGAAGGAAAAGAAACTATAAAACCATTTCATAATCTTGCAAGCCATAACTAACCACTGTTAATATTTTCGTGGGTAAACATGCACATCTTTCCAATGCATACACAGCAAAAAATTTTACACGCGTTCAAACACATTATTCTTTTTTTTTTTTTTTTGAGGCGGAGTTTCACTCTTGTTGCCCAGGCTGGAGTACAAGGGTGTGATCTCGGCTCACCTCAGTAACCTCCGCCTCCTGTGTTCAAGCAATTCTCCTGCCTCAGCCTCCCGAGTAGCTGAGACTACAGGCACATGCCACCACTCCCAGCTAATTTTTGTATTTTTAGCAGAGACGGGGTTTCACCATGTTGGCCAGGCTGGTCTCGAACTCCTGACTTCAGGTGATCTACCTGCCTCGGCCTCCCAAAGTGTTGGGATTACAGGCGTGAGCCACCTCGCCCAGCTATTTTTCTTTTTTTCTTTTTTTCTTTTTTTTTACCCCATCCAATGACCTATCAAAAATATTGTTCTTAAAATTGAATATACTGTGTAAACCATCTTGTTAGCAAATATACACCTATGGACCATTCATTCTTAGAAAGATGTGTACTTTTGAGTTTATATAAATCAGGCTTATTTTTTAAAAATCAAACTCTACTAAAGTATATAAAACAGGCCAGGTGTGGCTCACACCTGTAATTCTAGCACTTTGGGAGCCTGAGACGAGAGGATTGCTTGAGCCCAGGAGTTCAAGACCAGCCCGGGCAACAAAACGAGATTCTGTCTTGAGAAAAAATTTAAAAACTAGCCAGGCATGGTGGCACGTGGCTATAGTCCCAGCCACTTGGGAGGCTGAGGTGGGAAGATCCCTTGAGCCCAGGAGTTTGAGGTTGCTGTGAGCTATGATCTCACCACTGCACTTCCTCCAGCCTGGGTGATAGAGGGAGACCCTGCCTCCAAAATATATGTATCTACACACACACACACACACACACACACCGTGAAAGTCACCCAAGGATAAACAATTTAGTATATAGCCTTCCAGATTATTTTCTGTATATGTGCAAACATACCTATTACTGTTTTTAAAAAAAACTTTAATTTTTTACAGAATCAGATTATATTATACCTACTGTTCTGCAGCTTGCCTTTTACACGTAATGTATTACATCTCCTGTGGCAATGTATTTGGATTACTTGCCCATTATTATATAGAGTTTTTCATCCTCAGCACTACTGGCATTTTGGGCCGGATAAATCTTTGTTGTGGGACGTCGCAGGTTGTTATAGCAGCATCCCTGGCCTCTATCCCCTAGATGCCAGTAGCACCTCTTCTTCCATGGTGACAAAAATGTTTCCCAACATTGTCACATGTCTCCTGGGGGACAAAACTCTCCTAGTTGAAAGCCACTGATATAGATGGTCTATAATATAAGCATCTAGATTGCTGCCAGTTTGTTTTTTTACTGTAAACAGTAGAGCATAGGATACTCTTACTGATTTTTGTGCACGTGTGTGAATATTATCATTGAGTAAATTCTTAGGAGTACAGCTGCTGAATCAATTTTGATAGAAACTTGCAAATTACTCTAAGAGGATTGTATCATTTTATTTTTCAACTATATCCCAATGATTCCAAATCTCTCTTTACTGAGTTCTAGATCCATAAAACCAACTGTTGATTAGCTATCTCTTCTTATGTGTCCCACAGGTCTGTCCTAAGCTTAACTCTTTTCTGCGACCTCACCAAACACACACCTCAAGCGAGAAACCAGCTCCACCCTACTTTCTTTCTTTCTTTTTTCCTGAGACAGAGTCTTGCTCTGTTGCCCAGGCTGGAGTGCAGTGGCATGATCTCGGCTCACTGCAACCACCACCTCCCGGGTTCAAGCAATTCTCCTGTCTCAGTCTCCTGAGTAGTTGGGATTACAGACATGTGCCACCACACTTAGCTAATTTTTTGTATTTTTAGTAGAGATGGGGTTTCACCATGTTGGCCAGGTTGGTCTTGAACTCCCGACCTTGTGATCCACCCACCTCAACCTACTGAAGTGCTGGGATTACGGGTGTGAGCCACTGCACCTGGCCTCTATTTTCAACCAGTCAGCAAATCCTATGGTCTTCCTCTTAATTCATTCACTTCATTCACCCCTTCTACCACTATCTTTAATTCAAGCTACTACTTACTCTTACCCAGATCTCTGTAGTAGCACTGGACCAACATCTACTCCTTCTGGCTTTTAGTCTTGGTTCCTGACAACTCATTCTCCCAGCAAGGGTGAACTTGCTGCAGTGCAGTGTTAAGTCCTCTGCCCTAGCCCTTTTTATTAGTGATCCCTGCTTCCTCTCCACCATCCACTGCAGCATTGGAGGCCAAGACCAACAGCACCTGAAATTTATCACCCTTGATTGCAAATTTGTATCCATCAGACATGCTTTTTTCCCCTAATAAATGGATATTAAAATTTTGAATGTTTAAAGTACTTTTAATACTACAATTTGACTTTTTTTCCTGTTTTATATATTAGGTTCTATGTAAGGCTTCACAGTAAATAAAGTTATCTCTTATTTTAAAAGGTTCTTTTTCAGAAAACAGTGCTCTGTCATGTCACCTCACCACATATCTTTCATCCCTCAGCTTTAAATCACTCATTCTCCCTTAACGTCCTCTTGTTTCTCTGCATTTCCTGTTCCTTTTAACCCTACTCTCTACTCATCCATCTATTTCCATTTCCTTAGTACCTAGTCCATTTCTTGCCACTTCAACTACAGTTTTTCTCCTGTATTTATCAGTTTATCCTTATTGCATTTGTTGTATATGCACTAATTTGTGCATCATACATACTTTTAAATTTAACCTTGTGGAAAAGAGAGCCACATGAATAAATAAGACAAAGCATTGAACCAAGGGGAGAGGATGTGGGAATTCCAGTCCCAGGTTCCAGCACAGGTGTTAGGGTACAGAAAGTCCTTTTAATTATCCCATCCAGAGCCTGAACTTTGTCTTCTCTTACTTTTATGTGGTTCTGTATAGCAATATAAGTGAATACCTCAGAAACCAGTTGTACTCATTTGGTAAATTGAAACTTCAGAGAGAAATCGTTATCAGCCTTGCCGCATTCCATTTTGGGATATCTTAAATACCAAGGAAGCTAGGGATGCCTAGGAACTTGGGGATCTCTGTCATGGTATACAACATATTGCTATGCAAAATAGGTTTTGGGACAAGCTCTACAGTATTCTACAGGAAGTCAGCTCCAAGCCTGTGGGAAATCATACATAGCAAAATCCTTGGCAAAGAACCATACATCCCCCCACCAACCCCCTGCCTCTATATGGGGTAGTTCTATAACTCTGTAATTAATTTTATTTTTACAGTGGAAAACCACAGAGTAAGAATAATGCATGACCTATTTCTGTTTCTTGCTATTTTAGGGGACATCACCCAGAAGGGCTATGAAAAGAAAAGGTCCAAACTCCTATCTCCTTACAGCCCGCAGACACAAGGTAGGCAATAAAAAATGGTTTCAACTTTTTCAGTATTTTTACACCAAAAAGATGCTGTCTTACAAGACCTCTATCTTTTGTTTGTTCCTGTTTTTCCCTCCCTTTCACACCAGGGGAGAGAAAAAAACGGAAGGAAAGAAAGGAGGAAATGAATCTTAATGAGCATCTGCTGTGTGCTAGGCACTTTTAAAAATACCTAAGGTCATCAGATAATTTACACAGAACTTGGGTGGTAGTGTGTGAAAGACTATGCATAACTGAGATGATTCCATGGCAGAAAATTCCAAGCCATGGAAAAACCACATCGTATTTACGATGGTGCACAAACTGATGAAGAAGAGCAAGAGGGAGGAAGGAAGGACAGATCCCGTATTGAATGGCAACACTTGAGGATTGGGGGCTAAAACCCTAAATGAAATTGTAGATTTATTCAAAGCCAGACTTACTGCTTCTATAGAGAGACTAGCACATTGTTTATATATCAGAAAATCCTGAGTTAATTTCATGCTTAATTCCAAAGGGGTTGCCATAACCTTTGCCTCTAAGCAAGGCTGTCTCTAAATAATCATCATATTTTTAAAGTTACTCAGATTGCGGGATTTCCTTTGATAGCCTATTTCTGCTTATATCACTTTTAGTATAGGGTGTTTTGTCTTTATTTCTGATTTTCTGCAACCTTCAACCAAAGTGTGTTTCTGCAAGCCTGTTCTTTGGGGAACTAATGGCTTTTTTTTTTTTTTTTTTTTACTGAATTATAAATACCATGAGGACTTTGTATCTCTCACAGTTCTCATAGTAAGCTTTGCACGTGGTTTATGGTCTATAAATATTTGTTGAATGAACAGTGGAATAAATAAATAAATAATGGTGGTATACCAATATATTTCTTTGACGTGTTTATTTCCTGTATTGTTCTTGGAAATACCTTCATAGAGAAACTAGTAGGTCAATATACTGACAGCTAATTTAAGATATCTCAATGAATAGGTGTATGTAGAAATGAATTGAGAGAGAAGAGGTGGAAATTGGGCCAGCGACAGCTAATGAAAAGCCAGCGTTTGCTGAGCAAGGCATGACCTAGGGGTTGAGGAGGTTACCTTGATTTTTTTTTATTGTGGATCTGGCCCATGCCTCTGAAGGCCCTGAGATTTACTTGAGTCACTTGGTGTAAAAGCAATAGCTCAACAAGAGGTATAACTGTAAAAAGGACCACAATTTGTTATCCGTGGTCAGGCTACGCAGAAACCAAATCATGTTCAAAAATCAGTTTATTAATTTACTATGAGAAATTTTTTTTTTTTTAAGACAGAATCTTGCTCTGTCACCCAGGCGGGAGCGCAGTGGTGCAATCATGGTTCACTACAGCCTCAGTCTCCCAGGTTCAAGTGATCCTCCTGCCTCAGCCTCCTGAGTAGCTGCAACTACAGGTGTGTGCCACCACACCCAGTTAATGATTTTTTGTAGAGTTGGGGTCTCACTTTATTGCCCAGGCTGGTCTTGAACTCCTAAGCTCAAGCAGTACTGCCACCTCA
Source organism: Nomascus leucogenys (assembly GCF_006542625.1). NCBI lineage: Eukaryota > Metazoa > Chordata > Mammalia > Primates > Hylobatidae > Nomascus > Nomascus leucogenys. The sequence goes on along the minus strand of NC_044388.1, from coordinate 1,548,001 downwards.
GCCTCCCAGAGTGTTGGGGTTATAGGTGTGAGCCACCACGCCTGGCCTACTATGAGAAATCTGTGTGGTCAGCACATTCTTGCCCCATGGGCAAGCCTATAATGGGAACCAAATCATTTGCTTAGTGAGCATGGATTTGATGAATCAGTTGTTTAATTGCAGTAGGCCAAGAGAATGTGGCATATCCCTCCCCCAGTAGGGATGGCCTTGCAGGTGACCTCACAGGGGAAATAAAGGCATACGATGACAACTCCTTCAACTTCCTGATGCCACACTTCCCACATCTGTGCCCTTCCATGATTACTTCCTTCCTTCTGGTTAAAAAGATTATCTGTTCCTCCTGGCCAAGGGCAGTCCTTCTACCCATGCTTCAGATCCCAACCCCTCCTCCTTTTCCCCAAACCTTATACTATCCAATGGCACCAAGGATAGGGCAGTGAGAGCAGTCTACCTGGGTGCAGTCAGTAAGGCACACAGTATCTGTAGAGAACTTAAAAAGCAATGATGGGCCGAGCATGGAGGCTCACGCCTGTAATTCCAGTACTTTGGGAGGCCGAGGCGGGTGGATCACCTGAAGTCAGGACTTCAAGACTAGCCTGGCCAACGTGGTGAAACCCCATCTCTACTAAAAATACAAGAATTAGCTGGGCGTGGTGCCGCACACCTGTAATCCCAGCTACTCGGGATACTGAGGCAGGAGAATTGCTTGAACCCAGGAGGCAAAGGTTGCAGTGAAGCAAGATCATGCCACTGCACTCCAGCCTAGGCCACAGAGCAAGACTCCGTCTCAAAAATAAATAAACAAATAAATATATATATATAAAGCAATGATGAAAACGACAAAAAATTGGTCTGCTTTTTACTAAAAAGTATCACTGTGTGTAGCAATTCTAAACGCTGTAATAAAGGCCTCTCCTGCTGAGGCAGACAGCTGCATTGCCCCCTTGGTATGCCATTGCTGTCAGGTTCTCATCTCTATCATACAGTCATTCTCTGTCTCGTACAGTCACTGTCTCTCAGCCATATTCGTCCCTCAGCAGTTCATTATGCTTATTACTGTCTATTTAAAAAAAAAAAAAATCCAACCTGGTGTGGTGGCTCACACCTGTAATCTCAGCACTTTGGGAGGTCGAGGTGGGCGGATCACAAGGTCAGGAGTTTGAGACCATCCTGGCTAACACGGTGAAACCCCATCTCTACTAAAAATACAAAAAAAATTAGCCAGGCGTAGGTGGTGCACGCCTGTAGTCCCAGCTACTTGGGAGGCTGAGGCAGGAGAATGGTGTAAAACCCGGGAGGCGGAGCTTGCAGTGAGCCAAGGTTGCACCACTACACTCCAGCCTGGGAGACAGAGCAAGACTCTGTCTCAAAAGAAAAAAAAAAAAATTCCTCCATTTACTTCTCAGCCACTTCCATTTTCACCCTCTTTGTTGCCCCTTTCTAATCAAACTGCTCAGAACTGTCTATACTTACACTATTTTCTCAAATGCTCACTTCTCAGCCCATTTTAGTTCCTTCTGGAGCTATTGCCATCTAATCTCAGTAGTATTCAGCACCCTGTCTCTCAAAACTCTTATTTTGAATCTCTCTTCTTATCTTCTTTTCTTTCATTCTTGTTTTTGTTTTGAGCAGGGTCTGGCTCTGTTGCCCAGGCTGGAGTGCAGTGGTGTGATCTGGGTTAATTGCAACCTCTGCCTCCCAGGCTCAAGCGAGCCTCCCGCCTCATCCTCCCAAGTAGCTGGGATTACAGGCATGAGCTCCCACACCCAGCTAATTTTTGTATTTTTTTGTAGAGACAGGGTTTTGCCATGTTGTCCAAGCTCGTATTGAACTACTGAGCTTAAGCAATCCACCCGTCTCAGCCTCCCGAAGTGCTGGGATTACAGGCATCAGCCACCATGCCCTACCCACTCTTCTTATTTTCTTACCCTTCACTTCCTGCTGCTCCTAGTCTTTCTTACAGGCTCATTTTTGTCTGTTAAATGTTAGATTTCTCAAGTTAAGGACCAAGACCTCTTGCCTTCTCACACCGTATCAGTGGTTCTCAAATTGTAGCAAGCCCTCAGAATCACTGGAGGGCTTGTTAATACACAGACTGCAGGGCCCCATTTTCAGGGTTTCTGATTCATCTAGTCCAAGGTGAGGCCCGAGAATAAGCATTTTTGTTAATTTCCCAGGTAATGTTGAGCTTGGTGGTCCAGGGAGCACACTTTGAGAACCAATGCTGTATCTCTCTAGATTATTTTAGCCACACCTGTGACTTTAATTATCATTTGAATTCAGGTAACTCCTAAATATGTATCTTCAACCCAGATCTCTTCCGAGCCCCCATCCATAGATCCAATTGCATACGTAACATCTCCACTTATCATCTCCACTTATATACCTTAAAGGCATCACCATTTCAACATATCCAAAATTTAAATTTGTGACTTCTGCACCCTGCCTCTACCACCATTACTAACCCCTCCCTGCATGCATTCCCCAGAAAGCCAACTACAACATCCAGCCTGCTCCTGTGCTTCTAGTTTTCCCTTCTGAGTGAATACAACCCACGTTCATAAGCCCAGCAAGTTACAGGCTTAAAAGTCACCCTCAACGTCCCTATCTTCCTTCCCTTCTTTTGTTACCAAGCCCTATCAGTTTTCTGTTTCTTCTTGAGCCAGTTCTGGTAAACTTAATTTTTTTTTTTTTTTAAATGAGACAGAATCCTTGCTCTGTCGCCAGGCTGGAGTGCAGTGGTGCGATCTTGGCTCACTGCAACCTCCACCTCCCAGGTTCAAGCGATTCTCCTGCCTCAGCCTCCCAAGTAGCTGAGACTACAGGCATGTGCCACCACGCCCAGCTAATTTTTGTATTTTTAGTAGAGACAGCGTTTCACCATGTTGGCCAGGGTAGTCTCCATCACTTGACCTTGTGATCCACCTGCCTCGGCCTCCCAAAGTGCTGGGATTACAGGTGTGAGCCACTGCGCCCGGCCAAACTCAATTTTTCTAGGAAATTGTTTTGTTTAGTTTTCAAAGTTATTTATAATATTCTCTTTATTTTTAAACCCTCTGCTTTATGTTGCTTGTCTCCCCTTCGCTCTCCTCCTCTCTTGTCTGTCTTCTTTTCTCTCTCTCTCTCTCTCTGACAAATCTGTGGATTTGTCAGTTATCCATGTAATTCTGTCAAGTTTTGCTTTATATGTTTTAAAGCTATGTTATTAGGTACATTCAAATTAAGAATTATCATCTTCCTTGTAAATTGATGCTTCTTTCATGAGTAACTGTGTTTGTCCCTATGGTGTTTTTTATCCTAAGGCTTTAAAAAACAAATCTAAACATAGTTATTAGGCATCTTAATTCTCTTAAAGGACACAAGGACTTTAGAATGCTTTGATGTTGATCACCACCACGACTTCTTTTTTTTAATTTTTTCGAGACAGAGTTTCACTCTTGTTGCCCAGGCTGGAGTGCAATGGCGTGATCTCGGCTCACCACAACCTCTGCCTCCCCGGTTCAAGCGATTCTCCTGCCTCAGCCTCCTGAGTAGCTGGGATTACAGGCATGTGCCACCATGCCCAGCTAATTTTGTAGTTTTAGTAGAGACAGGATTTCTCCATGTTCATCAGGCTGGTCTCAAACTCCTGACCTCAGGTGATCCACCCAACTCAGCCTCCCAAAGTGCTGGGATTACAGGTGTGAGTCACCATGCCTGGCCATCCACCACTTCTTATCTTACATTTTAGTATCACCTTTATTTTCATGTGCCTTCAACTATCAGTTACTGTTTTATGTAGTTAACAATAGTTACTATCCATTTCTTTACTATTCCTTCTTCTACCTCACTCTTTCTCAGGTCAGTTTCCTCCTCCTTCTTCTTTTCTTTTCTTTTTTTGAGACAAGGTCTCACTCTGTTGCCCAGGCTGGAGTGCGGTGCTGTGATCTTTGCTTACCGCAGCCTCCATGGACCTCCTGGGTTCAAGCGATTCTTTTTTTTGAGACGGAGTCTCCGTCTGTCGCCAGGCTGGAGTGCAGTGGCCTGATCTTGGCTTGCTGCAACCTCTGCCTCCTGGGTTCAAGCGATTCTCCTGCCTCAGCCTCCCGAGTAGCTGAGATTACAGGCGCCTGCCACCACACTCGGCTAATTTTTGTATTTTTAGTAGAGACAAGGTTTCACCATGTTGGCCAGGATGGTCTTGATCTCTTGACCTTGTGATCCACCCGCCTCGGCCTCCCGAAGAGCTGGGATTACAGGCATGAGCCACCGCGCCCAGCCCTGGTTCAAGCGATTCTTGTGCCTCAGCTTCCCCAGTAGCTGGGATTACAGGTTTGTGCCACCACACCCAGCTAATTTTCATATTTTTAGTAGAGACGGAGTTTCACCATGTTGCCCAGGTTGGTCTCGAACTCCTGGCCTCAAGTGATCTGCCTGCCTCAGCCTCCCAAAGTGCTCAGATTGCAAGCATGAGCCACTATGCCTGGCTCAATTTTCTTCTTCCTAAAGCACATTTTTTAGTAGCCAAATACTTTAGTGAGGGTCTCTCAGTGGTAAATTCTTTCATTTTGTGTTTTTCACTTTATTTGACCATTTTGTTCATTAACAATGTCCTTCCCAAAAAGGGGTGGATTGTAGGGTTGGGTAATTTATGTTATATAGATTCCATGTCAAAAGAAGAGATTACCCTTTGGCATATTTACCCCGTATATCTTTGTAAATTTTGAAGGAAGCCATTTAATTTGACTTTTTTTTTTTTTCCTAAATAGAGAGAAGGTCTCACTATGTGGCTCAGGCTGTTCTCGAACTCCTGAGCTCAAGTGATCCTCCTGCCTCCGCCTTCCAAAAGTGCTAGGATTACAGGTGTGAGCTACCACACCCTGCCTAGTTTGACTTTTTAAATGGCATTGGAATGCAAATTTAAGCTTTATTAAACTTTATTAAAGTTCAGTAGAGTCAGACTGGGTTCAGTGGCTCACACCTGTACTCCCCGGCACTTTGGGAGGTCGAGGTGGGCCTGAGGTTGGGAGTTCGAGACCAGCCTGACCAACATGGAGAAACCCCATCTCTACTAAAAATACAAAATTAGCCAGGCATGGTGTCGCATGCCTGTAATCCCAGCTACTTGGGAGGCTGAAGCAGGAGAATCGTTTGAATCTGGGAGACAGGTTGCAGTGAGCCGAAATTGTGCCACTGCGCTCTAGCCTGGGTGACAGAGCAAGACTCAGTCTCAAAAAAAAAAAAAAAGGTAACATTCTCGCTACTTTTTATTTATTATTATTATTTTTATTATTTTTGAGACAGAGTCTTGCTCTGTCACCCAGGCTGGAGTGCAGTGGTGTGATCTCGGCTCACTGCAACCTCCACCTCCCAGGATCAAGTGATTCTCCTGCCTCAGCCTCCTGAGTAGCCGGGATTACAGGCATGTGCTACCACACCTGGCTAATTTTTGTATTTTCAGTAGAGAAGGTTTCACCATGTTGGCCAGGCTGGTCTCAAACTCCTGACCTCAAGTAATCCGCCTCCCTTGGCCTCCTGAAGTGTTGAGATTACACCTGAGCTACTGCACCTGGCCTAATCACTAGTATCTTTTTAAATAAAAAGTTAATACTGCAACATTTTATTACTGGGATTATTATGTGCACATGCTCCTTACCTAAAAATTTAATGAGTGATTTTTTTTCTTTAAAAAAAAACATTAGAGACAGGGTCTTGCTATGTTGCTCAGGTTGGTCTCAAACTCCTGGGCTCAAGCGATCCTTCTACCTCAGCCTGCTAAAGTTCTGGGATTACAGGTGTGAGCCACCTCTCCCTGCCTTGTGAATGATTTTTTTGTGTGTGTGGAATTGATCTGTAGTTATCTTGGGTTGCATATTTGTGTATATTTTATATTTCTTTTCTCAAATGTTACATAAATCTTTAAAACAGGACTTCAGAAAAAATTAACAGTGTGACAGGAAATATGGAAGATAATGCAAGTTTGAGGAAAATATTTGAATAGTAAGTAATGGAGTGCTTGCTTTGGCAGTACATATACTAAAACTAGAACAATATAGAGATTAGTATGGCCCCTGTGCAATGATGACATGCAAATTCATGATGCATTTCATCTTTTTAGAACATTAGACCCAAGTAACATGTCATTGTGTAAGGAAAAATAACATGCAAAAAATAAACCGATAAAGGAAGTAGTAGAAATTTAGTATGGACAAGTTTGGTTAATATTAAGCATGGCTGGCTGGGCTCAGTGGCTGATGCCTGTAATGCCAGCAGTTTGGTTGGCTGAGGCAGGATGATCACTTGAGACCAGCCTGGGCAACATAGTGAGACATCATCTCTACAAAAAAATCAAAAAATTTGCCAGGTGTGGTGGTGCACACCTGTGGTCCCAGCTACTCAGGAGGCTGAGGCAGGAGGATTGCTTGAGCCTGAGAGGTTGAGGCTGCAGTGAGCCGTGATTGTGCCACTGCATGCCAGCTTGGTTGACAGAGTGAGACCCTGTCTCCAAAAATAAGAAAAACTAAATTCAGTAGCATTATAGGGATTAGGTTCTAAAGTCACTGTATGGCAAAAATCTGCTTCAAAATTACCCTAAAAAATCACTTAAACCTCCCAGCATTGGAACTGACAGTTGTTTCTTTAGTTAAACAAGACCCATACCTTATCTGGTATTTAAGGGCCATGCTGTCTTAACAATAAATTAAAATTTATAAGATTATAGATGAAAAATTCAGGGCCTCAAAACGCTCCCACTTTGAGAGGCATGAGAGAAATGAAGATACGGCAGATTCACACCTCCCATCTCCTCATTCTGAGCTGTCTGCTCTTTGAAAGGAATGGCCCACAGAACATCTTTGAGTAGTTGGAAGCCACTGTGGCCAAGTATAAAGCTTCCCAAATGCCTCAATTAGCAGACTTCCAGGGAGAAGCGGCCAGGAAATTGACTCTTTCTTTTGGCCCAAAGAATTGAAGTTTCAAACCACACGCATTCTAACTTCTCTGTAAGTTAGTCACTCTTGGCCACTCTTGGAGTTGCAGGAAAATGGAATATTTTGTGTAGAAAGGCACCCTGTGCTGGTCCTGTGTTCCAATCTTTAAGATACTTTGGATACAAGTAACTGATAATTCCAGCTAGCTTTAATAGAAAAAGAGTTCATTCTAAAGTTACAGGGGTTACTGACAAAATCTAAGGACAGTATGTATTTACTGAGTGCCTACTGTGTTCCAAATACTGTTTCGACACCAAGGAGACAGCATGGGACAAGACACTGCCCAGAACCTACCTGGCTTGCTCTGTCACTCTACTTAGGGGTTTGTTCAATTAGGGAAGTCCTGGAGAGGCCCTCCTTGACCAGCCCTATAAATAGTCCCCACTTCCATTATCTGAGTTGCATTTTAAAAGAGCTGTCTTTGGCCATCCCATAGATTGTGGTCTGTTTGTGTGTCTTATTCACCTACTGGAGGAACATTATTTTTTATTTTTTTTTTATTCTTCATGTCCCCAGTTTCTAGCTTTAGTGCCTGATATATAGTAGATGTTTTATAAATGTCTGCAGAACTAAAAAGAAAGAGCATTTAGGATTTCTGGCATTTTCTTGAGTAAACATCTATGAAGATAAAAGTGTTAGGTAATACAAGAAGCAGGGGCCGGGCGCGGTGGCTCACGCTTGTAATCCCAGCACTTTGGGAGGCCGAGGCGGGCGGATCACGAGGTCAGGAGATCGAGACCACGGTGAAACCCCGTCTCTACTAAAAAATACAAAAAATTAGCCGGGCGCGGTGGCGGGCGCCTGTAGTCCCAGCTACTCGGAGGCTGAGGCAGGAGAATGGCGTCAACCCGGGAGGCGGAGCTTGCAGTGAGCCGAGATTGCGCCACTGCACTCCAGCCCGGGCGACAGAGCGAGACTCTGTCTCAAAAAAAAAAAAAAAAAAAGAAGCAGGGCATTCTACACGTTGTAGAGTGGTCTCTTGTAGATTGATCCTGGCAACTTGTCTCCACCCTCAATAGATCTTTTAATTTAGACCTACTAAAACCTCAAGAGGCTGTGCAGAGTATATCAATTCTCAAATGATATTTCTAGCATTTCTTTAATTTTTAAATGAAGTTGGTGCATCTATTTTAAATAGTACTACAAGATTTATAACAGAAATGAGCAGAAAGAAAAGGAGAGGCAGGATACTGCTCATTTTGTTTTGTCTTACTGTATTTGAGATTATTTGTGACCTTTGTGTATTTGATTTTCTTCCTTCATCCTGTGACTTGCTTCCGTCTTTCACTTCATTTTTGAGGTGAATTGTGTTTATCTCCTGCTTCAGAATAAGATCTTACCTTTCACATTTTCTTTCTTGACCTATATGTTTCTGCATTGTTTTTTCCCCCAGACTCCTGCCTACTTATTTTTTAGGGATAAATAGTAAGTTTATGAAGATAGTTATTAATATTTGTTGATGTTCTTTAGCTTGTCTTGATAAGAAGTTCTGGTGACCCAAAGGTTTTTCCCAAACGTGAATTCCTTTTGTGATTGCTGCTTACTGTGCTGAGTGGCAGTCCGTGGTGTTCCAGTTCCTATAAGTACACTGCACTTGGCAGCTGCTCCGTGCCCCTTTCATCACAGTTCTTCTAGGTTCAGTCCTGCCTTTGAAGTTGTTCAAGGGTGCACGTGTGACCAAGTTAAAATGAAACAAAGGAAAACGCTTGTGTTTTATTCTCTCTCTCAAGCCTCTAATAATGCCTCCTGGAGTAGTCTGTAACCCTGTTTTCCTTAATGTCCTTGTGTAAGTATATGAAGATAGTGAGAGGCACACATTTTTGCATACAACTTATATGAATTGGAGATACACAAATAAGCAGGATTTTTAGGTAAACTTTAAATGGCTATCTCAACATTTTTGTGTTTATTTTTCCCAGCCAGCTACTATTATCGGTGGAGGTGAGGAGACAGACAATATCTTAATTATTTATTTTAATTAAAATACTAAATGCTTGCAATATGAAAGACCAAGGACCAGTTACTATAGGAAATACAAGATAATTAAGGCCAGCCTCTGACCTCAAGTTATTTACACCATAGCAGGAGAGATGACAGTTACACAAATGAGGATCATAAAAGAGAGTAGAATAAGTACTGTAAGAGAGCTCCAAACAAAGTACCGTGGAAATTCAAAGGGACGTGAACTTAAAACCAGTTTTTGAAATCAGGAACAGCATTTTGGAATGCCACAGAACATTTCCAATTACAAATACTCAGTAGGCAATGTGCCTCTGTGTATGTATGTATGCATAGGGTTTGAGGAGTGGAATTATTTTATCTGTCTCATTTTGATTTAAAAGTTCCTTCCCAAATGAGGCTCATAGCATAATGGAAAGAACATAGAATCTTTTTTCCAGTCCCCGTTCTGCTTTCATTTGTTTGGTTTGAATGGTATTAAAATCACTATGAATTGGAGCACACGTTGCAATTATATCTGCCCCCATATATCTCATCAGAAGGAAGTCCAGTATTTTCCTCTTGGGGCTTCTTTTTACTCCTAAGTTGTCTGAGAACCCTCAGGGATTATATAGGCAGTGCAAAAGGAGAGGTGGTAGATCCAGCTTTCACACCCAAAGGGGAAGGATCCCCACAGTTTGCTGTTTGCTTTCCATCATCTCACCGAGTGCTGCTGAAAAACTGGTCCTCACTGTGTGACCAGCCAGTAATGCTGAGCCTGTTCCCTGCATCAGCTACTCTGATGCGTTATGGAGGAGGAGCCAGGTACTCTGCTTGGACTCCCGGAGCAGAGCTCCTGATGTTGGCTCTTTTAGCCTCATGCACTGTCATTTTCCTGATGTCAAGTGGCCGAGGAAGCTCTGGGTCAGGATCTGTTCAGACACCTACCACTTTACAGACCCGGAGCTCCCAACCCACTCTCCTTACAGAGTCTACCCCTGGAAAACAGGCAGGTGGCCCCTTTTCCAGACATCAGACACCAGCACTCTCATTCCTCTCTTGCCTTCTCTAGGCGGTGAGGTTAATCACCGACCCTTCAAAGGCAGACTTTCATCAATTACTCATAGCTGCTCTAGCCTTTCAATCAAGGTACATTTACCCATCCTTCTTGGATGGTGTGGGAGTGAGGGCCCTATAATGATTCAAGGTGATTATTGGTTCCCTCTCACTGTGGAAAAATCTGTGACGAGCATCCTGCTTCGTTAATAGTATCTATCACATGGTGCTGTTGTGAAGACATAATGAGATGGTAATAGGCAAGAGCCATGGAAATATTATTATCATTGATATTCTGTCATTTCCTGTAAATCCCTTCAAAGGCTGCCCACTCGGCTTAGGACAAGTGACCTGATGCCACTTTTCTAGTCCAGTGTCATTTTGTAACTCTCCACCCTTTTGCTGTATCTTTAGCGTCACTGGTCTTAGACTCGCCAAGGCTTTTCTCCCTCACTGGGATTCTACAAACACCATGCTTTTGAATAAAGTGGCTTTTCCTTCTCTCTGCCTAGTTAAGTTTTGCATCACTGTCTCCTTTCGACATTCATCTTCCCTGAAACTCCAATACAAGTTAAATCCTCATTATGTGGGCTGGGAGACCCTTGTTCTTTTCCTCCTTAGCACGTATCACAAGGTCAAAGGTATACACAAGGTGACCACTTGTTTAATGTGTTTCTTCTCTGGACACTAGCACCAAGAACAGTGGGCATGTCTCCTCTGTTCAACTCCCAGAAGTTGAACTATTAGGTTCCTTGGTTCTCAGAGCCCATCCTGTTTCACTCTGTTACTCTTGCAGGTGAGAATATCTGTTAAATCGTAAGCAGAATTAAAAGATAACATGTGGAGGCTGGTGGCTTCCTTCCATCTTCCTGAGTGGAAGTGTGTAGTTTTTTGCTACTAAATACCATTTTTTTCAGATTATCATCCTTACCATATTCGAACAATAGAAACATATTAGACTCTGATGTATTTTTCTGCCAAGGAACAATAAATTATATACATATTGATCATTGAGAAGGAAGGCTTTATGTTTTTGAACCTAAAATGTGTACTTTTTATTGTTACTAAATCTTTTAACTTCACTATTTAAACATAATGGTGACCTCTAGTGGATATTCTGCATAACAGACTGAAAGATCAGAAACCCCCGAACTGAAGCTCTTGCTTTGTAATAATCAGCAAGTTGTCTTTTCTTCGGATCTCTGTTTTATTCTGTGCTAGAATTTAGAAGTCATAAAGAAGACTTAATCTGTGAGTCTGGCAGCTTCCATTCCAGTATGTATTTGTATTGTCTTTTAGAATTACTTTGGTTTTATGCGTAATTCATTCTATAAGCAGAACAATGAAATTGTAAAGAAATAGAGTACCTCAATCCAAATACCTTTGGGATTTTTATGTCCCACCTGACCCTTATAATTGTATATAAATAGTTTTTACATACAGTTATAATTATATTGTGTACATAATATTTTGTGTTCTTTTATCACTTGGCATTACTTTATTTGGACTGAAGTATCTGCATAGTCTACATATTTTTCATTTGTAATGGCATATAGTATCTCATTATGTTGATACATGTAGTTAAGTTTCATCTTTGCTTTTGGCTTTTCCTTACCATGTCAGTGAAACTGTGTATATCTTATTCAAAATACAGGAATCTGTATTTTAGCACCCCAGGTAATTTCTGAGATCTAGTTGGAGTGTGAAACCGTGGTCAGGGAATGATTCACCTTGAGGCAGCATCTTGCCTGCCCAGCTGACATTACATATGCTGTTAAATAATGCCCTGCTGTCCTCCCTTGCCCCCATACTCCTTCCCACCTCTTTTTGATGAGGCCTGAGGTACAGGTTGAGTAGCCCTTATCTGAAATGCTTGGGACTAGAAGTGTTTCAGATTTCAGATTTTTTTTTTTTGGGGAATATTTACATTATATACCAGTTGAACATCTGAAATCCGAAAATTGGAAATTAGAACTGTTTCAAGGAACATTTCCTGTGAGCATTAGACAGGAGCTCAAAAAGTTTTGGATTTGGGTATTTGGTGTGTTCAACCTGTGTGTTGTTTTCTGCCTCCATTCATGATAAATCACTACCCTTGCAAGTGAGCCAAGGTGGGAATAAGTCTCCACAATTTTTTTTTTTGGGGGGACAGAGTGTTGCTCTGTCACTCAGGCTGGAGTGCGGTGGCATGATCTTGGCTCACTGCAACCTCTGCCTCCGGGTTCAAGTGATTCTCCTGCCTCAGTCTCCCCAAGTAGCTGAGACTACAGGCGCGAATTTGGGCAGGGCTAATTTCGGTGATTATTTTGCTCTATATGGTTGCCAACTGAGGTCATTCAGTGGTTGTCTTCCCCCTCACCTAGTAGATGGGCTGCTCTGGACAGTCTAAGATGGCTCATTCACATGTTTAATGCCTTGACAGGGCAGGTGGATGGCTGGGCTCAGCCGGAACTATTGACTAGAGCCTCAACACATGGCCTTTCCAGCATGCTACCTGCTTTTTTTTTCTTTTTAAATGATGTAACATTGTCATTATGAATCTCAGTTCCTGTAATACTTTGATGCCATCAGTCTTTACTGGGGTGTGTGGCACTGTTGCTTGTACTCCCCAGACTGCTGCTTTGAGTCTTTTTTTTTTTTTCCTTAATTTTTTTGCTTTATAGGCCGATTCTCAGCTGGGGTCTGGAGCAGTACATTTGCTATGTAGGTGACATCTTAATATATTGGGCATTTAATTTGCTATGTGTAAGCTGCCTTGCTGGGCATAACTGGGTGCTATTTCAGAAACTTAAGCCTTAAAGAAGGAAATCCTGCAATATGTGACAACATGGATGAACCTGGAGGACATTATGCTGAGGGAAATAAAGCAGTCACAGAAGAACAAATACTGCATGATTCCACTTATATGGGATATCTAAGAGAGTCAGGCTCATAAAAGCAGAGAGTAGAATCGTGGTTGCCAGGGGATATAGGGAGCGGGAAATGAGACATTGCTGTTCTGCAGGTATAAAGTTTCAGTTATGCAAGATTAGTAAGTTCTGCTTTATAACATCGTGCCTTATTAATACTAATAAGATTAATACTACTGTATTTTACACTCAAAATTTTGTTAAAAATGTACATCTCGTTAAATTTTCTTATTGTAATTTTTTTTAAGAAACAGATTTGGAATTAATCATTTGAGATAAAAAGGCAGGAAAACATCAGAACTTAGTGTTTTTCTGTTTATTTACCCCATCCCCATATTCTTGTTAAGACAGTAAATTTTGGGAGGGCAGAGTATGGGGACAGGGCAGGGTCAGTGATGAGTCCAGTTGGAAGAGGGGCTAATAGACTTGACTTGAAGCTGTGCTTGCATAGTCACCCTGTTTTTGCTTGTATTATGTTTATCTGGAGTGACTGACGGTATGGTAGCGAAGGCTCTCCAAGCTATTCGTTGTCTCACTGTTTAGGATTGGGGGTCATATGCAGTCAACTCCCCATCACTACTGCCTCTCCTTGGAGAGGAGTGGAATGGCCTTTTAATTTACATTTGTCTTCTTGCTATTCCTCCCCTGTCAGCCTGTTGACATTTAAGGCCCTAAGATGATATTTTTTAGTTTGGATGTCTTTGCATCATATTTATGTATTTGTATTAAAACTCTAACCCTTTACTGTAGATGGGGTAGTAGTACCTAGCTCAGAGTATTGTGAGAATATTTAAAGTGCTTTAGAAAATGTTAGCTATTACTGTTACTGGATAACCATCTTTTAAACTTCCTTTTTTAGAAACTGATTCAGCAGTACAGAAAGAACTTAGAAACCAGACACCTGCTCCATCTGCAGCTCAAACTTCTGCTCCCTCTAAGTACCACCGAACTCGATCTGGGGGAGCCAGGGATGAACGATATCGATCAGGTGAGGAGAAGCCGCAGAATGGCCAGCTGAATCATTTTCCTCACAGTAGTGTGAACTGTGTATCCTGAGAGCTTCTAATACTTGTTTTTTTTTTCCCCTATGAGGCACCAACAGTTTTATATTAACTCATTCACCAGTCATTTATTTTGTACCCTACTGTGTGTCAGGTATAGTAGGTACTCAATAATTTGCTGGAAATGGAACAGCACATAAGACTGTTTCCGGCTGGGCAACGTGGCTCACACCTGTAACCCCAGCACTTTGGGAGGCTGAGGCGGGCAGATCACTTGAGGTCAGAAGTTTGAGACCAGCCTGGCCAACATGGTGAAACCTCGTCTGTACTAAAAATACAAAAATTAGCGGGGCATGGTGGTGGGCACCTGTAATCCCAGCTACTCAGGAGGCTGAGGCAGGAGAATCACTTGAACCCGGGAGGTGGAGGTTGTAGTGAGCTGAGATCCCACCACTGCACTCCAGCCTGGGTGACAGAGTGAGACTCCATCTCAAAAAAAATAAAGACTGTTTCTGCCCTCAAGGAATGTAACAGTTTAAGAAGAGAGCCAGACAAGCATACAAGCACAAAGGTCATGTGAATAAATAAGTAAATAAGAAAGTGGAGGGTTGGGTCTCGTGGGTGGTACTAGGAGAGCTCAGTGGATTCTATTAGAAGAGGCAGGCCCTTATGTGTTTGCCAGAGTTGTTGCATAACTAGTCTCTCTTAATTGATGGAGCTGAAAGAAAACTCACAATGAAATTTCAAATTAGTTATTTCTTCTAACCCAAAAAGTACCCACAGGAAGGGAAGGAGCAAGGTGTGCCTGTATGGCAGCGGGAGCGTGCTCCTGCTTGCACTGTGCTCGGGACTGGCAGCCAGTACCAGGTGTGTGGCTTTAATAAGCAGAGGAGCGACTGGTAGATCCCTAGAGCACGTGTGGTGCAGCGGGCCCTTCCGATGCCCACTTCCTGTCCACTGCACCAAGAGTAGTCTCTGCAGCACATTTCTTGTTTTAAGAAGTGGCCGAATTAAGCAAAAAGACTAATGGGGATATTATTTATTTTCTTCAGATGTTTGTCTTCTTTGTACTGACCAAGGTTGCCTTAACGTTTTCTTGAACTGAAAAACACAGTCTATATCACATCCTATCAAAAACTGCTTTAGAGAAAATGAGAAAAGGACACAGTTGAAGAGCTACATCAGCTATTTTGTGAGCTGATTTTACTAGATACATATTTTCACACACAGAAGGAGAAAAGGATGAGAAATGTTGTCAGGGGAAAAAAAAATAGAGGTTGTAATTTTATACCTAAACTGGTCTTGAGTGATAGGAGAGGCTTGCTCAGAGAACAAGACATCTAAGCTGAGTCATGGCAGACAAACAAGAGTTAGCCAGGGAAATAGTGTTCAGAACTTAGAATGCAGGGGTCAGAAAGAGGTGGGAGTTGAGGCTAGAAGGATTACTAGAGACCAGATCTTGTGGGATCTTGAATGCCACTGAAGGATTTTCAGCAGAGCAGTAACATCATCAGATTTGTATTTGTTCCAGTAGCTCACTCCAGCTGTAGACTGGAGTGCCTGGCACAGGGCCTTCCATATATAAGAGCTAAACAGATATTTTGCAGAAAGAAGGGAATAGAAGTATTTACTAGTAGGCTAGGGTGGTGGCTCACATCTGTCATGCTAGCACTTTGGGAGGCCCAGGTAGGTGGATCACTTGAGGTCAGGAGTTCGAGACCATCCTGGCTAACACAGTGAAACCCTGTCTCTACTAAAAATACAAAAAAAATTAGCCGGACGTGGTGGCGGGTGCCTGTAGTCCCAGCTACTCAGGAGGCTGAGGCAGGAGAATGGCGTGAACCCAGGAGGCAGAGCTTGCAGTGAGCCAAGATTGCGCCACTGCACTCCAGCCTGGGCAACTGAGTGAGACTCTGTCTCAAAAAAAAAAAAAAAAAAAAAAAAAAAGACACATAGTGGTTACTAGTTAAGGAATGGATCAGAGAAAGGGAGGGCTGGAAGTAGCAAAGCATTCAGGTGCTCCCCTTTGTTGCCAATCACCTAAGCCTGATTTTCCAGCCACCTAGTGTTGCCTTTTGAGGCTGGAGCCCAGGTTCAGCAGCAGCATGTTCCAACCTGTCCAGAAGGGTTTTTAGCCTTCACAGCTTTCATCCCTGGCCTTCTGGGAGTGTGTGTGTGTGTGTGTGTGTGTGTGTGTGTGTGTGTGTGTGTGTGTGTGTTTTATTTTTAACCTTCCTTTTTCTTTGTTTTTACAGCATGTAATAAAGGATTATTAAGGATCCAAAAAGGTGATTTTCAACATTCTATATCCAAGCCAATCAAATGTAAAAAAGTTTTTTGTGAGCTTATTTAGTACTATAAAATTTTGAGCTTCACCTGTTAAAACCCAGTTGTGATCTGTAGTCCCTGCTCTTTTGCACCATTGCTTTTTGATTATCCCAAGTATTAGAAAGTGTATGCTGTGGATCAGATACTAGTCAGCTGACTGTGGAGATTGTTGGTTAGGTGCAGCTGTACTAGACAGTTTGTAACAATTGTATGTTCCTCTCACTGGGAGTTTTTCTGTGTGTGTGTGTGTGTGTGTGTGTGTGTTTTAAAGGATAGTAGCAAAAAGTAGGCCAGAACGAGGTGAAGTAGGGGAGAAAAAGTGATTTAAAAACCCTAAAGATATTGAAAGCTATGAGGGTCCTGCAATCCTATCAGGAGGGGAATGTAAAAAGAGGATGCAAGCATGGACTTTGGGTGAAAATCAAAGTTTTCAGTATATTAGGAATTGTTCAACTAAATAACAAAAGAAAGCTTAGGATGTGAAAGAAATTGAGTCTCTGAGAATTCTGACTTCTCCGAATAAGAAGAAATCAGCAGGGGTGGCTCATGCCTGTAATCCCAGCACTCAGGGAGGCCGAGGCAGGAGGATCGCTTGAGAAGAGACCCGCAGCCCCTGCAGAGGTGGAGCAGATAAGTAGTGGAGGTTGATGGGAGCTGAACTTACATCTGTTTGCTACTGCAGTCATAGAAAGGGTTACATTTACATGTCATGTGCAAAAATAGCTGAAGAATGTAGGGTATGTTTAATAAAAGTTGCAAGAATTCAGAATAAAGTGATGGCTACATAAGAAGGATTTTATATTAATGCTGGTAAGTGTAATTATAAAACCCTTTCTGATTTGATGGAGGCTTATTAACACCTATAACATTTCAACCAATCATAATCAAATCTAAATAGACTTAGTGTTCACATTTCAGACACAGTATAAAGAACTTACCTTTATTCAGAGTTTAGATTATCTGACCTGATTCCATTCTTTGTGCTTTAGCCAAGAGGGAGCTTAATTTCAAGTATACTACCTTATTAGTATATTTCTTTTTCCTGTACATCCAGGCATGATGCACCTCCCTGCACACACGTAGTATGGTCTCAAATGTAGAAAACACAAATGAATGCCTGAGATGGAAAGTGATCTTATTGTAAGTCATTCTGATTCCCTTGATGTTAATCTCTTGAGAAGTTAGGTACCTCAAACAAAGCAACAAAAATAAAACAGGACATTAAGGGAGTATTCGTATTACCTTATTCAGCTCAAACATGAATACTGGAAAATGATACCTGGCTTCCACATGCTTCTGGGAGAGATGTCCAAAGTCACTTGTGTCTGGGAACTAAAATCCGGAAGTGACTTCTTTATCAAATTTTAAGATGAATTGTGTGGTGTTCAGTGAGTCAAATTCAGTTAAGAGAGCTGCCTGTTCTTATCAATAAGAGTCTTTTCTAATAGATAACTGAACATCTCTTTTTGACACTGGTGTATGGATCAAGGTTTATCATGTTAGAAAATAGTTGGGTGGCTTGATTTGTTTTGTAATCTGTTGCTGTGAATGCCTGTGACAGAGAAAAACATGCTCTGTAATTACTAATTATCGAAATGTTACAGGCCTTCTAAAGTTTTCTTTTTTTTTTTTTTTTGAGACGGAGTCTAGCTCTGTTGCCCAGGCTGGAGTGCAGTGGTGCTCTCGGCTCACTGCAAACTCCGCCTCCCAGGTTCACGCCATTCTCCTGCCTCAGCCTCTCCGAGTAGCTGGGACTACAGGCACCCGCCACCACACCCGGCTAATTTTT
Organism: Nomascus leucogenys; assembly: GCF_006542625.1. Lineage (NCBI taxonomy): Eukaryota > Metazoa > Chordata > Mammalia > Primates > Hylobatidae > Nomascus > Nomascus leucogenys. The sequence continues at coordinate 1,530,012 of NC_044388.1, read as the reverse complement.
TGTATTTTTAGTAGAGACGGGGTTTCACCGTGGTCTCGATCTCCTGACCTCGTGATCCGCCCGCCTCGGCCTCCCAAAGTGCTGGGATTACAAGCGTGAGCCACCACGCCTGGCCTCTAAAGTTTTCTTAATGTGAGTAATTCCCTAGCTTTGTCCAGTTTGCCATTACATGTTTCATGTCACATATAAAAATACTTTTGGAAATGTACTCTTTTTAATTAATAAATGTGAGAATTTGATTTGCTGTTGTCTGTTACTTTCTTAGTAGAAGTGATTAATCATTTTCTAAGACAGCTAGGAATCATTTTTCCTTCTAATATAAGGAGGACATTTTTCTCATTTTTAACATACCTAAAATCAGAATGTTTTATACAAGATGGCATCATAGATTCGATTAAATATGCAATCATGATTCAACTAAGTAAATTCCGAGGACACTACAATTGTATAATCAGTATAAATACAGTATAAAATTATTTCATTTCAGAGCTAAAAATAAGTTGGTAATGTCTTAAAAGTAATAGCCCAACAGTTTGGCAATATCTTTAAAATTTTAAATAGTCATGTTCTTTATCCAGAAATTCTACTTCTAGGAATTCATTTTATATAAACAATCGTGTGCACAAAGATATATACATACATATACAAAAATGTTTGTTGTAGTATTGTGTATAGCACAATGGTTATGGAAGGATGTACAAAATCCTTTTTTTTTAAGACAGGGTCTCACTCTGTCACTCAGGCTGGAGTACAGTGGCACAATCATGGCTTAGTGCAACTTCTAACTCCTGGGTTCAAGCAGTCTTCCTGCCTCAGCCTCTGAAGTAGCTGGAAGTACAGGCACATGCTACTGTGCCAGGTTAACTTATTTTATTTTTTGTAGAGGTGGGATCTCACTTTGTTGCCCACGCTGGTCTCGAACTCCTGGTTTTAAGCAATCCACCCGCGATGGCCTCCCCCAAGTGCTGGGATTACAGTGGTGAACCATTGTGCCCAGCCCAAAATATACTTTTTAAATAATAAAGGCAAAAGGCAGTATGTAGCATATAATCTGATTTTTTATAAATATGTTTATACTTATAATTGTAATATTTATAGCATTATTATGTTATAATAATATAAACATATGCTACTATGTTTATAGACATGGAGACCTGGAAAAATATATACCAAACTATTGAGGCAGGATTATTTTTGGGAAGTGGTGGGTCTAGGGAAAGTTATCACTTTATCATTATATATGTTTAGATCTTTTTGCAATGTGTATTTTTTTCTACCTTTTATTATAGTAAAATAACAAAATTTATGTGTATTGTAAATTTTAAAGATAGGTTTTAAGATTTTAAGGTCTTAATTATTGTTTATTTTATTTTGTGTTATGTTATGTTTTTTTTTTGAGACGGAGCCTCACTCTGTTGTCCAGGCTGGAGTGCAGTGGTGTGATCTCAGCTCACTGCAACCTCCACCTCCCGGGTTCAAGTGATTCTTCTGCCTCAGCCTCCCAAGTAGCTGGGATTACGGGCACGTGCCACCACACCTGACTAATTTTTGTATTTTTAGTAGAGACGGGGTTTCACCATATTGGCCAGGCTGGTCTTGAACTCCTGACCTCGTGATCCGCCTGCCTTAACCTCCCAAAGTGCTAGGATTACAGGTGTGAACCACTGCCCTCTGTCTATTATTATTATTATTTTTGAGACAGAGTCTCACTCTGTTGCCCAGGCTGGAATGCAGTGGTGCTATCTTGGCTCATTGCAACCTCTGCCTCCTGGGTTAAAGTAATTCTCATGCCTCAGTCTCCCGAGTAGCTAGGATTACAGGCACATGCCACCATACCCAGCTAATTTTTGTATTTTTAATAAAGTTGAGGTTTCCCTATGTTGGCCAGGCTGGTCTCAAACTCCTGGCCTCAAGTGATCCACCCACCCTTGCCTCTCAATGTGCTGGGATTACACATGTGAGCCACCATGCCTGGCGCAGTTATTGTTCTTGATGACTTTTACTCTAAGTATGGATTCTTCTGATTTAATGCTGGAAACTAAATGCAGTACTAACTCGCTTTGCCACCCTAATTGTGAACTTTTCTGTCTCTGTCCAAATCTAATCTCTGATCTGGTGATGGCTGGCACTGGCACACCAAGATCATTTTATTTCTGATATATTCCTCATGCTGTAGAAGGTAAGTTGAATTCAGTTCAGCAAGCATTTATTGTAGACTTCCTATAATTTGAGAAAAATGTTAGATTGATAGAGAAGCATAGATGAAAACAGGAGTTTTTCTTGTTTGTCTTTTTTTTGGGGGAGGAGGGTGGGGGACAGGGTCCTGCTCTGTTGTCTAGGATGAAATGGAGTGACACAATCTCGGCTCACTCCAACCTCTGCCTCCTGGGCTCAAACTATCCTGCCTCCTTAGCTCGAGTAGCTGGGACTACAGACAAACCCTGTCATGCCTGGATAATTTTTGTATTTTTTGTGGAGACAGGGTTTCACCATGTTGCCTAAGCTGGAGTTTTTTGTTTTTTTTTCCCCCCAATACAAAGTACAGAGGTGACACAGAAGAGAGAGACGGGAAGGCATACAGTGTCAAGAATGGGCTTCAGAATGGAGATGGTGATGTCTGAGCCATTTTGAAGGATGGATAGTTATTTGGATATTCCAGGCAGAAGAAACATAATTTATCAAGGCAAGGGAATGTGAAATGGAAAATTAAAATATCCCCTCCTTTTCCTCTCCACCCTGCACAGAGTAGTGCCCTAATTAATGTTGTGATATCCTATTTCAGAAGTTAGTCATTGCTGCCTCTGCAAGAGGTCAGTACCTTAGAAATTAAGGAAAAATGGCACGACTGCTTGTTGGCTTGCAAGGAATTCCTTGAACTATACCTCTCTGCTTTATGACTCAACCCACCCTACACATCTGCCTTTCATTCACTCTGTCCCTATCTGTCTGTCTATGGAAAAGTCCTAACAGGTAAGGGCACTTGGTCTGAGTTCTGGCCCTGGTCCTTAAAGCCCAGCTGTGCCACTCATGGATCATATGCTAACCACTTTGTAAAAATAAGCCAAGAATAGGAGCAGCTGGCCGGGCACGGTGGCTCACATCTGTAATCCCAGCATTTTGGGAGGCCGAGGCAGGTGGATTGCTTGAGGTCAGGAGTTCAAGAACAGCCTGACCAAACCCCGTCTCTACTAAAAATACAAAAATTAGCCAGGCATGGTGGCGTGCGCCGGTAGTACCAACTATGCGAGAGACTGAGGCAGGAGAGTTGCTTGAACTCAGGAGGCGGAGGTTGCAGTGAGCCGACATCGCGCCACTGCACTCCAGCCTGAGCGACAGATCGACGCTCCGACACTCCATCTCAAAAAAAAAAAAAAAAAAAAAGAATAAGAGCAGCTACTTTGAAACTAAAAATAACATATTCCACTTAATCTTTTTGGGAAAGGTGAGAAAAGAAATGTTTCAGTGTTATCCTTATCTTGGTGGTAAAAGTGTTATTTCTTTTGTTACTAATGAGATTGGACATTTGGAGATATGTCTACTGGCCATTTGTGCTTCTGTAAACTACCTGTCCATTGCCTAAGCCTATTTTTTATTTTATTTTATTTATTTATTTTTTTGAGATGGAGTCTCGCTCTGTCGCCCAGGCTGGAGTCCAGTGGCCCGATCTTGGCTCACTGCAAGCTCCGCCTCCCGGGTTCACGCCATTCTCCTGCCTCAGCCTCCCGAGTAGCTGGGACTACAGGCGCCTGCCACCACGCCCGGCTAATTTTTTGTATTTTTAGTAGAGATGGGGTTTCACCATATTAGCCAGGATGGTCTCGATCTTCTGACCTCGTGATCCGCCCGCCTCGGCCTCTCAAAGTGCTGGGATTACAAGGCGTGAGCCACCGCACCCGGCCCCTATTTTTTTTTTTAAGTTGGGTTGTTCTTTTTCCCCCCACCCCTTACTTGCAAGGGCTTTTTTTTAATCCTAAAGTTACTAACATTTAAATTGTACCATAGGTATTTGCCAATGCAGATGGACAAGAAAAATCAGTAAGAAGTGTAAGAATTAGAAAAGTAAAACAAATGTATTTACAGTTTATATGATAATTTATCTAGAAAACTCGAGAATCAATGACAGAATTGACTTAAAACAATTTAGTCAGCAAGATATAAAATGAGTACAGAAATCAACAACCTTAACATATGCAAATAATAAGCAGTTAAAAGATACAATAGTAGAGCAAACTTCATTTACAAAAGCAATAAAGGTAAAATATATTTAGGAATAAACTTAAGAAATGTCTAAAACCTTTATGAAAAAAACTTTAAAACCCTGAAAGACAAAAAAGTAGACCTAATAAGTGGAAAGACATCCCTTGTTCTTAGGGCAGTTTAACACCATGAAGACGCCAGGTCTGTCTCAATTACTTTATAAATCTAATCTAATGCCAATAAAAGCTATCAAATTTATTTATAGAGTTAGAAAACTCATTTTTGCAGTTCATTTGGGAAAATAAACATACAAGAATAGCTAAGAGAATCCTGAGAAAGAAAAGCGACAAGGAGTGACTACATACTAGATATTAAAACATCCTATAGAGACTGTAATTAAAACAGTTTAGTATGGCACACAGATTAGAAGGTAGACCATTGGAATAACAAGTTCAGAGCTAGACAGGCGTATATCTGGGAATTTAGTATACAATAAAGATTACATTACTAATCACCAGGACAAAAATGTACTTTTAAATAAATGACACTAGGACAGCTGGAAAAACATTAATTAGCTCCATATTTCACACCATGTATAAGCATAAACTTCAGGCCAGGTGTGGTGGCTCACACCTGTAATCCCAGCAAGTTGGGAGGCCAAAGTGGGCAAATCACTTGAGGTCAGGAGTTCGAGGCCAGGCTGGCCAACATGGTGAAACCCCATCTCTACTAAAGATACAAAAAAATTAGCTGGGTATGGTGGTGAGTGCCTGTAGTCCCAGCTACTCAGGATGCTGAGGCATGAGAATCACTTGAACCTAGGAGGCGGAGGCTGCTGTGAGCTGAGATTGTGCCACTGCAATCTGGCCTGGGCGAAAGAGTGAGACTTTGTCTCAGAAAAAAAGTATCAACTTCAAAAATCAGAGATCTATATGTAAAAAAGAAACCATATTAAGTGCCAGACGAGCCCATGCACTGTGGCTCATGCCTGTAATCCCAACCCTTTGGAAAGCCGAAGCGGTTGGATCACCTGAAGTCAGGCGTTTGAGACCAGCCTGGCCAACATGATGAAACCCCATCTCTACTAAAAATACAAAAAATTATCCAGGGGTGGTGGTGGGTGCCTGTAATCCTAGCTACTCAGGAGGCTGAGGCAGGAAAATCGCTTCAACCTGGGAGGCGGAAGTTGTAGTGAGCCAAGATCATGCCATTGCACTTCAGCCTGGGCAACAAGAGTGAAACTCTGTCTCAAAAAAAAAAAAAAAGTGCCAAATGAAAACATCCCAAAACTTTCCTATAATCCAGCCTATAGAAAGCCTTATAGAAAGGCTCAGAATGCAGATGTAATTTTAAAAACTACATAAAATATTTTTGTTGTGGTTAAAAAAACACGTAAATTTATCCTTTTGACAGTTTTTAAGTATACATTACGGCATTGGTAACTGTATGCATGTTATTGTACAGCAGATCTCTAGAACTTCTTCATCTTGTGTGACTGAAATTCCATACCTGTTGAACAACAACTCATTTCCCCTCCTCTCAGCCTCCAGCAACCACCATTCTATTTCCTGCTTCTGTGAATTTGAGTATTTCATATAACTGGAATCATGCAGTATTTGTCTTTTTGAGATTGGCTTATTTTACTCTGCACAGTGTCCTCAGGGTTCATCCATGTTGTAGCATATGATGGGATTCTCTTATTTTTTTAAGGCTGAATAATATTTCTTTGTATGTATATACCATATTTTACTTATCTGTTCCACAACAATGGGGATTTGGTTGCTTCCACATCTTAGTTATTGTGAATAATGCTGCAGTGAACATCAGTGTACAAATATCTCTTTGAGATCCTGTTTTCGGTTCATTTGGAGATATATCCAGAAGTGGAATTGCTCGGTCATATGGTAAATCTATTTTTTTAATCTTTGAGGAAACTCTGTACTATTTTCCTTAGAAGCTATATCATTTTGCAATCCCACCAGTGGTGTACAAGCATTCCAATTTCTCCAAATCCTCTTCAACACGTATTTTCTGATTTTTTGATATAGAAAAAAATTCTAATGGATGTAAGTAAGGTATGGCCGTTCTGGTGGCTGTGAAGTAGTACCTCATTGTGGTTTTGATTTTCATTTCCTTGAAGAAAGTGATGTTGAGCATCTTTTCATATGATTGTTGGTTGTTTATCTTCTCTGGAGAAATGTCTATTCAAGTCCTTTGCCCATTTAAAAACTTGGGTTAATTTTTTTTTGTTACTGGGTTATAAGAGGTCTTTATTTTGGATATTAACACCCTACCCAATGTATGGCTTGTAAATATTTTCTCCCATTTTGCAGGTTATCTTTTTATTCTGTTGATTGTTTCTGTGATGTGCAGAAGTTTTTAAGTTTAATGTAGTCTTATTTGCCTGTTTTTGCTCTTATTGCCGTGTTTTTGGTGTCGCGTTCAATAAATTGTTGTCACATCCAATGTCATGAAGCTTTTTCCCTCTATTTTCTTCTAGGAGTTTAGTTTCCGGCCTTGCTGGTTAGGTCTTTAATCTATTTTGAGTCAGTTTTTGTATATCATGTTAAATAAGGACCCATTTTTCATTCTTTTGCATGTGGATATTCAGTTTTCCTAACACATTTGTTGAAGAGACTATCCTTTCCTCATTGTGTAGTTTTGGCACCTTTGTTGAAGATCATTTGACCTTCTATGTGAGGGTATATTTCTGGGCTCTCTATTGTTCATTGGTCTTCCTGTCGGTCTTTATGCCAGTACTGAACTATTTTGAATACTGGAGCTTTGTAATCATTTTTTTAAAAAATAGGGACACAATCTCACTGTGTTTCCCAGGCTGGTCTGGAACTCCTGGGCTCAAGCGATTCTCCCCGCTCAGCCTCCCAAAGTGTTGGGATTACTTGTGTGAGCCACCATGCCCATCCTGTAATAGTTTCGAAATAAGGAAATATAGGCCGGGTGCGGTGGCTCACGCCTGTAATTCCAGCACTTTTGGAGGCCAAGGCAGGTGGATCACTTGAGGTCAGGAGTTCAAGACCAGCCTGACCAACATGGTTGAAACCCTGTCTCTACTAAAAATACAAAAATTAGCTGGGTGCGGTGGTTCATACCTGTAATCCCAGCTGTTTGGGAGGCTGAGGCGGGCGTTCACAAAGTCAGGAGTTCAAGACCAGCCTGACCAACATGGTGAAACCCCATCTCTACTAAAAATACAAAAAATTAGCCAGGCGTGGTGGCAGGCACCTCTAATCCCAGCTACTCAGGAGGCTGAGGCAAGAGAATCACTTGAACCCAGGAGGCGGAGGTTGCAGTGAGCTGAGACCATGCCACTGCACTCCAGCCCGGGCAACAGAGCGAGACTCTGTCTCCAAAAAAAAAATACATATATATATATCTCACACACACACACACACACACACACACACACACACACTAGCTGGATGTGGTGGCACATGCCCATAGTCCCAGCTACTTGGGAGGCTGAGGCAGGAGGATCACTTGAACCGGGAGGCAGAGGTTGCAGTGAGCTGAGATTGCACCATTGCACTCTAGCCTGGGCGATAGACCGAGACTCCATTTCAAAAAAAAAAAAGAAATACGAAGACTTCAGCTTTGTGCTTCTTTTTAAATATTATTTTGGCTATTTGGAATCTTTTGAGATTCTGTGTAAAAAGTTTAGAATTGTTTTTTCTATCTCTGGAAAAAAAATGCCATTGGGATTTTGATAGGGATTCCATTGAATCTTTAAAATGCTTTGGACAGTAACGACATTTTAACAATATAAAGTCTTCCAGTCCATGAATGCAGGATCTCTTTCCTATGTCTTCTTTAATTTCTTCCAGAGATGTTTTACAGTTTTTAATGTACAAGTTTTTCACCTCCTCAGTTAAATCTATTCCTAAGTATTTTGATGTTATTATAAGTGGCATTATTTTCTTAATTTTCTTTTCAGGTAATTCATTGTTAGTGTATAGAAACACAACTGATTTTTTTTTTTTTTTTTTAAAGAAACAGGGTCTCCCTCGGTTGCCTAGGCTGGAGTGCAGTGGTGTCATCATAGCTCACTGCAGCCTTGACCTCCTGGGCCCAAGTGATCCTCTTCTTCAGTTTTTCTGAAAGAGTTTGAGAAAGATTTACATTAATTCATATTTAAATGTTTGATAGAATTCTCCAGTGAAGCTGTCAGGTCCTGGGCTTTTCTTTGTTGGGGAGTTTTTAGTTACTGATTCAATCTCCTTACTAGTTATAGATCTGTTGAGATTTTCTGTTTTTTCATGATTCAGTCTTGGTAGGTTTATGTTTCTAGGAATTTATCCAATTTTTTGTAGATTATCCAGTTTGTTGGCAGGTAATGATTCATAGTAGTCTTTCTTTTTCTTTTTCTTTCTTTCTTTTTTTTTTTTTTTTTTTTTTTTGAGGAAGTTCTGTCTGTCACCCAGGCCAGAGTGCAGTGGCGCGATTATGGCTCACTACAGCCTCAATTCTCCCGCCTCAACCCCACCCTCACCCCCAGCCCTGGGTAGCTGGTACTACACGAGCAGACACGCCCATGCCCAGCTAATTTTTGTATTTTTTTGTAGAGACGAGGTGTTGCCATGTTGCCCAGGCTGGTCTCGACCTCCTGGGCTCAAGTGATCTGCCCACCTCGGCCTCCCAAAATGCTGAGATTACAGGCATGAGCCTCTGTACCCAGCCCATAGTCTCTTATAATTCCTTTTATTTCTGAGGCATCCAGTTGTAATGTCTCCTCTTTTATTTCTTATTTTAGTTATTTGAATCTTCTTTTTTTTTTCTCAAGAAAGCTAAGGATTTGTCAATTTTGTTGATCTTTTCAAAAAAGCAAGTCATTTGTTGATTTTGACCCTATTTCTCTGTTCTCTGTTTCATTTAATTCTACTCTAATCTTTATTATTTCTTTCCTTTTGCTATTTTTTGTTTGTTTGTTTTTGAGACGGAGCCTTACTCTGTTGCCCAGGCTGGAGTGCAGTGGCGTGATCTCAGCTCACTGCAACCTGCGCCTCCTGGGTTCAGGCAATTCTCCTGCCTCAGCCTCCTGAGTAGCTGGGATTACAGGTGCACGCTACCACACCTGGCTAGTTTTTGTATTTTTAGTAGAGATGGGGTTTTACCCCGTTGACCAGGCTGTTCTGGAACTCCTGGCCTCAGATGATCCAGCTGCGCTGGCCTCCCAAAGTGCTGGGATGACAGGCGTGAACCACCATGCCCAGCACCTTCTGCTAATTTTGGATTTTGTTCTTTTTTTAGTTCCTTATGATGTAGTTTGGTTGTTGATTTGAGAAATTAATTCTATAATAATTTTTAAAAACCCATCTTTTGCATGGTTTAAAAAAAGCCATAAACAATGTCAAAAAAACAGATGCCATACTGAAAGAAAATATTTCTTTCTTTCTTTTTTTTTTAAAGATAGAGTGTCAGTCTGTTGCCCAGGCTGGAGTGCAAGTAGTGTGATCATGGCTCAGGCAGCCTTGACCTCCTGTATTCAAGTGATCCTCCTGCCTCAGCCTCCTGAGTAGCTGGCCCTAGAGGCACATGCCACCACATGGCTAATTTTTTATTTTTTGTAGAGGTTGTGTTTTATTATGTTGCCCAGGCTGGTCTTGTACTCTTGGGCTCCTGCAGTCCTCCCATTTTGGCCTCCCCAAATGCTTGGATTACAGGTATGAGTCATCACACCTGGCCCGAAAATATAAGGAAAATTAAACAGAGAAGGCTGATACAAAAAATGGCCAAGTGACATGAACATTCACTTCACTTAAAAACAGACAACATAAAATGGCCTTTAAGTCCTCTGTAAAAATGTTTAATCTCACTAATGATCAAGGAAACACAAATTAAAACTATACTAGGATATGAATTCTTAGCTGTCAAGTTAGCAGCAATCAAAAAGCTAGACAACACACTCTGAAGGTTAGGTGGTGGGGCAGTAGGTATACCTGTACATTGCTAGTAGTAATGCAGTGTAGTAAAAACTGTTTTGGGGGAGGAATTTTTCAAGATGTGACAAAATTTAACACGTATTTGCTTTTTTATTTAGAATTCTCTCTTGTCAGAATTTACTCTGAAGGTAAGCCTTGATTAGTGTAAAAATATATTTGCAGGAGGCTATTTGTTGCATTATTTTTAACTGTAAAATATTAGAAACATCTACATGCCCAGACATAGGATAATAGTTGAATAAACTGTGTACAGTAGTGTACTCTACAGCTGTGAAAAAGAATGAAGAAAGCTGATGGAGAATGATTTCCAGGGTATATTGTTAAGTGGAAAAGCAAAGTGCAAAAAAATACAATATGCTTACTTTTGTGTATGAAAGACAGGGAAATGAAAAGATACACATGTCTGCTTATTTGTGTAAAAAATAGTAAATATGTATGTATCTACTACCTATAGCAAAGGTGGGTGGGATTGGGGCAGAAGTGATTGTTCAGATAGTAATAATTCTTTAAGCTAACTTTTTGGTATAGTTTTGAATTTTGAAACATGTTAACTTTTAATCAGCAAGATTGGGAAAGACTTACAGAATATAAACAAAAAAATGAACCTAACTATGTGAACTATATAACCACATCGAAGCAGGAAAGGATGAGAACTAACTCAAACAGCTTTTGACCATGATACTCTAACTATATGTCCTCAGTCTAAAGGCCAAAAGGACTACAAATAAATACTGAACACTAGTTAGAAGATTTATTTTTCATATTGACGTAAGATAGCAATTTTTGGCTGGGTGCAGTGGCTTATGCCCATAATCCCACCACTTTGGGAGGCCAAGGCGGGTGGATGGCTTGAGCCCAAAATTTGAGAGCAACCTGGGCAACATAGTGAAACAGCATCTCTACCAAAAATACAAAAAATTAGCTGGGTGTGCACCTGTGGTCCCAGCTACTCACACGAGTTTGAGGTGAGAGGATTGCTTGAGCCTGGGATGTGGAGGTTGCAGTGAGCTGAGATCATGCCACTGCACTCCAGTCTGGGTGACAGAGTGAGATCCTGTCCCAAAAATAAAAAATAAACAATTTTTAAAATGTACTTTCTGTGTATGGTAGGATTAAGGAATGAGTAAAATATATTGAGAATATTGTTTCATCCTATTAGAGAGGGGAATTATAAGTGGAAAGAGGGAAAATTAGAATGATGTTGAATTGGAAATGGAGGTATTAATATGAACTCATCATTTTAAATATAGTTAGAAACAGATGTAGTTATATGTGTATGAATTTCTTGATCCACCAAAAGGGCTTAGAAAAGATACCCCAATAGCACTGAGTACCCCTGCTTCTAAGATCTTGGTTTTTAAATACCATTCATTTTTCACTAAAAGGAGACACTTTTCCTTGAAGAAAGGTATAATTCTAGGTGTGGAGCAGGAAAAGTACCTCATGAGCATGGAATATCTTATGTCATAAAACAACTGCTCAAAATGATGGAACTGTGTCCAAAGGACATAAGAACCAGTATGAAGGGAATCCTATTGGCCAAGTCTGCCAAAATAGGAGCATCAAAATAATGATAGTAACAGAATAGTCATGGAATGAAATGAGAATCAGTGGGCTCATAGTGATATAAATAACTAAGGGAGAAAGGAAAACTTTTTTTCTTTCGAGATGGAGTCTCGCTCTTTCATGACCAGGCTGGAGTGCAGTGGCACAATCTTGGCTCACTGTAACCTCCACTTCCCGGGTTCAAGCAATTCTTGTGCCTCAGCCTCCCAAGTAGCTGGGACTACAGGCATGCACCACTGTGCTCAGCTAATTTTTGTATTTTCGGTGGAGGTGGGGTTTCGCCATGTTGGTCAGGCTGGTTTCGAACTCGTGACCTCAGGTGATCACCCTCTTTGGCCTCCCAAAGTGCTGGAATTACAGGCATGAGTCACCATGCTGGCCAGGAAAGCTTTTTCTTATAATAAATACCAACTAATAAATATAGAAGAAATGGTGGAGCTATAAAATTATCGTATTGTAATTGTTATTATCATAATTGATTCCGTGCTCACTTCAGCAGCACATATACTAAAATTGGAACGATACAGGGAAGATTGACATGGCCTCTGAGCAAGGTGACACACAAACTCGTGAAATGTTCCATTAAAAATAAAAAATATTTTTTAAAAAATGGCTGGTGCGGTGGCTCACACCTGTAATCCTATTCACTTTTGGATGCCAAGGCAGGAGAATCCCTTGAGCCCAGGAGTTTGAGACCAGCCTGGGCAATATAGGGAGACCCCATCTCTATTCAAAAAAAAAAAAAAGTTGATTCCACCAAGAATTATCAATGGATGCTAAAACTAGTGAGTTGAAAGGTTGACAAAGTATGTAACATTTACATAGTCTCAAAAGTATCCTCCCATGAATTACTTATTAATTGCAAACGGAAAAATGGTAAGTTTACAATGAGTTTATTTAGCAGACACCATAGTCACCAAAGTAACCAACTTTGCAATTACAGTTATATTACCATAGTGGAGCAGACACCTCCTGACATCATGTTTTGAGAAAGACATTATTTCCGGCTGGGCGTGGTGGCTCATGCCTGTAATCCCAGTGCAGCATTTTGGGGGTTGAAGCAGGAGGATTCCCTGAGACCAGTAGTTGGAGACCAGCCTGGGCAATGTAGTGACACCCCATCTTTACCAAAAAAGAAGAGGACAACAAATTATTTCTATGGTATTTCTGCCAATTTGCATAACCTGAAATTGATTATAAGGAAATATCAAGCAAGCCAAAATTAAAGAACATTTTACAAAATAACTAGTCTGTACAAAAATATCAAGATAATAAAAGAAAAAGTAAGGCTGAGAAACAGTTCTGGATTATAGGGGAATCAAGAGACAGGACAACTAAATAGGATTTCCTCTAGTAGATCCCAGATCAGGAAAAAAGGTGGGAGGGAAAACCTATAGCGGACATTGTTGGTAGACTATGTTGGAATATGGATTGTGGGTTAGATAATAGTTTGTATCAATGTTGAATTTCTGTATTTTGGCTGGTAATCCCAGCACTTCGGGAGGCTGAGGCGGGTGGATCGCTGGAGCCCAGTTCAAGGCCAACCCTGGGCAACATACATAGCAAGACCTCATCTCAAAAAAAAAAAAAAAAAAAAAAAAAAAAACCAGATTTTCTGGGGTTTGTTGTTTTGTTTTTTTGAGACAGAGTCTTGCTCTGTCGCCCAGGCTGGAGTACAATGGTGTGATCTCGGCTCACCGCAACCTCCGCCTGCTGGGTTCAAGTGATTCTTCTGCCTCAGCCTCCTGAGTAGCTGGAATTACAGGCGCATGCCACCATGCCTGGCTAATTTCTGTATTTTTAGTAGAGACAGGGTTTTACCGTGTTGGCCAGGCTGGTCTCGAACTCCTGACTTCAAGTTATCCGCCCACTTAGGCCTCCCAAAGTGCTGGCATTACAGGTGTGAGCCATTGCACTCGGCCAATTTTTCTGGATTTCGAATAATATCCTGGGGTTATATAAGAGAAAATCCTTATTTTTAGGAAATATGTTTGAAACATTTCTGGAGAAATAAGTACATATACTTTGATCTCAGCAGATTTTGTAATTAATTCTAAGAAAATAATTGGACATGTGCTAAGGTGAAAATACTGAATTATTCTATGAATAGTTTCAAAAATTTGGAAATAACCTAGTATCTGAGAATAAGGAGTTGTGTAAGTAAATCATGGTACATTCATGCAGTGAAATACTGTGCAGCCCTTTAAAGTTATGTTGTTGGTCTGTATTTACACAGTGAGGTGTTTCTGCTTGTATTAGTGGAGGTTTTTTGGTTGCAAGAAACAGAAGCTGGCCGGGCACGGTGGCTCACGCCTGTAATCCCAGCACTTTAGGAGGCCGAGGTGGACAGATGACAAGGTCAGGAGTTCAAGACCAGCCTGACCAAGATGGTGAAACCCCATCTCTACTAAAAATACAAAAATTAGCTGGGCGTGGTGGCGTGTACCTGTAGTCCCAGCTACTTGGGAGGCTGAGACAGGAAAATGGCTTGAACCCGGGAGGTGGAGGTTGCAGTGAGCTGAGATTGCGCCACTGCACTCCAGCCTGGGCGACAGGGCGACATTCCATCTCAAAAAAAAGAAACAGGTCAACTTACATAGGCTACCTTAAATAGCTGAGGTAGGTCATAGAAACAAATCAACATTTGAGAAACCCCTAGAAAGGAGAGAGAACTCTGGGAATCTCAACCTTGAAGTTTAAAACCTTCCTCCTTTCTAGGGCATTGTCACATTGTCATTAAAGTGATTCCATTTTAGGACCTGCAGTTTCTTGATTCAGAGTTTAAATTAAAAAAAAAAAAAAAGGATCTCATTGGTCTAGCTCTTATGTATATTTACTTCACAGAGAGGTATGGAAGGATAGTTTGTGTGTGGATTAGGCCCATCCCTAGACAAAAGGAAACTATTTTTTTGTGACTTAGGAAGCTACCTCAGCTGTTATCTGCCTCAGTAGGATTTTGTAAGAGTTTTTTTTTTTTTTTAAAGCAGAATACAAAATACTGTGCACAGTATGATTCAATTTTGTGGAACTGTAGAGTGAGCTTTGGGGTGGGGGTAGAAAATGAAGAGTTTTGTCTGGATGTGTTAATTTTGAGATTCCTATTAGACATTCAAGTAGAGAGCTGAAATTTTTTGTGCCCAAAGTGGCAAACAAGTAACATCTGCCCTTATGTTTTTTTAGATCAAAATCAATCCTTCTCTTCCTGTGGCATAGAACTGAGAGGTCTCAACCAAGTTTTCTTTCAGTTAAGAAAATCCTAAGCTTCTTTTCTTGAAAAATAATGAGTGTTCTCCAGCCACCTGCACAGCACTCATTCCATTTGAGGCAGGGTTTCCTGCTTGGCACAGATGCATGTTAGACTCAGTATTCTGTCCCCACCCACCTCCCCACATCTCTGTCAACTCTTTGTCTGGTATGTTAAGCAGTCACACATCATTCTGGACTTCATTTTCCTCCTCCATAAAATTATCCTTGGCTTCTTTTATTTTTGTTTTTGATTTTTATTTCTAATTGGTCTTAATCAAATTATAAATAAAAATCACCTGAACATCCCCTTTACTTTTTTTTTTTTAAACAATTGAGGCAGTGATAGTTCAGCTCACAGTGGTAAACACTTTTAAGAGCCGGAAGCTAATAAATGCAAATGTTTACTTTTTCAGATATCCACACAGAAGCAGTTCAGGCTGCACTGGCAAAGCATAAAGAACAGAAGATGGCTTTGCCCATGCCAACCAAAAGGCGATCCACATTTGTTCAGTCTCCTGCAGATGCCTGCACACCTCCTGGTAGGTTTATCAGAGCTTTTTCTCTCTGACAGTTACTACCTTGATGTTCCTGAAATAAGTTCTGCTTTTTCTTTTCTGAGGTAAGAACCAGAATCTTCTCCCCACCATTAGAGGAATGTAAGAGAACACTCTGAGGTGGCAGATTTTGCTTGTCATCTCGTAAACAACACACAAAAAGATGCCTTAAGAGTAAAACTATACAAAACTAAACAAAAAAACTTTCCTTCTGAATTTCCTGTCTTCTTTTTTTTTGGCTGTAATCCCCAAACTTATGTAGTCATAAATACAGGCCAAAGCTTAGGCCAAAATCCTGCTGTGTTAAATAGCCAGTTTCATTGTCACCCAATATACCACCTGTAGTCATATATTTAATTCATTTGTACTCCTAAACCAAATGCTTCGTCTCTGCAGCAGGCATGAGAATAGTTGAACTTGGGACAAAAGTTTTTGTGTCATTAACAATTGTGGAAGAGCAATCATGCAAAGTTGTAATGGACCTGCAAAACATATATAAGTGTGTTTATGTGTGTGTGTGTTCATGTATTTTGTACACATTTATATATTTTTTAAGAATCTACTTTTTATAACGGGGTCATGAGATCAGTGGGAACTAGGTATCTTCATCCCATCCCTGTTCACCAGACTTGAATCCTTATGCTCCCTAAGGTAAATTTAAGAGTTACAACTTCATATTTGAGGAATAACTAGAAACAATCTAAGTTGTCTGGTCTGTTCAGAATCTTTCCCAAAGTTTTTTAAAACCTTAAAAAAATTTTTTTTAAACTTCTCTAGTGGAAGCTCAAAAAAAATTTTTTTTTTAGATCAAATCCCAGACAAGATCTTGATATAGGCCTTTGAGACTAAACATAGTAAATCTATTTCAGAGCCTCAATATAGTGTTCTCTTTCTACTTTCATGTTACTGGTAATGAAATCTTTGAGAACAAACTTCCCCATACTTTTTTGGCCTAAACTACTTACTACGTCTTTGGGGAGATTCCTAGGTTGCCTTGTGGTTGACTTTGATTCACAGCTGTCAAGTTGTTGAGCTGTTCATACTGATCCTATTCCCTGATCCAGATTAATATTAATAGTTTTCTTCTCGGTTTTGGCTAACTTTTCAGAGCATTTGGGTATGCTGTGGGCTCATTAACTGTGTGTGCTTTTTTTCTTCACATCTGTGGTGTCAATATGTTTGAAAGAGAAATAGCTCTGTGGCTTCAAGTGTTTCTCAGAATGTATCACAGGATACCTCTAGCTGGCTATCACAGTAAGACAGTTTGTGTCTATAATGGTGCATACCTCAAACCTACTCATTGAAAATCTTGGATGGTTTCCTTTCCACATTAGTGCAGCACAAGTTGGGTCCTCATGGACAAAGGGGGCTCTCAGTTTAGTAGCTATTCCTTTTTGGCAGATTACACTGCAGTGTGGCTGAGGGTTCAGTTGCAGTAAATGGCAAAGGGTAGGGAGCAGCATGACATGTAGTTCTTGGAAATAATCCCCTCCAAAGCTGTATCAAAGACATGCAGTTTCAGAGTAAATAGGCTGCCCTTATGGCTTTGGGTGAAATGTGAGAATGCAGCAAAGGACCTTGAAAATGCTCAGAAGGAGTAGAAACCTTTTTTATCCCCTTTTACAAAAGTCACTGCCTGAGGGGAATTCACCAACTCTAGAAACAAATCGCAGCTGTTCGTTGCTGAATGAGACTGTAGTCCTTTGAAATTAACTACAGGCCTCTGTATTTCTAGACACTAATGTTCTCCTCTGTCTGCAGCCTTGAAGTTGTGGCCTAATGTTCTTGATCATATTACGTGTTTTATACATAATAATTTCATGATTCCAAAGATTACAGTCCTTTCTCCTAAGACTTGTATTCAGCAGAACAGAGTAATAAAAAGGTTCTGTACCCATTTATCTCCTGTTCTGGGGATCTCTGGATAGTATTTGAGAAGCCTTCATGTGCTGTGAGGGACATCTGTGTTGTCAAATAGAAGAGGAATTCTCTCACTACAAGGGGAAACACTGAGCACACCCTGCGTAGTGATTTCTCACACAGCCCCCACATGGGATGTCTTGATGCTGTCATGCAACAATTACACACATGCCTAAGACAAATACTTTGCTCTAGTGAGGAAATGTGGGAAGAACTCTTATCATAAGGCTTTCATTAGCCCCTTTCATTTTAGGGAGTAGAATTTGCTCTTCCCACATTAGGAATTGATTCCATTCTCTCCAAGATCTTAAGAACTACCAATTGGCTGTTTCCAATGCCTAGTTGTAGTTTAATCCTACATCAGTATCTCCCAGAACTTGTTACAGCCTAACCCAGCGATGTGGAATAGGTTTTGTCTCGCATATGTACTCTGATAGCCACAGAAACACTGAAGTGTAGAAGAATGCCGAGGCTGTGTTCAAGGGAAGGGAGGAGGAAGAAAATTTACATTAATCATTGCCATTTAAAAGCTTTAAAAAAAAAATCAGCTTCTGGCCAGCTACCAAAGTGACCTAAAGCCGGGTGCGGTGGCTCATGCCTGTAATCC
Source organism: Nomascus leucogenys (assembly GCF_006542625.1). NCBI lineage: Eukaryota > Metazoa > Chordata > Mammalia > Primates > Hylobatidae > Nomascus > Nomascus leucogenys. Next base: position 1,511,965 of record NC_044388.1, on the reverse strand, counting down.
CAGCACTTTAGGAGGCTGAGGTGGGCAGATCAGGAGGTTAGGAGTTCGAAATCAGCCTGATCAACAAGGTGAAACCCTGTCCTGGCTAAAAATACAAAAATTAGCCGGGTGTGGTGGTGCTGTAGTCCCAGCTACTCAGGTGGCTGAGGCAGGGGAATTACTTGAACCTGGGAGGCAGAGGTTGCACTGAGCCAAGATCGTGCCATTCAGTCCAGCCTGGGTGACAGAGCGAGACTCCATCTCAAAAAACCAAACAAAAGTGACCTAAAAACAGTTGTGGTGCCAGGTGCAGTGGCTCACGCCTGTAATCCCAGCACTTTGGGAGGCTGAGGTGGGTGGATCACAAGGTCAGGAGATCGAGACCATCCTGGCTAACACAATGAAACCCCATCTCTACTAAAAATAGAAAAAATTAGCCAGGCGTGGTGGCAGCGCCTGTAGTCCCAGCACTTTGGGAGGCCAAGGTGGGTGGATCACAAGGTCAGGAGATCGAGACCATCCTGGCTAACACAGTGAATCCCGTCTCTACTAAAAATAAAAAAATTAGCTGGGCATGGTGGCAGCACCTGTAGTCCCATCTACTCGGGAGGCTGAGGCAGGAGAATGGCGTGAACCCGGGAGGCAGAGCTTGCAGTGAGCCGAGACCACGCCACTGCATTCCAGCCTGGGCGACAGAGCCAGACTCCGTCTCAAATAAATAAATGAAACAGTTGTGGCCAGGTGTGTTAGCTCATACCTGTGATCTCCACACTTTGGGAGGCCGAGGTGGAAGGATTGCTTGAGCCTAGGAGGAGACCAGCCTGTGCAATATAGTGAGACACCATCTCTACAAAAAATTAAAAAGTTAGCCGACTGTGGTAGTGCATGTCTGTGGTTCCAGCTACTTGAGAGGCTGAGGTGGGAGGATCGCTTGATCCCCAGAGGTCGAGGCTGCAGTGAGCCGAGATCAATCAACCGTACTCCAACCTGGGAGATAGAGTGAGACCCCATCTCTTTTTTTTTTTTTGAGACGGAGTCTAGCTCTGCCCAGGCTGAAGTGCAGTGGTGCAATCTTGGCTCACTGCAAGCTCCGCCTCCCGGGTTCACGCCATTCTCCTGCCTCAGCCTCTCCGAGTAGCTGGGACTACAGGCGCCCGCCACCACGCCCGGCTAATTTTTTGTATTTTTAGTAGAGACGGGGTTTCACCGTGGTCTCGATCTCCTGACCTCGTGATCCGCCCGCCTTGGCCTCCCAAAGTGCTGGGATTACAAGCGTGAGCCACCGCGCCCGGCTGAGACCCCATCTCTTTAAAAAAATAAAAATAGCAAACAAAAAGTTGTGCCACTCTTGCAGGGAAAAATTAGCCTAATATTTTACAGGATTTAGTTACATCTTTCTTTGTACACTGCCTGAGATGTTACAGTGTACATCATAAAGCACATCTTGGGTCAAGGCTCTCACTCTGCACTTGCTGTCCTGTATGCACCTGGTTTCTGGGATAACTTCTACAGTGCACCAGCCAGTCAGCTTCTTTGGGAGGCACTCAATACATAACTGTTTGAATTACTGAACTGATGAAAATTTAGAGCTGCTCTTTTTGAGGGATTTAATAAAAAGGATTAAGGAGTAAAATATGTCAGATATTTTGGCTTTATTTATAGTATCATATAGTCTGGAAAATATGGTAAATAGTTGGCATGGGAAATAATTTGTCTTTTGTCCACAAATCACTCTCAAATGATAAGATGTCAGTCACCCTAAAATTTGCTGATTGATATGTACACTAATTTCTATCTTGTGAATTAGAAAATTTAAATTCTCTAAATTGGTAGCAATCTATGGTTCTTTTAGTGCTTGTGGCCTTTTTCAGAGTCTTTTAGACTGCTTGAATTACTGCCACCCAGTTCCCTTTATGTGCTGAAATCATTTAGTAATGTCATGAGGCAATTACCTCAGCTCTTTCTTTGTAGGGGTTCTTTGTGTAATGCTATTACTCATTCATACAGAAAAACACAATGCAAAAACTACAGCATATATTTTTTCCCTCTAAGCTTTTTCTGCACCCTTGTGGACTTACCCGTTGCTGCATTCTGAGAGTGCACAGATGACCAAATAGACCACGTAATGACCCTAAAGCACAGTAAGCTATTTCAACTGGCTTAAATTTAGAAGTCTGTCTCATACAGGGCTCTGCTTGAGAGTAGCTGGAGTAATTCATAGGGCCAGAAGACAAGGAGAATTTCCCTCCTTTTTTTTTTTTTTTGGACACTGTCTCTGTCACCCAGGCTGGAGTATCGTGGCTCAGTCACAATTCACTGCAGTCTCAACCTGCCAGGGTCAAGCACTCCTCCCACCTCAGCCTCTCTAGTAGCTGGAACTGCAGGTGCATACTGCCACACCTGGCTAATATTTTTATTTTTTGTAGAGATGGAGATGGGGTCTCACTATGTTGCTCAAGCTGGCCCCAAACTCCTGGGCTCGAGAGATTCTCCCACATCAGCCTCCCAAAGTGTTGGGATTATAGGCATGAGCCACCACACCCTGCTCTATATTTCTATATATGATCTCCAGGAACAGACTGGGATATTATCCTTTTAACCTACTTTAATAATGCTTCATGGAATTATAGTACATTATGGTATGCAAAGAACTTTCACATACTAATGACTGCCCTGTGTCATTTGTTTCTCATAAATACTCTGTAAAGTAGGAAGGGCAGATTTAGAGATAAGGAAATAAGCAGGTTCATAGTCGCTAAGTAATTTGCTCCAGGTCAAATAGCAATTAAGTGTCAAACTCAAAATCTTCTTGGTTGTGTTCATTATTCCAAGTGTCTTGTTTATTTAGAAAATTCTCTTTACTTTATAGCCACGGCTCATGCCTATAATCCCAGCACTTTGGAAGGCTGAGGCCGAGGATCCTTTCAGCCCAGGAGTTTGAGACCAGCCTGGGCAACATAGCAAGAGATCTCATCTCTACAGATAATTTTTTTAAATTCCTTCATAGTGCTAAATAAAATAAAAATTTAAAAAAATTAGCTGGGTGTGGTAGTGTGTGCCTGTGGTTCTAGCCACTCAGGAGGCTGAGGTGGGAGAATCACTTGAGTCAAGGCTGCAATGAACCATAATCACAGCACCGTACTCCAGCCTGGGTGACAGTGTGAAACCTCAACTGAAAAAAAAAAAAAAAAAATTCCCCTTTCCCTAATAGATACTCATGTGTGTGCATGGTACTGGAATGAGCATTTTTACAACCAAATTAAAGAACTGTTGCCTTCTGAATGCTTATAGTCCTAAATATGTATCAGCCAGTTAATTTGAACTTAGAATACCTGCTGATTTAGCAGGTCGGGGAGTCTTTCCTAAATATTCTAATTTTAACCGAAACCACAAAGTAAACAAAGTTGGCAAATCAGACCCTCCATAATGAATGCGCTCTAATTAATAGAGTCAGATCATTTTAATAGTGTATTTTGTGATTGGTGTGGGGTATGACCAATGGTCCACAATTACTTGAGAGACTAGTGAACATCCAGTGTTCTTTAAGTCAAAGTACAATAAAAACCCACTGTATCCGGTTGAATTTGTTTCAATACCTGATTGTGAAATTTAAGGTTTGCTGGTAAGAGTAATGTTATAGTTACCATTTATTGCATGCCCTCAGTGTACCAGTCAAAGGGCTAAGTGCTTAACATATATTTTTTTCATTTTTAGTTCACTCAACAGTCTTCTACCCCATTTTACAGATGAGAAAACAGGTTTAGAGAGGCTCAATAACTTGCCCAGACTTCTGTTTTTAGACATATCAGTTAGATAACCTGAAAATTATCTCCTAGAAAGATAGAGGAAAAAAAATGTTCTTTTGGAAATACTGGATAAAATGTAACCAGCTTTTAAAAAAATGTATACAAGAGCAAGGGAGAATGATGAACCCTGAAAATCAGAATGGTGAGGTGGTGCTTACTTCCGCTGGGCTGTAGGGAGGAGAATCAGGAAACCAGGGACCTTAATTTTAACTATAATAATAAAACCTTGGGCCCGTCTAAGGTTGCAAGCTGGAATTGAGATCCCTGGAGGGACTTGCATCTTTAGCAGTTGGGTGAATTAGAAAAAAGGAACCTGTCAAAAAAGCTTGCCTGAGGCCGGGCGTGGTGGCTCACGCCTGTAATCCCAGCACTTTGGGAGGCTGAGGTGGGTGGATCATGAGGTCAGGAGATCAAGACCATCCTGGCTAACAGGCTGAAACCTCGTCTCTACTAAATAATACAAAAAATTAGCCGGGCATGGTGGTGGGCGCCTGTAGTCCCAGCTACTCGCGAGGCTGAGGCAGGAGACCCTGTCTCAAAAGAAAAAAAGGAATTAGCAAATTTGGCACTTTTCTTCCCTTAAAATCAGCTAGCTAAATGTTGTGATTGATTGATTGATTGATCGTTTGAGACAGGGTCTGGCTCTGTTGCCCAGGCTGGAGTGCAGTGACATGATCGCTTCCTGGGCTCAGGCAATCCTCTCAAGTAGCTGAGACTACAGGCACACGTCACTACACTTAGCTAAGTTTTGCATTTTTTGTAGAGACAGGTTTTTGTCATGTTGCCCAGGCTGGTCTCAAACTCCTGAGCTCAAGCAGTCCATCCGCCTCAACCTCCCAAAGTGTTTGGGATTACAGGCGTGAGACAATGCGCCCGGCCAACATGCTAATTGTTTATATGTTTACTAATTGGTTATAAAGGGATTGTAGGCTTCTGGTGACCAGTATTCAATGGTGCCTTGTTAAAATCACAGCAGATTATAAACTGAAAGGCAAACTATGTTTTCAGAATTGTTTTCTGTTGTGTATTCATTATATATAAGAGCTTAGGGAAGATGTTTTATTTATAAGTGATAACAGTCATGAGTTTATTTTTAATCAGAGCAGAATCAGTAGGAAAATGATAAATTTCTATTATTTAATTTTGCCCAAATTTCTGCAAATTCATAACAATTTCCTGGGTGACAAATTGCTTTTAAAATAATAATATTTAAGAGACCTTGTTTTGATTTTTAAAAAGATACAATCCCAGAGCAGTGCTACATTTTATGTAGACTTCACCACATAATCATCTTTTAACTTTACGCGGCTAGTTTCTTATCTGTGACCATAGGGTGAGTTATTCATAGTAAGCACCTCATTTCTCAGGTGGCATGATTTGGCACAGTATTATTTTCTTCTACCAACCGTTAGTCAGTTTCTGCTATCTTTCTTTTCTTTTTTTTTTTTTTTTTTGAGACGGAGTCTCGCTCTGTTGCCCAGGCTGGAGTGCAGTGGCGCAATCTCGGCTCACTGCAAGCTCCGCCTCCGGGTTCACGCCTTCTCCTGCCTCAGCCTCTCCGAGTAGCCGGGACTACAGGCACCCGCCACCACGCCCGGCTAATTTTTTTGTATTTTTAGTAGAGACGGGGTTTCACCGTGGTCTCGATCTCCTGACCTCGTGATCCGCCCGCCTCGGCCTCCCAAAGTGCTGGGATTATAAGCGTGAGCCACCGCGCCCGGCCTAGTTTCTGCTGTCTTTCCCTTCGTGTTTATAGGAAGCAATTAGCCATTTAAATTACTCTTAGGAAAAATTTCAGGTTGTTCCAAATCAAAAAGAAATACACATTCCTTTTAACCATTCTCCTGGGGATTAGAAGGGGAATTAATGTTGATTGGCCAGGTGCTATGGGCTGGCACCAGTATGGGTGCTTTCTGTACAGTGTCTTTGCTCATGGTCTCCCAGCTATGGTTAGGATAAAGGCAAGTTTCCTTAGCTTGTCTTACAAGGCCCATGGTGGCCCAGTGCTACCTACTTGTCCAGTCTCATCTCCATGACTATCAGTCTTGCGTCTGTGCTCTGGCTAGTCTCTGTTTCTTTAATATCTTCAAAAAGTTTTCTGTCCCCTCCAAGCTTTCTCGCGTGCAGCCCCCTCAACCTGATGCTGCACTGTCCCTACCTCTGGGCCTTTCATAACTAATCCCTACTTAGCCATCAGGCCTTGGGTTAGGTCTTACTTCCTTGGGTGCCTGCCTTGAACTCCTCTAACTCATCTCAGTCCCATAAGAATAGGGATTGTGTCTTCTTGCCCAACTTTTTATTCCTACCAACTACTGTAGTGCTTAGTGTGTTTGTCAGATGGACAAATAAGTAAACAGTCTTCTCAGATGGGTAATTTTATCCCCAAGTCACATAGCTAGTAAGAGGTGAATCCCAGAGTTTGAATGGAAGACTGACACCAAAGCCATGTTTTTTTCCACTACGCTAAGCTGCCCCATAGTTGTAAGTCACTAAACACTGAAGACTGGCAGACAAACAGGATAACTGAATTGAAACAATACACCTAATTGCATAATTGATCCAATATAGAAACATAATGAAACCCATTTTCCATAAACCTAATCATGAAAATACTGGTTTTACTGTCTTTTTAAAATTGGGTTATTCTGATTTTAAACTGAAACAAATTAAAATACATATAAATGATACAATAAAATGATACAATAAAAGCAGCCCACAAATCCAATGGAGATTGTGGAATCTTGAGATAACTTACCTTGAAAATACTTTATTCTTAAGGTCAAATTCACCTGTCCTATGGGCCTTTCCTGACTTCCTCCCTTTTTTTTTTTTAACGTGTTTGCTAAGACAGGAATATTTGTGTCCTGGAGTACAGTTGAAATGTTAGAATATTTTCTGAAAATTATCACAAAATTATTACAAAATGCTTTCCTTAAAGGGGTACAGATGTGATTACTTCTTTTTTTCTTTAAATTTTCTTTTAATCACCTCCCTTTTGCATGATCTCATTCTTCTTTATGGACCTCATCACTTTATCTCTTTGGGATCTGGTCACTATTTATCTCTCCACCCTCATTTTTTTCATTTTTTTGCCTTACTCTTCAAAGTCTTTGCTCTACGTACAAAGAAGTACTTGAAATCCCTGACTGAGGTTGGTTCCCATCTTGCGAAACCCTTTGATTACTCCCATTTCTTAGCATCTGTTTTATTCTTTTGAAATCATCCGTGGGCTTCTGTGTCTCCTGTAAGCCTTTTTAGGGCACTTACTGTGTCATAAGCACTCATACACTTCAGAACCCCTAGCACTTGACATAGTTGCTGCTACATGCTGTGATTAGTACTTTTTAAAAAGCAAAAACAGTCAGTCTCAGGCCTCAGAGCTTCCTCAATATGAAATAATAAGTTGGAGGTAGTACAGAACAAGAAGCAAGGGTATAGTCATTATATTTGTTTTTGTTTTCGAGATGAAGTCTCACTCTGCCTCCCAGGCTGGAGGGCAGTGGTGCTATCTCTGCTCACTGCAACCTCCGCCTCCCAGGCTCAAGTGATTCTTGTCTGCCTCAGCCTCCTGAGTAGCTGGGATTACAGGTGCGCACCACCATGCCTGGCTAATTTTTGTATTTTTAGTAAAGACGGGGTTTCGCCATGTTGGCCAGGCTGGTCTTGAACTCCTGACGTCAAGTGATCCACCCACCTCGGCCTCCCAAAGTACTGGGATTACAGGCCTGAGCCACTGCATCTGGCCCATTATTTTAACTTTCTCTCTTGCTCTGGGCCTGCAGAATTTGACTTCTGGATTAGATGAGTCTTTGGTTGTTCAGGTTCCCATTGTGAGGTGCCAGCAGTTTTCCAGCCCCATTGGTTATGTATTTGGCTCTGTGAACCAAAGCAGAACATGAACCTACAGTGTCACCTGAGTTAGAGGAAAGGGTTCTGCAGTACTAACCACAGAATGTTTAATTTTTAAAAACTGAATGAAATTCAATCCACAAATTGTAAATCATAACACCCAGAAATCATTTAGAAAGGGTTATCTCACATTAGACCAAATGCCCTCTTTTTTTTTTTTTTTTTTTTTTTTCCCCCGGACGGAGTCTTGCTCTGTCACCCAGGCTGGAGTGCAGTGGCACGATCTCAGCTCACTGCAAGCTCCACCTCCTGGGTTATGCCATTCTCCTGCCTCAGCCTCCCAAGCAGCTGGGACTAGAGGCTCCCCGCCACCACGCTTGGCTAATTTTTTGTATTTTTAGTAGAGACGGGGTTTCACCATGTTAGCCAGGATGATCTCGATCTCCTGACCTCATGATCCACCCGCCTTGGCCTCCCAAAGTGCTGGGATTACAAGCGTTAGCCACCGCGCCCAGCCTCAAATGCCCTCTTTAACTGTGTGCTTCATAAGCTTAGAACCCTGGAATAAATTACTGACTTCTGTTTTCCCCGGCTTTTGCTTCCCTATATTTGGTTGAGTTTTTACCCCCCCAGCACGTTTTTCTAATTTAGGCCTATTTTCCTGAAGTCAGAGCCAAGCTGAATACAGACATCAGTGGATTTCTCACAATTCTTCCCCAGCTGAAAATTAAGGAAAGAAATCCTGGTGCTGTGCCTTCTCCTGTCATGCTTGGAAAGCTTACCTGTGCCCCCTGACTGGCTGCCTTTCCTACTAAGGCCATGAATAACTCCAGGCTAAGGATTGTTTACGCCGCTTCATTCCCCAGCACCTAGCTCACTGTTTGGCACGTATGTTTTTTGTTTTTTGTTTTTGTTTTTGAGTTGGAGTCACGCTCTGTTGCCCAGGCTAGAGTGCAGTGGTGCGATCGTGGCTCACCGAAACCTCTGCCTCCGAGGTTCAAACGATTCTCCTGCTTCAGCCTCCCAAGTAGCTGGGATTACAGGCATGCACCATCATGCCTGGCTAATTTTTTGTATTTTTAGTAGAGATGGAGTTTCACTGTGTTGGCCAGGCTGGTCTCGAACTCCTGACCTCAGGTGATCTGCCTGCCTCAGCCTGCCAAAATGCTGGGATTACAGGTATGAGCCACCACGTCCGGCCTGGCAAATACGTTTTTAACAAGAATTACGTTTTTGTGTCTCCCTGTCAAGATCATTTCCTTAGAGACTAATATGTACTTTGTCAAAATCAATGTAGCAACATATCACAAGAAGAGATTCAGGAAGACATATTAAGTACTTCAGTATTATTTGAACATAAGTAGATGGACTAGAAAAATTTAGATACTGATTAAGCTTACAACAGAAAAGCAGGGAATAAAGTTTAAATGTTTTGAAAGAGTTTAAAAGAAAACAATTAAAAGTTACCTATGGAGTTAGGCTATTTTATTTTTGTAGGCTTTGGTCCATAGACTTTTCCTTGAGATTCTTGAGAAACTTTACATATTAATCTACCTTGAGAATGCGAATGTTTTGCTGGTGTCGAAACTGAGTGTGTGATCAATGAGCAAGAACTGAAAAGTCTCTGTTCTAGGTAGGATCGAGAACTTCTTTTTTTCTAATTCCACACAGACACATCTTCGGCCTCTGAGGATGAGGGCTCTCTGAGACGCCAAGCTGCGCTCTCTGCTGCCTTGCAACAGAGCTTACAGAATGCTGAGTCCTGGATCAACCGTTCAATTCAGGGATCGTCCACTTCTTCATCTGCATCTTCTACGCTGTCCCACGGAGAGGTCAAAGGAACCAGTGGGTCTCTAGCTGATGTATTTGCCAATACTCGAATAGGTAGGAGCTGGATCTACCCAAGAAGCCCAAATTACATTCCATTTGGCTCCCAGTATCCAGGAAATAGTTTATGGTTTGTGTTAGGTTTTTCAGTACAGCCTAAAAAAAAGAATTAGAGAAAACATGACAGTTAATGAGGCAAAGATGGAAACACCAGCAATACATTTGTCATAGGAATAATAGGTATCACCTGCATTATTGGTGCATAGTTTTGCCCACCTGAAGCCATAGCTATTTCCATAAGCAATACTCAAGCTGCAAGATATAACACCAGTCTCAGTGTGGAGTTATCCCAGCTGAAGAATATTCGATCTATTAAAAGGTTAAAATATGTAACATCTTAGATTTTTCCCAGGATTGTTACCTATATTCTGTTAAGCCAAAAACACTAAACCTGAGCAAAATCTATAACGAGCCAATATTAGTGAGGACTTTTGTCTTGACTGGATTTGTTGTCCTTGCTGCTGTGATATTGCTACACTGGAATGTGCAGGCCGAGGATATTGGTACTCTGTGAGCTGCTATCAGTACACTGCAGATGCTGCTATACAGAGTGTAGCTTTTGCTTGCCCCTGCTTTATGTTTTGTGTGTGTGTTTTTTTAAAGAGTTGTGACATCTGCAGATAAACATACAGCTCAGATCTCTGCTTTTGCTTAATTGGTTGTTACAAATTACACCAAGTAATGTGTGTTAACATTATGTGTCTGTGATATCTTTCCTTTTTTTTCTTGACAATCAGTGCATTTTGGTGTCTTAATTTTCATCTCAGTGACCTGTCTATGTCACCTAATACATCTTTATTCTGTTAACTGATTTCTAAAAAAAGAAAAACTTGGAAAAATTTCAATTCAAGACTATAATTTTTAAAGAAATAGCTACTTTGAGGGTATGATTGCCCTCCTTAGAAACCCATGTGCCAACAGCTGATGACTCGTCCTGCACGCTTCGCTCTGCCGTGCCCTGCCCTGTCATTTCCTGAGCCTCCTGAAGCAGCTACAAAGATTTGCGTATTCACCACCTCTCCAGTCGTGGAGCAACAGAGCCATGGTTGCTGAGGTTTTATTTCCACATCTGTCTAAAAGAGACCAGTATTACTTGTTAAATATGTTATCCTAATACCCAGTTAACTTTTACCTGGATTTTTGTTAACAAGATGTTTCATCTAACCTTATATTTTTCATTGCTTCTACTACTCTGTGAAAAGTTATTGGTTCAGTTACTCACAGAAACCATTTTATCCACGTTATTGCTTTTTGGATGTTTGTTGTAACAGGAGTAATTCATGTTCCTAATAGAAAAATTCAAAAATATAGGTAAAAGAAAAGTAAAATAACCTATAATCCTACCTGCCATGGATAATATTGTACTTACATATATGTAAGGTTTTGGTTTTGATTTTACAAAAATGAACTGTCCTAAACATAATGTTAATAACCTGCTTTTCTTAGCAGTATGTGATGAACATCTTTTACATCATTACATTACACTATTATTTTTATGGTTTCAATATACACTGTTGTGTGACTCTCTGCCCTGGTTTATTTGGCCGTTCCCCTATTAAATAGTGTCCAATTTTTTGCTATTATAAAAATTGTTGGATTGAACATGCTTGAACACACAACTTTGTACATTTGCCTGATTATTTCCTTAGCGTATATTCCTATAAGTTTGAATTGCTGGACCGAATAAAAATGTCTGTTTTAGTGCTTTTTGTTACCACATTATTCTACAGAAAGGTATACTGGAATATACTCATGTTAGTATATTTAAAACTTTAAAAACTATTCAACTGATAATTACAGACTTAAGGGGCATAGAGACCTTACCCCCAAATCTATTTTAGAAATTGTTTGTATTATGCTTTTTTCCTTTTTTAAGTTTTACAAAAAACTTAGAAGAAGGAAATTAGAGGGAGGAAAATGTATGATTTACAAGAATCACAGAAAGCCACTAAAAACTATGTGGTGTTTTTTGTTGTTGTCGTTACGTGTCCCTGTTGAACAGGGATCTTTTCCAGTTTACTCATTCAGTTTCTCCATGTTAAGAATCTTGAGACCTGGTGTGGTGGCACATGCCTGTAATCCCAGCACTTTGGGAGGCATTGGTGGGAGGATTGCTTGAGCCCAGGAGTTCGAGACCAGCCTGGGCAGCATGGCAAGACTCCATCTCTACTAAAAATACAAATATTAGCTGGGTGTAGTGGTGTGCACCTGTGGTCCCCATACTTGGGAGGCTGAGGTGGGAGGCTCACTTGACCCCAGGAGTTTGAGGCTGTAGTGAGCTGTGATTGCACCACTGCATTCCTGGCTGGGCAACAGCGCAAGACCCTGTCTCAAAAATAAAAAGAATCCCTATGTGTGGTAGAGTAGAATAACACTATTTAGTCTCTACTTGGAGCAAGGGAAGAACCTTGTCTGTCAAGGAGATCCAAATTAAAAGTTAAAAGTGGACTTTATCTAGTGTTTTTTCATCTGGAAACTTGTGCAGTCTGACCCACTTTCAAGATATGAGTTTGGCCTTTGGTAGAAGGGGAAACATTCTAGATAAACTATAATCAAGAAATGTTCGAGAGACTACAATATTAGTAGCCAGTTATGATCTTATTTGGTTCCATTTTGAGGTCACTGCAAGTTTTATTATGATTATTTTATAACACTGGATTTCTGCCAGCCTTTCTGTGTAGAAAATGATGTTTTGATAAACATTGAACGTGTGATTTGATCTTACTAAGGCTACTCAAGTCTTACTAAATAATAATTTTGGAAAGCTGATATACCCTGACTTAACTTACTGTTCTCCCATTGTGTCTTGCTAGTAGATTGTGATTTTTAAAGGTTGTTTTACAAGAGCCAATGCCCCCATTTATGTACTTTTCTTCCTTGTTAAAAAACAAAACCCCAAAGATTTGAAGGTTCTTAGTTTTGCTGCTAATATAATTCTAAATTTTGTTTTCTCCTCTCAGAGAATTTCTCTGCTCCTCCTGATGTCACTACAACTACCTCTTCCTCCTCCTCATCTTCCTCAATTCGCCCAGCAAACATTGACCTGCCCCCGTCGGGGATAGTTAAAGGCATGCACAAAGGATCCAACAGGTCCAGCCTTATGGATACAGCTGACGGTAAGGAGTTGTTTTTGGTAGTTCAATTGTGGTGTAAACTAAACTAGAAAAATTCAAATTATGAACGATAGCTCCCAACTAGCCCAGCAGCAGCTGCAGGGTTACATTGTAGTCGGCCCACTAATAACTAATCCTGGGTGCCTTTTTCCATCATCTGCACAGTGACAGTACCGCCACTGAATTGAACTCAGTGGATACTTCCAGAAGATACTTTGAACAAAAACCTAAATGTGGAAAAAGAAAAGAATAACAGAGGGCCAGGCGCGGTGGCTCACGCCTGTAATCCCTGCACTTCGGGAGGCCGAGGCGGGCGGATCATGAGGTCAGGAGATCGAGACCGTCCTGGCTAACACAGTGAAACCCCGTCTCTACTAAAAATACAAAAAATTAGGCGGTGCTTGCAGTGAGCCAAGATGGCGCCACTGCACTCCAGCCTGGGGCGACAGAGCGAGACTCCATCTCAAAAAAAGAAAAAGAAAAAAAGAATAACTGAAAAGGAAGATTAGGTGAAATCCTTAAGCTATGTATTAATAATAGTACCATATTTGTTCTCTGTTGTCATAAAACTTGTTGTGTGCATATTTGGTCCACTTGAAAGAGAAGGAAACTGGACAAAGGCCAAACGTCCTTAGAAATAAAAGCTCCTGAGGGAACTGAGGAACTAAAATATCCTTACAGTCAATGAATTTTAACTTACCATTTTTTCCCTTATAGGTGTTCCTGTCAGTAGCAGAGTATCTACAAAAATCCAGCAGCTTCTGAACACTCTAAAACGACCCAAAAGGCCTCCCTTAAAGGAATTTTTTGTGGATGACTCTGAAGAAATTGTGGAAGGTAGTAGTAAAAATACCAAGAACATATATATTCATTAAATAAATATATCTTAAGCAGTTACTATGTGTCAGGTACTATAGGGTTAAAGAATGAACAAGACGCAGTTCTTGGTTCAAAGAGTTCATCATTTTCTGCTCTTTTTCCTCTAATGATCATCTGTATTTTAGATCTTAGATGAAAATTAAGGAGGGAGGGAAGAAGAGGGAAGAAAGGCAAAGAGATAACCATGGAGCATAGAACTGTCTTTGGAAATAAACTCTTTGAAATTAGTAACTATCCCAAATACATGATTTTATGAGTTATTTATATTTGGCATTTTCTCAGATGTGGATATCAAATTCAGCCTCAAAAGTTTGCCTACTCTTTTTTCATATAACGTAGTCCTTTTATGAATCAACCAATCAATACGTATTTCTGCTTTCTACAAAACAGCGTGTTAGATGGTGAAAAGGTTCAAAGATTTATAAAAATACAGTTATTTCCTTTATGTTGTTTACAATTTAGATGCATGCTAAAATATATCCATGTGAATACTTAGTTTAAGTATTAAGTATCTATCAGCCAATATAGGCACTTCTGAGAAGGGAAGAAATCAGTTCCCTCTGGTTTAGGAAGGGCTTCACAGAGGAAGTGTAACAGTGATTTATTCATTCAATAATTTTTAAATTATGGATAAAATCATATATCTAGGATTTAATAGGGAAGGGGAATGAGTGTGTGTATGGATAAAATGAGAATGGCCATTTGATAATTATAGAATGATGACAATAGATCTAGACAAATAGATCTACCTAAGAAAAGCTTTTGTCGAAAGAGCTAAGCCTTGGTAGCTTTGTAGTCTGTTTTTATGTCCTGAGACTAATAGTAATAGGTTTTGATCACATCAGCTTGTTAATAGAATTAGGTACATTGGTAGACTAGATCTGGTCTTAGCCCAATTTATGCCACAGAAAGCAACCTGACATAGGAGGTTAAGATGAGTATCTGTTTCTTTAGGAATCACTAAACTCATTGAATGGTGGACGTCTTTCATGATGTACTGATGTTCAAGATGCCCATGTCAGCAATAGCCTCTCCAGTGTTTCTAGCACTGGGTATTGACCAGGCACATGAAGGTCAGGGTTTTTAACAGGAATCTTACCTGAAAAAATTGCATTGGCAGAATAGAACTAACAACTTTCCATTAATTACTAATATAAATAGGCAATAGTTGCTTGTTTGAGTAATTGTTACCTTTGGAAAAGAAAAATACCAGTATGTCTTTGGAAATCTGAAAGAGCATGCCCCAGAATCTGCATTGAAGCCTAATGGACAATGGCGATAATGTCAGCTTTCACGGCCAGAAACAATGCCTACTATATACATAGTCTGTCCAAACAAATAAAATACTTGTTTAGAAACACACATGTTTATTTTTTTTAGTTAATCTGGTGGTTTAGGGTCTGGGAATATACAAAGCAGAAGGGCAGTTGAAACATTTATTATTTACCCTAAGGCAGCAAATTGGGGAGTGAAACTATTTCATGAATTTTATGTTAGTAGAAAAATGAATCAAGGCATTTTAAGTACAATCCCCAGATTTGTCACTGAGCTATAAAACCTTTATTTCATATTTCATTTGCCCATCTAAGATTTGTTGCTCATTCTGTCCCTTCTCCCTTCGGTGCCTCTTTTCTCATCTCTTGTTCACCTGGCTAATTCCTGATCATCCTTTAAGACTCAGCTCAGACATTTCCTCCTCCAGTTGGAGACGTGCCCCACTTCTGCCCTCCTTGTCCATGTGTCTGTCACGCACTGCTCATGTTGTCCTAGCCTCAGTGCTGAGTCTGTGTGTATTTATGTCCCCTGGTGCTCTCTATCTAGAGTGATCTGTTCCACGTGTAAATTATCTTTCCTGCTACAAAAATGTGGCATTTGGCCGGGCGCAGTGGCTCACGCCTGTAATCCCAGCACTCTGGGAGGCCGAGGCGAGTGGGAAGTCAGGAGTTCAAGACCAGCCTGGCCAAGATGGTGAAACCCCGTCTCTACTAAAAATACAAAAATTAGCCAGGCGTGGTGGCGGGTGCCTATAATCCCAGCTACTTGGGAGGCTGAGGCAGGAGAATCTTTTGAACCCGGGAGGCGGAGGTTGCAGTGAGCCGAGATCGCTCCACTGCACCCCAGCCTGGGCGACAGAGCAAGACTCCTTCGCAGGGGTAGGGAAGGAAATGTAGGATTCTTTTTTTGATTTTTATTATTTGAATAATACTTGTTCATTTTAGAAATTAAGAGGACTTTTGTTTTATCTGTGAAAGGATATGAAATATTCATCCCCAATCTCTGGAATAAGCATGTTAATAATTAGCTCCCCACTAAACACACACCCAAATTCAGTCCAGTTCAGCTGACATTGTTGAACAACCGTGAAGTATTAGGCACTACAGGCAGTAAGGGGAGTAAGAGCCACCCCTTTCCTCAAGAAGCCATCAGCCTTTGTGGGGGAAAACTTACACAGTAAAAGAAGTCCTTGAGGATGCTCAGTGCTTTCCTAAGGGCAACGTGGGAGCACTGAGGAAGCAGTAGTCTCCTCAGGGAGTAGTTGGGAATGGTTCCCAGAGAATTTGCTGTTTCAGCCGAGTCCTGAAAAGGATGAGGAAGAGTTCACCAGGAGACAAAGAGACTGGCCATACGAGATGAGTGCAGAGGTCTGGAGACATGGGATACTGTGGTTTATGCCCATTATCTGTTTGAGTGAAATAATGACCCTGAGGTATAACTGTTACTATTCCCGTTTTACAGATGAGGAAAGCCAAGCTCAGATAAATCAATTGGCCTAAGGTAATACTAGTAAAAAGTCAATGTAAACTTGGGCTTTCTGACTCCCAGTATAATGCTTTCTCATTAAACATAATCTGCTGTAGTAGAACCTGGCTGTCTCACACTGGACACAAAACTGTACAGATTTAAAAACAAATTTGCTAAAAATTGTGAAATTGCTACCAAAAATGTATATTTTGTGCTATTTTATATATGCAGTGATTTGCTTTGTCAGGGTCAGGATTTGTTCATTGCATAAAACATATTGAATATGATTTCACATTTAAGTGGAAAATTGATTTAAGGCCCAGTTTGTGGACCACCGTTTCTAACCATGTCCTTTCTCAAAGTGAGTTTAAACCAGATAAATATGAAGTGAAAAGGAAGATGCAGTTGAGATTAGAGACCTAAGTTGTGTTCATTGGTATTTGTACTCATTTCACCCATTGGGATTTTCCTGGTACAGTACCTCAGCCAGACCCCAACCAGCCCAAGCCGGAGGGACGGCAGATGACCCCTGTGAAAGGAGAGCCTTTAGGAGTCATCTGTAACTGGCCTCCTGCTCTTGAATCTGCCCTGCAGCGCTGGGGTACCACTCAAGCAAAATGCTCCTGTCTGACTGCACTGGACATGACAGGGAAACCAGTTTACACTCTGACATATGGTGAGTCTGCAAGATTCCAGATCCTTCTCTCCTGAGAGTTCTTCAGAATATCATGGGTAGTGTTTTTATCTAGATACTTAGCAATTGCTGGCCATTATGTTTCAGTAGATTTTTTCAATAATTTAAAAGGATCCTAAGTTCTAAGTAAAGCTATTGCCAAATATTTTCATTTGCTAAAGCAACATTTGCAAGCCAGCTAATATTTAAAAGACAGCAAAAAGAAGAGAGACTTTGTACATCCATAGATGTTTTAACATTACAAGAGGATTTTAGAAAAACATTTGGTATTAATGATGTATGGTGAAAATCAGATGGTTTTATCTAACAGTTGAAACTGATTACTTGTTAAATCTTTATTCCATCCTGCTTCTTGATTATAATAGGCACAAAACTCTGTAATGAACAAAGAATGACTACTTTTCTGTTTAATTTTACATACCAGCTAAAATTTTTCTTTTTAAAATAACTTCAAGGAAAAATGGGGTCAACCCTGGGCTATGAGATTTTGTACTAGTTTATTCAAACAGATTCCTTTTCTCCTTTGTAAGTGGAACACAGTGTCCATAGACCTAGATAGAAAATAATCTTTGAGGAAAAACAAGGTTTTATTTAAAGAATTACGCAGGTTGACATAGTTTAAACTTTGGATGCCCCTCTGAATAAATTGTGTATAAAATAACATAGCTATTTAAAATAACATGATTTCCCTTTTCCTTATCTCATAATCTAAAATAAGAATTTCTAAGAGTGGTTGAGGGGAGGGAGTAGGAAAAGAAAAGCATTTTTTGTTTGTTTTTGCCAAAATGGTTTTAACATTCACCTCAGAAGCTGTATATACATTTCATTCATATAACCCTTAAAGAAAGCATTTAGCTGGCCAAATCTTTGCATGTTTATTTAACATCTATGAATACATCCACATGTTCATACAGATAATTTCCATTTTAGTGTTTGTTTTCACTAAATTACAGCATATGGAATGTTTAATCATTTGAGTCATGTTTTTGCTTTGCAGTTTCCTCAAGTGTCTGATATCACCTATGTAAGTGGTTTTTCAGAAAAAGAACATTTCTGAAGATATTTGTAAATTTTTTAAAAAGCTGGCCGGGCACAGTGGCTCATGCCTGTAATCCCGACACTTTGGGAGGCTGAGACAGGTGGATCACCTGAGGCCAGGAATTTGAGACCAGCCTGGACAACATGGCGAAACCCTGTCTCTATTAAAAATACAAAAATTAGCCGGATGTGGTGACACGCACCTGTAGTCCAAGCTACTTGGGAGGCTGAGGCAAGAATTACTCAAACAGGGAGACAGACAGAGGTTGCAGTGAGCCAAGATTGCACCACTGCACTCCAGCCTGGACAGAGTGAGACTCTGTCTTTAAAATAAAAGAAAAAAAAAACTTAGAAGTATCCTTCTGATTTTCAGTCTTGTAATTAAAAATATTGTTTTCCTCCCTTTCAGTGTGATCAGTTTACATCAAATTATTTCTAAGGATATGCACATTATTTCAGAAAAGAATTCGAATATTATGTAAACCAGGCTGAGCATCTGGTGATGTTTTATTTCTGTTTCAAGGCATGACTGGCTTTTGTAAACTAGAATGAATGGAAAGCTTTTGTTGCAGTTAGTTGGCCTACTGTGTGTTGGGGAGTGAATGACACTCCTCTAACCCATCATTTGGAAGTGGCCATTGTCTCATTAACTACACTGATAATCTGAATGTTCTTTCATTAAAGTAGACCTGTTTTTTTTTTCCTATATGACTGTTGTTGTCTTTTTTTTCTTCCTTTTTTTCCAGGAAAGTTGTGGAGCAGAAGTTTAAAGTTGGCCTACACACTTCTTAATAAACTGGGGACCAAAAACGAACCTGTGTTAAAACCTGGAGACAGGGTAATTGGCATTTTGGTTTTAGGGAGGTGGTGTTTATTGTTTTCTAATATGCTAATATTCTAATATTCTGGAGTTTTCATATACAACAGGAAAATTTATATAACTCTTATTTTTGGAAAAATAAAAATGGTTTGGTTCCAAACCATCAGGTTAGCCCAATGCCAGATGACAATTCTCACATTCCTGGGTTGAAGGAAATTCGCATGTGCTCTCCTGTAGCTGCCAATCAGTAATCTCTTTAGGTGCTAATAAAAAGAAAGAGAAACCTTAGTCTTTCCAGAAATAAATATTGGAATCTTTAGATAACAAGAAAACAGCAACGAAACTTACTCTTTGATTTTTTTATTTTATTTTTTCCTCCTCTTTACAAAATGCCTCAAACGGGCTGGGTGCAGTGGTTCACACCTGTAATCCCAGCACTTTGGGACACTGAGGTGGGAGGATCACTTGAAGCCAGGAGTTTTAGACCAGCCTGGGCAACATAGTGAGACCCCTTCTCTACAAACAATTTTTTTTTTTTTAATTAGCTGGGTGTGGTGGCACGCATCTGTAGTCCCAGCTACTCGGGAGGTTAAGGCGGGAGGATTGTTTGAGCCCAGGAGTTCAAGGCAGCAGTGAGCCATGATCTTGCCACTGCATTTGTGTGGGCAGTATTGCTTACACCTAACAACAACAACAAAAAAAGCCTCATACATCTTTTAGAACATTTTCTGTGATTTTATGCAAAAAGAGAGGAAGATTCATGTTACTTTTAAGAAAAGACTAATTGACATAGTTTTATTTCTCCTTTAATTTGAGGGGACATTAAACTATTTTTTTAATTTTTGAAGATATTTTTCCTATTAATGACTTTCTAAATATGATTACTTTTTACTATTTTCATTTGGAATTCGTAGAATGAAACACCAACTACACAATAGACTTATTTTGATTGGGCTTATGATTATGGAATCTCTTCAACTAGGCCTGTTAAAAATACTTTTGCATTGTGACAAAGGGCACATAAAGGATGGCTTTTACTTATAAATGTGACTCATGAGTGTTTTTTAGTCCTCCTGAACCCTAAGCGGGTGATTTTGTGTCTGCCTAGCAAGATGGACACTGTGCAGGAAGGAAATGGGTTGTTTAAATGTCTTGTGGAATTAATTTTCAGAACCCTAGGAAAATTCAGAAGTTCAAAAGTGAACTTCTCTTGGGAGTGAGTTAAGAGAATTTGAAAGCAAAAGAAGGGGAAACAAGTCT